>NW_012109363.1:1259228-1272116 GCF_000951045.1 Mandrillus leucophaeus | reverse complement strand
CCTCCCAGGCCTCCCTCCTCACCTCTGGGTCTCCCACCCGCTTTGTCTCAAGTAGTGTGATAAGTCCGGCCGCGCTCCTTCAGCTTTTGTGGGTCATTCAGCAAACCCACACATTTAAATCCCCTCGCTTCATCTTTCCCGCGTGTTGAGTGCAGTCAGTACAGTGAGAAGGACATTCGTGTCCATCCTAGTTCCAGTCCAGTAGCTAGGGCGGTGGGGGATTGGGGAGCTCCGTTTCTGAGCAAGGACCTGCCCCTCACTTTCCACATCTAAGAGAGGGGAGCTCCCTGCTCCTGGGACCCCAGGGCCGGACCTCCTCCTGTGCCCTGTGTGTCACTCCCCAGCTAGAAGCCCCTTTTTTCTTCCCCCGGCCCAGGCTCACTGGGGAACCCCCTGGGCAAGTCCGTAGAAGGTTAACAGTCTGTTCATCTCGAGGTTAAAAACTGACCTTTATCTGCCCTTAAAACTGTAAGCCTAGAACAGAAACTGGCTCCAACCGTCCTCTCACTGAGTAACTGGCAAAGTCAAAAGGATTTTGACTTTTAGCAATGCAAATAAAATATTGAAACTGATGTCCAATAAAACATGCAAGTTACAGGCAAAACCAGTCTTAACAATACTGCAGTGACCAATGAGTAGTCACATGTAGCTATGTAAATTTAAATTAATTCCGTTCACGTTTCAAGCGTTCAGGAACTACGTGCAGCTACCTTATTGGGCTTTCAGAAAATTATACTGGACAGCTCCTAAAATGTTATAGGATTAATGGTAAATCTCCAATAATAATAGATTTATGTATAGGCGGTCTGGGGATAGATAGTGGAATCAGACCCTGAATTATCCCTTGGAATTTTGACCATAGCTCTTTGATAGTAACCGCAGGAGGCAAGAGGATTTTAGGGGCCGAATAGAATTTGGTTTTGTTTTCATGGTCCTTCAGGCTTCCACCCAAGAGAATTGTTCAGATATCCTGAGGAAGTTCTTCATTTAAGAAGTAACCAGAACTCCACGCCTATCAAATCATACCTCTGGGTCAGAGGCTAAAATTCATCTGGAAGAACCTCAACAGGATAGCTAAAAATAAAAAGTTTAATAAAGCATTGCGGGCCGGGCAAGGTGGCTCACGCCTGTAATCCCAGCATTTTGGCAGGCCAAGGTGGGTGGATCACCTGAAGTCAGGGGTTTGAAAACAGCCTGGTCAATGTGGTGAAACCTCGTCTCTACTAAAAATACAAAAATTAGCCGAGCATGGTGGCACACGGCTGTAATCCCAGCTACTCCGGTGGCTGAGGCAGAAGAATCGCTTGAATCCGGGAGGCGGAGGTTCCAGTGAGCCAAGATTACGCCCGGGCACTCCAGCCTGGGTGACAGAGCGAGCCTATCTCCAAAAGAAAAAAAAAAAAAAAGAAAAGAAAAAGAAAACGTTGCGGGCCACGCACAGTGGCCAATGCATGTAATCCCAGCACTTTGGAAGGCTGAGGTGGGCGAATCACCTGAGGTCAGGTGTTCGAGACCAGGCTGGCCAACATGGTGAAAACCCATCTCTGCTAAAAATACAAAAATTAGCTGGGCGTGATGGTGGGCGCCTGTAGTCCCATCTACTCGGAACGCTGAGGCAGGAGAATCGCTCGAACCCAGGAGGCAGAGGTTGCAGTGAGCTGAGATGGTGCCACTGCACTTCAACCTGGGCACAGATACACACTCCATCTACCTCAAAAACAAAACCAAAAAAACCCACAAATACTAACTCATTCAATCCTCACACCAACCTGATTTATATGATTATCCCCATTTTACAGATAAGGAAACTGAGGCACAGAGATGTGAAGAAACTTGCCCAAAGTCACACAGCTGGTCGGAGGCCTAGTGAACACCATCATCATCAAGAGACATGCAGTACCTAAACTTCTTCTACAGCACCGCGTGGAATATGGGGCATTGAGTCCTCAAGCATGGTATACATGAATTTACAGAATCCAGATGTTATTCTGTAGCTTGGCTTTAGCAAAGTAATTGTAAGCAACCTGCAGCCCTGTCCCTTCGCATCCCCACCCCCCGTTTTTTTGTTTTTCGGTTTTTGAGACTCTGTCTCAAAAACAGAGTGTAGTGGCGTGATCTCAGCTCACTGCAACCTCCGCCTCCAGGGTTCAAGTGATTCTCCTGCCTCAACCTCCCGAGTAGCTGGGACTACAGTCGTGTGCCACCACACCCAGCTAATTTTTTTGTATTTTTAGTATTTTTAGTAGAGATGGGGTTTCACCATGTTGGCCAGGATGGTCTCGATTTCCTGACCTCGTGATCTGCCCACCTCAGCCTTCCCCGCCCCTTTCTAAGGAGATTCACTCAGTATCTCTGCCTTTCTCCAAGTTCCTTGCTGGTCCTCTGTTTCAATAGCTGCTTAGTCTTCCCACAACAACCAGTGACACCAAACAGACCTTGATACCATCACTTCCAGCTGTGGGCACGGGTAAGTTCCTTCACTTCTCAGGCCTTGCTTTCCTCTTTTGTAACGTGGGGATTATAATAATATTAATAGGCCCTCCCTGTAGCAGAGGCTGGGATGCTCTGCCCAGATACCCTTCACCATGAGGGATAACCATCTTCTGGTTGCTGCTTTTTTTTTTTTTTTTTTAAGAGAGAGAGAGATGAGGTCTTGCTCTGTTGCCCAGGCTGGAGTGAAGTGGTGCCATCATAGTCCACTGAAGCCTTGAACTGCTGGGCTCAAGTGATCCTCCTGCGTTGGCCTCTCAAAGTACTGGGATATAGGCATGAGCTACCGTACTCTGCCTGTTTCTTGAGGGCTGGTGGCTGATAGTTCATTGCTGCCCCTTCTCCAGAGAATTGCCTTAGGTTGAATGGGAGCCCCCTCCCCTAAGGAGTTATGACCATCCCTTCCCCAGTCCTAGGAGCAATGGCTATCAGGGCCTCCAGGTCAGACTAAGTTTGCCTCAAGGTAAGAATAACTTTGTGGTACAACTCAGGCTCCAGAGCTTACTGTGAGAACAGACTGAACTGCCGGAACACATTAAACGAGGTTCATTTTATTTGGATGTTATGAGATGGCCCCAAAATACAGTAGTCGGTTAATTTTTCCATTACTATTATTGAATACTACGTCCCTTCACATTGGTTTGCAATGTTTTCTTTTCTTTTCTTTTTTATTTTATTTTTTATTGAGACAGAGTCTCACTCTGTCGCCCAGGCTGCTCAGGCTGGAGTGCAGTGGCACAATCTAGTTTCACTGCAACCTCCGCCTCCGAGGTTCAAGCAGTTTTCCCTGTCTCAGCCTCCTGATAGCTGGGATTGCAGCCCTCCTGTCCAGCACTGCTCCTAATAGTTCCTGTCACTTTCTATCTCTGTGTTTGGAAAAGGGCGTTAGATCCATGGATTTCTCCCGGAGGAAACCAGGTTGGAAAGGCTTTGATCTGTATAAGCTGAGACCACCAGAAACCTTCACCCATCGCATTGCCTTGCTTTCCTATCCTGGTAGAGGTTTCAAAAGACTTTGGGTTGTTTGGGGCAGACATAGGGAACGTGTCTTGCTCTCTATGGGAATCCATCTCAACTGATTCAATAATAGAATCAGCTATTCTCAGGGCATAAAGGCTGGGAGTGAATAGGGGCTCCGCTGCATCAGCCTCCTAATTGGTCCCTCCTAATTGGTCTTGACCTCTTAATCCATTGTCCACACTGACCCCAGAATCAACTTTTTTTTTTTTTTTTTTTTGAGACAGAGTCTGACTCTGTCCCCCAGGCTGGAGTACAGTGGCATGATTACAGCTCACTGCAGCCTCAACCTCCCAGGCTCAAGCAATCCTTCCACCTTAGCCTCCTGAGTAGCTGAGACTACAGGTGTACACCACCACACCCAGCTAATTTTTAAAATTTTTTGTAGAGACTCAGTCTTGCAACGTTGCCCAGGCTGGGCTCCAACTCCTGGCCTCAAGCGATGCTCCTGCCTCAGCCTCCCAAAGTACTAGGATTACAGGTGTGAGCCACTATGCCCGGCCCAGAGTCAACTTTGTACAGAAAATCTGACTATTGATGCTGCTTCTCATCTCCCTTCAGTGACTCCCTGGAGCCCTTGGGATCGAGTTCAAACCCTGAAACCTGGTCCAACAGCTCCTTCACAGCCTGATCCTGACTCACCTCTATAGCTTCTCTCTGTCTGTAGCCCCATGAGACCTTTCAGGCTGGCCACTTGAAACCATTTGCTATGTTTTTTCAGGGCCAGGGCCCTCCAAGGAAGGATGGGATATGAAGAGCAAGGAGGAAGGGAGGTGTTCTAGATAGGGTAAAGCTGTACAGAGGCATGGGGTTGGAATATGGTGGATATGTTCAGGGCTCCACCCCTTTGGATATTTGATCCTTATAGCCTGGAAATGCCCGTCCTTCTCTACTTTGACTCACAAGTTCAGCCATGGCCTAAGATCCAGCCCTGTTATAATCACCTCTCTGAAGCCTTCCTTAGTCCATCCCGGTAGAGGTAAAGCCTTCCTCTGTGGACCAGGAGCATTTTGTAAACAGATCAACCACCTAATGCATGGTGGATATTATTTATTCACATGTGGCTGTTTTCCCCACGTAGACTATTGAGGCAGACTATATCCAGCTTCTTCTTTTTAAAAAATTGTTATTTATTTATATATTTTGAGACAGGATCTTCTCTGTTGCCCAGGTTAGAGTGCAGTGGCACTGTCATAGCTCACTGCAGCCTCTAACTCCTGGCCTCTAGCAATCCTCCCACCTCAGCCTCCTGAGTAGCTGGGACTACAGGCACACACCACTACGCCCAGCTAATTTTTTTAATTTCTTTTTTGTAGAGATGGGGCCTTGCTATGTTGCCCAGGCTGTCTCGAACTCCTGGCCTCAAACAGTCCACCCACATCGGCCTGCCTCCTAAAGTGCTGGGATTTACAGTCATGAGCTACTGCACCCCGCCTGTATTTCCAGTTTCTAGCATGGCCCATTTATATTGTGGTTGCTCAGTAGGTGTTTGTGGATATAATGAATCACTAATCACCTCCATTTCTTTTTTCTTTTTTTTTTTTTTGTGATGGAGTCTCGCACTGTCGCCTGGGCTGGAGTGCAATGGCAGAATCTTGACTCACTGCAACCTCCACTTCCCAGGTTTAAGTGATTCTCCTGCCTCAGCCTCCCAAGAAACTCCCAAAGTGCTGGGATTACAGGTGCCCGCCACCATGCCCGGCTAATTTTTTTGTATTTTTAGTAGAGACGGGGTTTCACTATGTTGGCCAGGCCAGTCTTGAACTCCTGACCTCGTGATCCACCCACCTCAGCTTCCCAAAGTGCTGGGATTACAGGTGTGAGCCACCGCACCTGGCCAATCACCTCTATTTCTTATATGCAATAATTTAGTATGCCCCAGTAGATAAAGTTTGAATCAAAAGATAACTGACCAATTGGAGTATCTAAGAGGCCAAAGACCAAGGATTCATATGGACCAGAATTATTATATTACAGGTGAGGGAAATGAGCCCAGAGGCATCAAGCCACTTACCCACTGTCACACAAGTAGTTGAAAGTACAATTTGAACCCAGCTCTGCTCTCAGGATTTTTCTCTTTTTAATGTTTTAAATATATTTTTCAAAAGTAACACATGCCCATGATTTAACAAAATTAAAGGCCAGGCATGATACTCATGCCTGTAATCCCAACACTTTGGGAGGCCAAGGTGGGTGGATTACCTGAGGGCAGGAGTTCGAGACCAGCCTGGCCAACATGGTAAGACCCCATCTCTGCTAAAACTACAAAAAATTAGCCAGGCGTGGTGGCGCACACCTGTAGTCCCAGCTACTCAGGAGGCTGAGGCAGGAGAATTGCTTGAAACCAGGAGGCGGAGGTTGCGGTGAGCTAAGATTGCACCACTGCACTCCAGCCCGGGCAAGTGAGACTCCAGAAAAAAAAAAAAAAAAGAAAAAATTGCCGGGCGCGGTGGCTCACGCCTGTAATCCCAGCACTTTGGGAATTTCTTGGGAGGCTGAGGCAGGAGAATGGCGTGAACCTGGGAGGTGGAGCTTGCAGTGAGCCAAGATCGCACCACTGCACTCCAGCCTGGGCGACAGAGCAAGACTCCATCTCAAAAAAAAAAAAAAAAAAAAATTAAATACTGCAAAAGTATGTACAAGAAAAGTAAATTCTCACTTCTTTCCCTGACCCTCAGTTTCCTTCTTTTTTTTTTCTTTTAATGTGTCACAAATGTGTGCATCATCCTTGCACAGGATCCATGCTAATCTTCTCTGTATCATTCCTATTTCAATATGTGTGCTGTGGAAAAGAGCGCTAGCTTCCTACCTATAAGCAATTCATTGCTTTTTTTTAAGATAGTAATTGTAAAATTCCATAGAATGGAATACTATTCAGCTAATAAAAAAGAAATAATTACTGATATAGGCAACAACATGAATGAATCTCTAAAATACATTACGTTGAGCAGAAGAAGCAAGCCACAAAATGGTATCTACTATATGATTTCATCTGTATAGGAAAAATGGTTATATGAAGTATGATTGAATGGAACATCATGCAGTTAGGAAATACCATATTTTAAATTAGAAAAATATTTGATGACATGAGAAAAGCCTCAGGAGACACTGAAAAGTGAAAAAACTAAAATATAACCATATATATACAGTATTGTCTCCATTTTTATTAACAAACGTGGCTGGCTCAGTTACTTGGGAGGCTTAGACAGGAAAATCGCTTGAACCCAGGAGGCAGAGGTTGCAGTGAGCCAAGATGGCACCATTGCACTCCAGTCTGGGCAACAAAGCAAAACTCCATCTAAAAAAACAAAAACAAATACATGGCTGGGCGCAGTGGCTCACGCCTGTAAACTCAGCACTTTGGAGGCCAAGGCAGGAAGATCTTGAGCTCAGGAGATCGAGACCAGCCTGGGCAACATGGTGAAACCCATCTCTATAAAAAATACAAAAAAAAAATTGCTGGATGTGGTGGCATGCGTCTGTGGTCCCAGCTACTTGGGAGGCTGAGATGGGCAGATCGTTTGGAAGGCTGAGGTGGGCGGTCTCTGAGGTCGAGGCTGCAGTGAGCTGAGATCGCATCACTGCACTCTGGCCTTGGTGACCCTGTCTAAAAAAAAAAGAAAAGAAAAGAAAAGCATAAAATAAAAGCCTTAAGCCAGGCATAGTGGTATTCACCTGTAGTCCCAGCTACTTGGGAGGCTGAGGCAGGAGGATCTATTGAGCCCAGGAGTTTGAGGTCATATTACACTCTTTTCATGCCTGTGAATAGCCACTGCACTCCAGCCTGGGCAACATAGCAAGACTCCATTTATTTAAAAATAAAAGACCTCAAGAAAATATTAATATACTCATTCAACAAGTATGAATTAGGTGTGGACTGTGTGCCAGGCACTGTGTTAGGGATATGGAAACGAACCAAAACTGACATAATTCATACCATCACTGAGCATAATCTATCAAGGAAAAAAATGTGAATAGCAGCCATCACTTGGTGGTATAGTAAAAAAATATTTTTTTCTTTCCAATATTCTATGGTGAGAAAGTATTGCTATATAAATAGGTGAAAATAAGGCCAGGTGCAGTGACTCACGACTGTAATCCCAGCACTTTGGGTGTCTGAGGCAGAAGGATCACTTGAGCCCAGGAGTTCCAAACCGGCCTGGGCAATGACATAGGGAGACCCTGTCTTTATAAAAACAATTTTTTTTTAATTAGCCGGGTGGCCAAGCACGATGGTTCATGCCTGTAATCCCAGCACTTTGGGAGGCTGAGGTGGGTGTATCACCTGAGGTCAGGAGTTCGAGACCAACCTGGCCAACATGGTAAAACCCAGTCTCTACCAAAAAATACAAAAAAAAATTAGCCCGGGCATTGTAGTGGGTGCCTGTAATCCCAGCTACATGGGAGGCTGAGACAGGAGAATCACTTGAACCCGGGAGCTAGAGGTTATAGTGAGCTGAGGTCATGCCATTGCACTCCAGCCTGGGCAACAAGAACGAGACTCCATCTCAAAAAAAAAAAAAAAAAAGCCAGGCACGGTGGTGAACACCTGTGGTCCTAGCTACTCAGGAGGCTGAGGTAGGAGGATCACTTGGACCCAGGGAGTGGAGGCTGAAGTGAACCATGATCACACCACCACACTACAGCCTGGGTGGCAGAGCAAGACCCTGTTCTAAAAGGAAGAGAGAGAGAGAGAGAGAGAGAAGAGAGGGAGGGAAAAGAGAGAAAGAGAGAAAGAAAGAAAGAGAAAGAAGGAAGCACTTTTCTTTATCTTCACCTGTTTATTTATATGTTTATTTATTGAGACAGGGTCTTGCTCTATTGCCCAGGCCAGAGTGCAGTGGCATGATCATAGCTCACTGCAGCCTCTATCTCCCTGGGCTCAAGTAATCCTCCAACCTCGGCCTCCCAAGTAGCTGGGACCACAGGCATGCCACTGCCATGTCCAGCTTTTCTTTATTTTAGAGATGGGGGTCTTCCTATGTTGTCCACTCTGGTCTGGAACTCCTGGACTAAAGTGATCCTCCCACCTTGGCCTCACAAAGTGCTGGGATTAGAGGCATGAGCCACCGTGCCGGCTGCTCTTTTCTTCTAAAGTCCTACTTCCAATAGAGTTAAACATTCATTTGCTTTCTCAATGTCTTCTCTGATTAAAACAAAAAACATCTAGAGCCACTCCATGAAAATTTAAAAAGAGGCCGGGCGCGGTGGCTCATGCTTGTAATCCCAGCACTTTGGCAGGCCAAGGCAGGTGGATCTTGAGATCAGGAGATCGAGACCATCCTGGCTAACACGGTGAAACCCTGTCTCTACTAAAAGTACATGGTGGCGGGCGCCTGTAGTCCCAGCTATGCGGGAGGCTGAGGCAGGAGAATGGCGTCAACCTGGGAGACGGAGCTTGCAGTGAGCTGAGACTGGGCCACTGTACTCCAGCCTGGGCGACAGAGCGAGACTCTGTCTCAAAAAAAACAAAAGAAAAAAAAAAATTTAAAAAGAAGAAAACTCTAATTGAGCTCCCTTTCCAAATAATTGTTTTCCCTCACAAATAAGATTTAAGTTCACTGCTGGTGTGGTGGTGTTTTTAGACATTAACAATTCCCAACAATCATTGGAGAGCCCAATTCATTCAGCCGGTGGACCTCTCCACCTGGCCAGATGTCCACTTGGTGAATTTAGCATCCCCCCACTTTTTTTTTTTTTACTTTCTGCATTGGTCAGAAGACATAAATATTTTAAATAACCAAGATTCATTTTTAACTATCATTTCTAGACATTTCTTCAAATCTGGGTTTCCTCCTTACAGGGCTTGTGAGCTTTGGTGTATTTCCTCATGGAACTCCCTAAGTACTTCCTGAACCTTAATTAATGACCAGCTCCTCTGAGACATAATTATGAACACTTTTAATTTAACAAAAGCACAGGGAATCCTTGTTTCCACTGTTGTGTGAAAGTAACCTGGCTTCAGTTTCTATTTATATGAAGCCATTAAATGTTAAGCTTGTGTTAAATGCAGGTAAGAGAACTGTAGAATATTTTAAAAACTAGAGTAAAATGAGCATTTCTAAAATAGCTACCCAGAACAAAAGGTATTTTATAATGTATAATCTGCAATTTTATATAAAAAGCACTACATAGGCCAGGCATGGTGGCTCACGCCTGTAATCCCAGCACTTTGGGAGGCTGAGGCGGGCAGGTCACCTGAGGTCGGGAGTTTGAGACAAGCCTGACCAACATGGAGAAACCTCATCTCTACTAAAAATACAAAATTAGCCGGGTGTGGTGGCACACACCTGTTAATTCCAGCTACTGGGGAGGCTGAGGCGTGAGAATCGCTTGAACCTGGGAGGAGGAGGTTGCAGTGAGCCGAGATTGCACCATTGTACTCCAGCCTGGGCAACAAAGAGTGAAACTCCGTCTCAAAAAACTACATAAATTATTTATAATGTACTATATCACATTTATATTTTATCATATATTTTAATTTATATCCATGAGTGAATTTAGTTTTGATTAAATTACTTTGGAATGACCTGTCCCTCCCACAGTCTTGTGATCTAAAAAGATGACCAAGTCGGCTGGGCGAAATGGCTCACGCCTGTAATCCCAGCACTTTGGGAGGCTGAGGCTGGTGGATCATGAGGTCAGGTTATAGAGACCATCCTGGCTAACACAGTGAAACTACATCTCTACTAAAAGTACAAAAAATTAGCTGGGTGTGGTGGCATGCACCTGTAGTCCCAGCTGCTCAGGAGGCTGAGGCAGGAGAATTGTTTGAACCCAGGAGGCGGAGGTTGCAGTGAGGTGAGATCATGCCACTGCACTCCAGCCTGGGCAACAGAGTGAAACTGTCTCAAAAAGAAAAAGAAAACCCAAGTCCAGATAAAATATGTAATTTTTTATAATTAGCAAAACATGGCCCAAAGCAACATCCTACCAATAATAGCCTGATATCAATTAGTAATCTCTTTGGATACACGTAAAAAAATGCTAATGAAATTTCTGCTAACTGGTAAATATAGATTTACAGGTTGATATTCAGGCCACTGTCTGGGTAGTGCACAAACCCTTCTTTTCTCCCCGACTTCTTTTTACAGGCATTGGGTGGGCAAACCCCTTAATGGCACATCATCCCTTTGGTCTTCCCAGCAGAATCCCTTATGAAAACTGTGATAAGAATTGGCAGTCCCAGTCTAGGCGCAGTGGCTCACGCCTGTAATCCCAGCACTTTGGGAGGCCGAGGCGGGCGGATCACGAGGTCAGGAGATCGAGACCATCCTGGCTAACAGGGTGAAACCCCGTCTCCACTAAAAATACAACAAATTAGCCGGGTGTGCTGGCGGGCGCCTGTAGTCCCAGCTACTTGGGAGGCTGAGGCAGGAGAATGGCGTGAACCCAGGAGGCGGAGCTTGCAGTAAGCAGAGATTGCGCCACTGCACACCAGCCTGGGAAACAGAGCAAGACTCCATCTCAAAAAAAAAAAAAAAAAAAATTGGGAGTCCCAGACTGGCTGCGGCGGCTCGCCCCTGTAATCCTAGCACTTTGGGAGGCTGAGATGGGTGGATCACTTGAGGCCAGGAGTTAAAGACTAACCTGGCCAACATGTTGAAACCTTGTTTCTACTAAAAATACAGCAATTAGCTGGGTATGATGGCACAGGCTTGTAATCCCAACTTAGGAGGCTGAGACAGGAGAATGGGTTGAACCCAGGAGGTGGAGTTTGCAGTGAGCCGAGATCACACCACTGCACTCCAGACAGAGTCAGACCCTGTCTCCAAAAAGAAAAAGAAAAAAAAAAAAAAAAAGAATTAGGAGCCCCAAAGCTGCTGTCACTTCCTGCTTGTGACTGTTGTTTGCATCATTGCAGAACAGGAGAAAATGGCAGCAACCACTACGTAACACAGTTGATTGGTCCACAGGTAAGATACCAAGGTAAACAGCACTGGCATTCAAGTTGCTTGGGCCAAAAATTTAGAATCAGGGACGCCTTTCCACACACTATATCCTGTCAACTTCCTCCCCCTACTGTCTGTTTTCCTATACAGCAGATCTTTTTAAACTTAAAGCATAAAACTGATTTGTCATTCCTCTGGTGAAAACCCTCATTAGAGCCAAGGGCGGTGGCCCACGCCTGTAATCCCAGCACTCTGGGAGGCCAAGGCAGCAGGATTACTTGAGGAGTTGGAGACCAGACTGGGCAACTTAGTGAGACCCCATCTCTAAAAATAAAATGAAATTAGCCGGGCTGGCTGAGGTGGGAGGATCTCTTGAGTCAAGGAGTTTGAAGCTGCAGTGACCTGTGACCCCATCTCTAAAATAAACAAAAACAAATGTCTTCTCCTTTCCCGAAGTGGTCTGACTCTTGTCAACTTTGAGCTGGGACCAAACTTCTTCCCCCATGTCCGCTGCAGTCCAGACAGACTGGCCTTGTTTCTGCTGTTCACACATACTGGCCTCAAATAGACGAAGCTTATTTCTGTCTCAGCATTCTTGCGTTGACTGGCCCTTTGGCTTAGAACATTCTTCTACAATCACAAAGCTCAACTCAAATGTCACCTGGTTAGAGCCCTTTCCTGGACCACCTCTATCCCTATCTGCGCATTCCCTACCTCACTACCCTGTGTTAATTTATCTGTAGTACTTGGTTTTTATTTCCCCTCACTCCTTAAGGGAAGCATCTTTGTCTTGTTCACTGCTATGTCATACCATACCTGGCAAAGTTGGAGCTCAACAATTTGTTGAATGAATGGATTTCATCTTACTCTTGTCTGGAGCAGAAGTTTTTCACCTGGGGCACAGGGGCTTCAAGAGATCATTTCCTTCTCGTCTACCTCCCGTCCCCATGCTGCTCCCAATTATAAATGAAATTAAAGGTTTGAGTAGATTTACACATGCTATGAGTGTGTATGAGCAATCATGTATTTTTCTCAAAGGATTCTCAAAGGAATCCAAAGAACAAAATGTTAATTACTACTAGTACAAAGCTTTAATTTATAAAACACTTTTGCGTATTTAGTCCTCATTGTGCTTATACCTACCTTATAAGGTAGGCAGTGTAAAATTATAATTTCTACTTCGTAAAATTATTGAAATGCAGAGAGGTTAAACATGTTAGAGATCACACAGATAGTCAATGATGGAATTGACACAAATCCGTTCTTATGGATGCAAAATCCTGTGGTTTTTTTATTTTTTTATTTTTTTATTTTTATTTTTATATATGGAGTCTCGCTCTGTCGCCCAGGTTGGAGTGCAGTGGCGCGATCTCGGCTCACTGCAAGCTCCGCCTCCCAGGTTCCCGCCATTCTCCTGCCTCAGCCTCCCGAGTAGCTGGGACTACAGGTGCCCCCACCACGCCTGGCTAATTTTTTGTATTTTTAGTAG
>NW_012109363.1:1256240-1258148 GCF_000951045.1 Mandrillus leucophaeus | reverse complement strand
ACCCAGGAGGCAGAGGTTGCAGTGAGCCGAGATCACACCACTACACTACAGCCTAGGCAAAAGAGTGAGACTCAGTCTCAAAAAAAAAGAACATATGAACTGAGGAACACAAAATTATTTTCTACTAAGCTTAGTTGAGCATAATTAGAAAAACAGATTTGTAGGAATATACCTTAAAGCCGAATAAAGACGATATTGAGATCTCTGTTTAGATTTTTATTTTATTTATTTTATTTTTGAGACGGAGTTTTACTCTTGTTGCCCAGGCTGGAGTGCAGTGGTGCAATCTCAGCTCACTGCAACCTTCACCTCCCGGGTTCAAGCGATTCTCCCGCTTCAGCCTCTCAGGTAACTGGGATTACAGGCATGCGCCACCACACACAGCTAATTTTGTATTTTTAGTAGAGATGGGGGCTTCCCCATGTTGGTCAGGCTGGTCTCGAACTCATGACCTCAGGTGATCCGCCTGTCTCGGCCTCCCAAAGTGCTGGGATTACAGGCTTGAGCCACTGTGCCCGGACTTATTTATTTATTTAGAGACAGAGTTTTACTCTTTTGCCCAGGCTGCAGTGCAGTGGTATGATCTCGGCTCACAGCAACCTCCATGCCCCGGGTTCAAGCGATTCTGCCTCAGCCTCCTGAATAGCTGGGATTATAGGCACCTGCCACCAAGCCTGGCTACTTTTTGTAATTTTAGTAGAGACAGGGTTTTGTCATGTTTGCTGGGCTGATGTCAAACTCCTGACCTCAGGTGATCCATCTGCTTCGGCCTCCCAAAGTGCTAGGATTACAGGCGTGAGCCACCACACCAGGCCAGATTTTTATTTTTGTAGACAGGTCTCAGTGTTGCCCAGGCCGGTCTCAAATGCTGACCTCAAGCAAGCCTCCTGTCTCAGCCTCCCAATGCACCAGGATTGCAGGTGTGAGCCACCACACCCAGTCTGTTTAGATTTTACCTGCCCTTTTAGTTAGAATATTTCACTGAATCATGTATACTGAAAAATCAGTATGATCCCTTTTGTAAAATCAGCTTTCCCAGAAAAGAAAAATGTAAATTCCCTCTCTCTCTCCTGTTCTCTTGATTTTCAAGAGGGGGAAAGAATTCTACAGTATTTGCAGAATCTCTACAATGCTTAAATTGTGTGAATTTGGCAGCTTCAGCTATTTCACTTCAAGGGCCACATCTATAGAATAAACCAGACAATGGCTTCAACAGAGCTTGTTTTATAAACCTCAAGAAGTTAGAGAACATGCCACTTGAGAGAATCGCCTGTTCTGGGAGCATACTCAAGATCAAAGAGTTTTTTTTTCTTCCTTACTAGCATCTATAATTAAAGACCTAATCCTTTATTTTAAGCAAGAAAATGATTCCCTTTATTGAATTAGTTGTTTTTCTTCTTAAAACCCAAAGGTTGACATCAAATTTTGGGGTGAATGTCCTATTAATTAGCTTGGGTCATTCTTTGATTTTGATGCATTTAAAATGTTAGCCAAATGCAGGAAGACAAACCATATTTTTTTCTTTTTGAGATAGAGTTTTGCTCTTGTTCTTCTGTTGCCTAGGCTGGAGTGCAATGGCGTGATCTCAGCGCACCGCAACCTCCGCCTCCCGGGTTCAAGTGATTCTCCTGCCTCATCCTCCCAAGTAGCTGGGATTACAGGCATGTACCACCATGCCAGGCTAATTTTGTAGTTTTAGTAGAGACAGTTTCTCCATGTTGGCCAGGCTGGTCTCAAACTCCTAACCTCAGGTGATCCGCCTGTCTTGGCCTCCCAAAGTGCTGGGATTACAGGCATGAGCCACCGGGCCCAGTCCCGACAAACCATATTTTAAGAGAGCACATTGGCCGGTCACGGTGGCTCACACCTGTAATCCCAGCACTTTGGGAGGCCGTAGTGAGTGGATCA
>NW_012109363.1:1255048-1256190 GCF_000951045.1 Mandrillus leucophaeus | reverse complement strand
TGATCCGCCTGTCTTGGCCTCCCAAAGTGCTGGGATTACAGGCATGAGCCACCGGGCCCAGTCCCGACAAACCATATTTTAAGAGAGCACATTGGCCGGTCACGGTGGCTCACACCTGTAATCCCAGCACTTTGGGAGGCCGTAGTGAGTGGATCATCTGAGGTCAGGAATTCGAGAGCAGCCTGGCCAACATGGCGAAACCCCATCTCTACTAAAAACACAAAAATTAGCTGTGCATGGCAGCACATACCTGAAATCCCAGCTACTTGGAAGGCTGAGATGAGAATCTCTTGAACCTGGGAGGCAGAGATTGCAGTGAGCTGAGATCGCGCCACTGCACTCCAGCCTGGGCAACAGTGAGACTCCATCTCAAAAAAAAAAAAAAAAGAGCGTGTCATTTAGAATTACTTCATCAAAAAAAACTTGTTCAGGAGCCTCCTCTGGGAGATCCTGATGGCTTTGTGTCACACGAATGCATTTGTGAAAACCTGTGTGGATTATTGCCTGAGTTTGTTCTTAGGGAACCTCAGTGTTCCACAGATCTGTAAGTAAACTGGTTGTAGAAAAACATCTAGAGAGTCTGGGTGTGGTGGCTCTCGCCTGTCATCCCAGCACTTTGGGAGGCCTAGGCAGGGGGATTGCTTGAGCCCTGGAGTTCGAGACGAGCCTGGGCAACTTAGCAAGACCTCTTTTCCACTAAAAATCAAAATTAGCCAGGTGTGATGGCGCATGCCTGTACCCCCAGCTAATTGGAAAGCTGACATGGGAGAATCACTTGAGACCGGGAGGTTGAGGCTGCAGTGAGCCATGATCGTGCAACTGCACTCCAGCCTGGGTGACAGAGCAAGACCCTGTCTCAAAATAAATTTGAAACAAACAAACAAACATCTACAACCTAGTAGAACTTCTTGGCTTATGATTGCCAGGGTCAGAACACTTTGGGGTTATTCCTTAACCATAATTGATGCTACCATCTTGGAATCTGACCCACTGCTGGATCAAGGATACTTTGTTATAAAGGATAAAGGATTGCTGTTATAAAGGATACTCCGTTAACTCCCTTCCTTCATTAAAAAACAAAAACAAAAACAAAAAAAACCCAACAACCTGACAAGGCATGGGGCAAGAATAGACATCTGGCC
>NW_012109363.1:1248248-1253808 GCF_000951045.1 Mandrillus leucophaeus | reverse complement strand
ACTCCTGACCTCAAGTGATCCACCTGCCTTGGCCCCCCAAAGTGCTGGGATTACAGGGGTGAGCCACTGCACCTGGCTCATTTAGTCTTTTCATTCATTCTTTCCATATGGTCAGTGCTGACATCACAGAAAGAAACCAGATACGGCCTCCACCCAGAAGGAATTTGGTATGCAAAGAATAGCAATTACAATGCAAGTCCTGTAACTGAGGTATGCAGAGACAGACTCCTGGAAAGGCAGGAGGGACTGCAGGCAGAAAAGGACTCGAGGTATCAGGAGCTGAAGGGCAGAGTGAATGTCATTTTGACAGCAAATGGCGTAGTAGTGAGGTAATGCAAATTAAATGACCAACACGAGCCACTTCATATATTATTCTTGTTTTAACAAAGGAAGGAGTAACAGGCATTTGCAAATCTCTAATGGAGGTAGTCATAAGATTGAACCAACTTTTTAAAAAATCTTACTAGTCATTTCTGTTGTCGAAGAAAAACAGATCCCTGACCCTACAACTAAATTGGAATGAGAATAACTTTAGCATTTTAAGTCTCATTGGCAGAGGACTTTTCCCTGTAAGATACAGAAATGTGGCTGAAACAAACTAAGCACACATTACAAGTTTCAAGTTTACATAAGAGAAAACAGGGTGACAGAAAAGTCTTCTTGGAAACACCACAATTCTTTGATCATGCAACAGTGAGATCACAGCCTCCGAAAGAGATAAACTAACCGATTTTGGCCAGGCTTGGTGATTTGCGCCTATAATTCCAGACTTTGGGAGGCCAAGAGTTCAAGGCTAGCTTGGGCAACATAGCAAGATGTTTCTATAAAAAAAAAAAAAATTTAAAAATCAGTCAGTCATGGTGGTATGCACCTCTAGTCCCAGCTACTCAAAAGGTTAAGGTGGTAAGATTGCTTGAGCCTGGGAGTTCAAACTCACTCTCTCTCTTTAGATAGATATAAAACTATATATATAGATACAGAGTTATCTATCTATCTATACAGGAAGATAGATATATCTAGAGAGAGAGAGAGAGAAACCAATTAGGTTTAAAGTGAGTATAGGCCAGGCACGGTGGCTCATGCCTGTAATCCCAGCATCTTGGGAGGCCGAGGCAGGCTGATCACCTGAGGTCAGGAGTTCCAAGACCAACCTGGCCAACATGGCACAACCCCGTCTCTACTAAAAATTCAAAAATTAGCTGGGCATGGTACCGCATGCCTGTAGTCCCAGCTACTTAGGAGGCTGAGGAATGAGAATTGCTTGAACCCGGGAAGTGGAGGTTGCAATGAACCGAGATCGTGCCACTGCACTCCAGCCTGGGTGACAGAGTGAGACCCTTTCTCAAAAAAAGAAAAGAGAGTATAAAAGTTTCCTTCTCGGCCTGGCACAATGACTCATGCCTGTAATCCCAAAACTTTGGGAGGCCAAGGTGGGCTGATCACCTGAGGTCAGAAGTTCGAGACCAGCCTGGACAACATGGCGAAACCCCATCTCTACTAAAAATACAAAATTTAGTCGGGAGTGGTGGCGGGCACCTGTAATCCCAGCTATTAGGGAGGCTGAGGCAGAAGAATTGCTTGAACCCGGGAGGCGGAGGTTGCAGTTACCCGAGATCACACCACTGCACTCCAGCCTGGGCGACAAGAGCAAAACTCTGTCTCAAAAAAAAAAAACCAAAAACCAAAAACCAAAAACCAAAAAACAGCTCCTTCTAAAATCCCAAATGATGATGAACCAGACCTGGTAAAAACAAAACTTTATGAGACACCATCGCCACCTTGTGTTCAACAGCCTTCATTACATCTACATTTATTGCAAATGATCACACGTGGGATTCTCAACAATTACAGAATATAGCTTTATTTATAGAATCTTACAAATAAAACATTTACAGTCCACATAAGTTAATTTTCCTTTCTAATTTCTTCTCATAACACCTGAGTTATTTTTAAAAAATACTGTGATGGAATTGCAGAACTGTAAAGGGAAATATGAACAATAAAATCCTAACCTCTCTTGCAAAAATCACTTTTTTTTTGAAGCAGATGCCCAGCATATTGCCATCTCTTTGGAAGAGGACTTACTATAATCAGATCTTATGCTACCCAAACAGGGAAGCCGCCTTTTTAAAACCCAAGGTTAAGGACCAGTGAAGAATCGCTCCCATTTGATACTAGACACAAAATACCTTTGGGGGCAAAGACAGGGGCAAGCTGCACGCCAGTGGTGAGGTGAGAAGGAGCAGAACCCCTGTCCCTGCCTCACTGTTCCTGCACGTGACATACACTTTCCTTGCTAATTTATTAATAGGAGCTGGTGCATGTGGAAAACAAGGTTGAAGCTGCTAATGCCAGGGGTGAAAAAGTCCTCCCACTGACTTGCTACTCCTTAGACTTCTAATATGTACAAATGCTTGAAACAGCAAATTCAACATCTAAAAATCGAAAGAAATCACCAGTTTTTGACTCATGGGGCAAAGCTGTTGCCACAATCAGTGGCAACTCAAGTCAGACGATGTGAGCGTCTCCACCCCTCCCAAGCTCCGACTAGGACTGACCTCTGCGCCAATGACAGTTTAAAGAGGATTTCCCTTTGAGGCAGCTGTCTATGGAAGGAAATTCCTTAAGGTAATATAGGTGTGCATAAAAAGGGAAAAAAAAACCCTATTTCATATTTCAATTTGTTAAACATTATAGTTTTGAGCTCCTCTCCTAAACTAGAAATCCACTAACTCTATATTCTACTCCAACACAAAGGGTATTATGTTTAAGGAATGACAGGATCTATTGGGAATGCTAAAATTATAAATTTAATACATCAATGCAAGTTAGGTTAAAGCAAAATCTTCCAGAGTCTTCAACTTTGAGTTATTTTCTGCTAGCTCCTGAAAGCAGCTTGAGAAGAATAAAACAGAAAAGACGAAGAACCATTTTAAAACCACAATAATAATGACAATATAAAAAGTTAGATTCCGACATTCAAGGAATTGGTTCTTTGGTAAAACTGGACCATAATCTTACCAGGAAATCAGTCCTGATATTTAATCTAGAATCTCCATCACTGAAATTCTCCCTCTACAGCGTATTCTCAAATGTACCGAAGCCAACAGGCAAGATAAAAACAAAACTTAAAAAAAGAATCACCAGCAGTTTTCCTGCTCATGTTCTTTTCAAGAATATTCCTGGTTTGAGAGATGTCTCCCAGGAAGAGAAAACAAAATGGATGCTGCTTGTGATTACTGAGAGTGGACAGTTTTTCTATGTAAGAGAAAAGCTCAGGCATTGGTAGTGAACCAGTACTCCTGTCAGCCACGCACATGAATCAGTTTGCAAACATGGCCCCTGGGCTCCAACTGTGGGCACCACTAAGAAAGGCTTCTGGAGAGACAGGCTCCCCAAAGTGGCTAAAGAATCTCACATTATCAATATGATAATAATAAATCAATTCACCTAGTGAACCTGGAGATGAGCTCCCCTTGAAGCCAGAGCTCGGAGGCAAGGGCTCCACAGTGCCTGAGGCTGGCCTACAGTTTTGCAGACAAGTGTCTCCATCCATTTTCTGGAGAGAGTTAGAGCAATTCATATTCAATTCAATACAGGATTCGACTTTTTTGCAAGGAAGCAGTAACCTAGACGGGTCATTGAAAACCCATCTGCAACAGAATCATTAGGCCCGCCATTCAGCAAACATCTGCGATGCCCTAAGTGAAGTTTGTGACCTTATGTTTCAGAGACCCCCTATTAGTCATGCTTTGATTTATGGGAGCAGTAAATCCTAAATTTTGCCTGCACTGATTCCATTTCTGATTATCCTTGTCTAAGTAGAGCATAAATGGCATCCCAGTTCTACAACTCAGCTTGCCACTCTGCAGACGTCTCAACCAGTGGGGGAGGATAGTTTGTGCAGTCTCCCCTCTAACACACAGGTCTCAAATGTGCTCAGAATGTGCTTCTAGGGAGGCAGCTACAAAGTCTCTTAGAAGATGGCAGTGGGGAAGAGGAGGTAAAAATCACAGCCAAACCAACTGTTTTCTTGCAGACAGCCCGAGCCTCCATTCTGTCAGTTGTTCACCTGAAAGAGGGGGTCCAGGCAGCCACACCGCCACGTTAGCTCACTTGGACAGCCATGAAACACCAGGTGCTGTTACAAAATCAATACCCAGCATCTCAGTAGGAACAAGTGAGCATCCTGACAAGACACACAACAGCGGTTCGACTTCCTCTCCCATTCAGGATGAACCTTGCCTCGCCTCTCACCCTGCTCCTGTGTTCTGACTTCAGGTTCTCTTTGAAAGAAGTAATAGGCAATTAAACAGACTTTGAAAAAATGGGAAGGCTTCCTGTCTCCTGTCTCTTCTGTTGGCCAGCTGGAGGTCCAAGGTGCCCAGTGAGAGTCATGGGCCCTACGCTATGGAATCAACTCTTGATATTTCTAGCCAAGTTCTAACCACTGGCTCTCGTTTTGCATTGTTGGGTAAAGGATTCAAAACCTGGCAGCACTGGTTCCAAGAGGAGGCCAAGGTAATCAGAGAAAAATGTCAGGCTTGTCTTGTAAGCTGCATTCAGGTTCCAGAGTCACTGAGAGAAAAGGTGAGAAGAGGGCAAGAGGCACTAGCTAGAGACTGGTTACCAGAGCAGCTTTTTCCTAGGATAGAGCATTTTACAAATGGCTGACATTTGAACGCAGGAATACAGTCTGTGTCAGTTTTTCATAGAACGGTCTCTTCCGTGGTGCATTGTGGATGGTGAGTCCTCCGGCTGGCGATCGGGCAGCCCAGGGCCCGACTTCCAGTCCTACAGGCTCTTGGCAGGGCCCTACCCAATCTGGATCTGTCCTGAATACATGGTGAGGACCACCATGATGGTGAATCCAGTCAGGAGGCCCAGGTTCTGGATGACAAACGGAATCAAGATGCTGCCCTTCCTTTCATCCTCTTGACAGACCTCATTCATCTCAGGGAACTGGGAAAGAAGCAAGAAACAACACAGCTGCAATTCCTTGCTTAATCTTGTAAGTCCAGGGCAATTCACTGATGGAGATACAGATCAGGTTGGTTGACAAAGAAAATTAACAGGGCCGGGTGCAGTGGTTCACCAGGTCAGGAGTTCGAGACCAGCCTCACCAACATGGTGAAACCCTGTCTCTACTAAAAATATAAAAATTAGCTGGGCGTGGTGGCGCAGGCCTGCAGTCCCAGGTACTTGGGAGGCTGAGGCAGGAGAATTGCTTGAACCCAGAAGACAGAGGCTGTAGTGAGTGGAGATCACGCCACTGCATTCCTGCCTGGGCAACAGAGCGAGACTCCGTCTCAAAAACAAAACAAAAAAAAACAAAAAAAAGAAAATTAACAATAGCAGGTACCACATCTTTACAACTATCTGGGTAAAACAAAGTACTCAAGCTGTATGTGGCTCTGGATGAGTTTAGAGGCTGGCTAAAAATAAATATAAATATACTCTGATAAAAAAAAATAAACTTTTTATTATAGACTCCCCCCCACCCCGTTTTTGAGACAGGGTCTTGCTCTGTTGCCCAGGCTCGAGTGCAGTGGTGCGATCA
>NW_012109363.1:1245419-1246488 GCF_000951045.1 Mandrillus leucophaeus | reverse complement strand
AAAATAAAATAAAATAAAATAAAATAAAAATAAAAATAAAAAAACTACCTACCTAACGCCCCCGTAGTTGCCCTCCCATCCAATGAACTATGGAATACTTACCATATCAGCCAGAGAAATATACAAGAACATTCCTCCAGCCAGCGCAAAAATCCAGTTGGCAGAGAAGTGGCTGCCGGCCAGGATGCCAAAGGCCAGACCCAGGTAGCAGCAGCAGGCAGAAAGGAAGTTGAAGAAGAGAGCCTGTTGGATGCTCATCCCAGCGTTGAGCAGGATGACAAAGTCTCCTACAGCAGGGAGAACGAAAAGGGGAGGGACGATGAAAGAAGAGTCAGATGGACATGGTGACACACACCTGTCATCCCAGCTACTCGGGAGGCTCAGGTGGGAGGATCGCTTGAGCTCAGGAGTTTGACTCCAGCCTGGCAACAGAGCGAGAGCCAGTCATACGAGGTCTTGGGAGACAGCGTGCACTGATGACATCAGACTGCTAAAAGTGTGGGTGAAAAAAGTCAAGACAGCCCTAGACTCAAGACTGAGGGAACAAGACAGGCCCTTGAACTTTCTGTTCAAGACCTGTCTCCATTTGCCAAACTGGCCGTATACCCAGCCTAGAGGCTGAAAATCCTTCCCAGGATTTTAAAAATAGATGACCAGCTGGCACTGGCCTCCTCATTTCTCTCTGGATTCATGGTGAAACAGAAGGAACCCCCTTCCTCACGACTACCATGGAAACAAAATCAAGACTGCGAGAAGTGAAGTGTCGAGACTGCGAGAAGTTAAGTGATTTGCCCAAAGTCACAAGTCAATATATGGCAAAGCCAGAACTTGACCCTAACTTGTCCCTAAAGCCTCTGGAGTAATTACTGGCTTTTTACACTCTCCCTCTGATCAAACTAAGCCCCTCCTACCCCCTGGTTCATCCACCTGCCAGGCACCTGAGCTTGTGGAAGATTAACAGGCTAGAAGAGAGAGCCTTTACTGAGTGCTCAGAATAGCACCTGGCACATGGGAAGTCCCTCTCACCCTTTGCTTTCCTTTAATCCTCACTATCATTCTAAACCCGCCT
>NW_012109363.1:1242786-1243554 GCF_000951045.1 Mandrillus leucophaeus | reverse complement strand
CCACTGTACTCCAGTCTGGGTGACAGAGTGAGACTCCGTCTCAAAAAAACAAAAAAAACAAAAAAAAAAATTAAAAATTAAAGAAAAAGACATGTCCAATGCATTGAGATAAAAAAAGAAACAAACCAAAGTGTTGCCATTATTGTTTCAGGGGTAGTTTTCTTTCCTTCCTTCTGTCTCTTATCTATATACAGCTATTCCATAATAAGTAATAAAGACCATAGATTGATTATCATCATTTTCTTTAATGACATATGCAAACAAAAACATAAACTTTTCCTCCTTTAAAATCTAATGCCCTCTTAAAAACCACTGAATGGCAGGTACACCTTAAACAGACAAACTCTGTGGTATGTGAAAGAAAGCTAAGAAAGCTGTTATTAAAAACAAACTATCAGCCGTGTGCAGTGGTTCATGCCCGTAATCCCAGCACTTTGGGAGGCCGAGGCGGGCGGATCACCTGAGATTGGGAGTTTGAGACTAGCCTGGCCAATATGGTGAAACCCCATCTCTACTAAAACTACAACAATTAGCCAGGCGTGGTGATGCACGTCTATAATCCCAGCTACTCAGGAGGCTGAGACAGGCGAATCACTTGAACCCGGGAGGCAGAGGTTGCAGTGAGCTGAGATCACACCACTGCACTCCAGCCTGGGAGACAGAGTGAGACTCCGTCTCAAAAAATAAAAATAGGCCGGGCGCGGTGGCTCAAGCCTGTAATCCCAGCACTTTGGGAGGCCGAGACGGGCGGATCACGAGGTCAGGAGA
>NW_012109363.1:1229247-1237406 GCF_000951045.1 Mandrillus leucophaeus | reverse complement strand
CTCGTCCACCACGGGCGCCTTGCCGTCCAGCTCGCTGTTGCAGTGCTGAGGAATCATGTGGTCCAGGTCCCCGTTCTGCAGCTTCTCCATCACCCCCTCTTCCTGGTCCTTCTTGGAGGGAAGTGTCTCAGAGGCATAATGGCTGTGTCCGTGATGATGCTGGAGGGGTGACAGGGAGGAATCAGCATGACATTCACCAAAACCACAAACCTGACTGAGTACATGCTCTGAGGAGGCGCTTCACACACTGGAAGACCTCAGCCCGACCATCAGAGAGGACACAAGCAGGTCACGCGCCCAGAAACGTAGCAAAAGCTGTTATATAAAGCCATGGTTGGGCACGGTGGCTCACACCTGTAATCCCAGCACTGTGGGAGGCCGAGGTGGGAGGACTGCTTGAGCCGAGGAGTTTGAGAGCAGCCTGGGCAACGAAGCGAGACCCTGTTTCTAATATCTATATATAAAGCCGCACCGAGTGCGAGGGACCTGGTGTCAGACAGATGTCAAAGCTGCCCCCTTGGGATACACGCTTATTCCAGCAAGGCAGCCACTGCTCAAATATTTAGAGCTCCTCCTTTGCAATGGCTAATCTCACTCAATTCGGCAGCTATTTAGGGAATAACTGCGTGCCAGCCACTAAAGATATCTTTTTGAAACTGTACTATAATAGTCCTGTTTCTCTGCAGCCTCATACTTCATACAGAATGAATGCATGTTATCAAGCTCTTCTCCCCATCCTGTAAAGCTACCAATATATTAAGAAAATCATCTAGAACAAAACAAAGGCGATAAACTACTGCTTAGTAGAAGGCACCCTGGCCAGATCTAGTTTCTGGTCTGGCCTCACTTCTGGCCAAATGCCCTCAGGAGGTAAAATGGGATTGTCTCCTCAAGAAATTCGAGTTTCCTGAAATTGGTGATATTGGGCTAAGACCGTCACCACCACCACCACCACAATACATCGACATTTTTTGAGATGGGTGCTTTCCCTAGAAGAGCTTTCTTCAGCAACAGTTGAGCCTCACCTCATTTTTCTGCTTAAGAAGAATCTTCAAGATCTTCTCTGTGAAAAAGAAAAGATAAAAGCCCCCAAACACCACGGCAGACTTGGAGACATAATAATCTTCCAGAGGGTTGAAACCAAAAGCCTGTGGACCCAGGAAAAGAAAATTAGTTTTAAAGAAAATAAGGCATCTTTACTGGTCCCCCTCTTTACTGGTCTTATCTCTTAACTACTTCCTTGACTCTAGGAAAGGAGAGAGGCATACTGGAGTAACTCTGCCATCTACCCATCCTCTTTCCAGCAAAAATCTAGTCCTTGGTGTTTCCCTGATGTGACAACACTAAACCTGCCAGGTTCTTCTCAAGCTTATTTGCTGATGCAAACGACTGATCATCTGTAGAATTTTAATCCCAGAAACAGAAACCTCCAATATGGTTTTCCACTTTTGATTTCTCTTGGTGCTTGGCTATGAAGGCATTCACTGCCAGCAGATTTCATACTGAAGGAGCAGACACTTGTATTTATTTTCATCTTATCTAGTGTTCCTGGCTGACCTGCCTGTAAACACAAAAGGAGATGGCGTAATTATACTTTCTAAAACGGGAAACCCATTTCCCAGTTAAATAATAAGAACTGCAGCATCTTCCTGACCGCAGACTCCCCCGTGACCACAGAACCAAGAAAGCGGACTGTGTTATTGCGAGCGTCAATTTTTGGGTTTTGTTTTGAGTCCTTTCTGAAATTGTCACTTATCAAAGAGGGAGGGGAGAATCCACTGGGAAGAGGACAGAAGGAGAAATCAAGAGAATTCTGTCCTAGGTTACGCTCCTGATTTATGGTGGGTTCTTGTGAACATGTTTAATGGCCTGGCCGGGCACGGTGGCTCGTGCACTTTAGAGGACTGAGGTGGGTTGATCACTTGAGGCCAGGAGTTTTGAGGTCAACCTGGCCAACATGGCGAAACTCCATCTCTACTAAAAAAAAAAGTGCAAAAATTACCTGGGCCTGGTGGTGTACTTATAATCCCAGCTACTAGGGAGGCTGAGGCAGGAGAATGGCTTGAACCCAGAAAGCAGAGATCACAGTGAGCCGAGATCGCACCACTGCACTCCAGCCTGGGTGACAGAGTGAGACTCTGTCTCAAAAACAAAAACAAAAAGTATGTAACGACTTGCTCCTATTTTATTTTTAAAAATTTTTGTGGGTACATGGGAGGTATATATATTTACAGAGTTGTTCCTCTGTTTTCTGATTGGAAACGGGCCTTGAATAAACTCCAGCCCTCTCATGAATTGGTCCAAAATAAAAGTTGATCCCAACTTCAAGGAACTCTGGGCTGTTTGTTGCCTTTCTGTTTTAAAGAGGCCAAATCCAGTCATTACCCTCCAGGGAAACAACACTTTATGTTTACTTTCCAGGGGAGTCAAATCATCTTGGGGGAAAAGTGAAGTGAAAACAGGCAACTAACACCTCTCTGCAAAAAGCCACAAAGGATGGTGAATGCAGAACCACAAGCTGAGCTTCAGAAATCCCGAAAGCTGGGTTCTCGGCTCAGGGATACGCACTCCGGTGCAGGTCAGATTCCAATGGGGTGAAACGTTACTTGTTTATCGATGCCATGGATTTAATCTAAGGATCCACTAGGAGGGAGCCAACTGACATTTTACAAAACACCAAGTGCTGTAAGAGGCACATGCAGTCATCTCTGCTTCAACTGAGGTGCTGTCCAGGCTTGCGAGACCACCCACAGGGAGACGTCCTGTGCTTATTGTAATTAATGGGTCTGCTGAGGGGATTACACCAAATTAGATGAACCATCAGTGCCTTCTTTTGTGGCAAGTTTTCTCATGAACTTATTAGGCAAAGGTACTGTCAAGGTATATAAAATCAGACAGTGTTTGACTTGCATTGCCTTTGCCCCAAAACTCTCTATGGACAATCTTTTTACTGAGACCTATGGGTTCTGATGATATAGGGGTTTGTTTGTTTTGAGACGGAGTCTTACTCTGTCACCCAGGCTGGAGTGCAGTGGTGTGATCTCGGGTCACTGCAACCTCCATCTCCTGGGTTCAAGTGATTCTTGTGCCTCCCGAATAGCTGGGATTACAGGCGTGCGCCACCATGCCTGGCTAATTTTTGTATTTTTAGTACAGACGGGGTTTCACCATGTTGGCCAGGCTGGTCTTGAACTCCTGACCTCAAATGATCCACCTGCCTCAGCCTCCCAAAGTGCTGAGAAAATAGGCGTGAGCCACTGCGCCCGGCTGATGATGTGTTTTAAACTTCTCTGTACACAACGCCTCAATCTGAGCACCATAACTGAGCCAGAGTGAGCTCGCTACACTGCATCTTTTCACCCCGCACCAGACTGCACTTTCCGCACCAGGCACTCAGTGCTGCCCAAAACACTCGTTCCACCCTCACAGCATCGTCCTGAGGCCGCTCTATTGCTCTCCCCATTTCACATCTGAAGAAACAGAGGCACTGTGAGGTCAGTGGCATGTCTAGGGTTACAGAACCTACTGATAGCAGAGCTGAGATTTGAACCCAGCTCTTCAGCCTATGCTAGGCTGCCTCTCCTAGCTCACGCCTAAGTTCTAGCTTCACTTTCCAAAAGGAAAGGGCCTCCAGGTGCCCTCTCTAGGCCTTCCATCCAAATGGAGGTCCTCCCACTGTGCCCGCCGGCGTGCTCCGGGGTGAAGGCCCTGGCTTGCCATACCTCCGGAATGAGCTGGAAGAGGGCGTTGGAGTAGAGGGTTCCAATCGCCAGAGCTATGAAGTAGAGCAGCAGCCTCTTGTAAAAGGTCTTCTTCATGAAGGGCACCACGCTGGCCCCCAGGAGGGAGCAGAGGGAGATGACGGTCACACAGAGGAGACCATATCCCCACACTGCCATGCGGAGGGAGGGCCAGCCCCACCCAGGGCAGGGAGAGAAGGCACGCGCCCCATTGCACAGCAACCACCATTTAGGGGGAAGAAGGTGGAGCAGATAAGGAGGTCACAAGGAAAAGTTTGGTGGATATGAAAGTAACAAAAAAGAAAAATCAGAGAGAGACAAGTAGGGAGGGAGAGAGAAATAGAAAATTTGTTAGTGATTCAAATCTGATGAAATTTCCTTCAATCAGTTCAGAAGAAAGAGGAATTCAAGGTGGCCTTGGAATCCTGTGACTTCTGCCCCTGTGGCCTGGTGGCCCCAAATCATTCCTGCCAGTGGTGTGACTGGCAGGGCAGGGTGCTGCCTTGTCACACACCCGAGGTGTGCCCAGGCCTATCACAGAGGCTGTCTAGGACAGACTTTGGACTCAAGGGCTCTCTTTATAGGACATACAGGCATGTGGAAAGAGGCTGATCACTATGCTGCTGCGTTTGCTTCTGCATGTCCATTTCATATAGCGCAGGGTCAGGTGACACCATGACCACATGGTTTGCTTTGTGCGAGATACAACCAAGCCAGATGTGCAGTGCAGAAGGGATGGAGAACGATTAATGAATGCCCAGAGCCCATAAAATTCAGTGTCTTAACCTATCAACTTCTTTGCTCATTTCCATGTGCGCTGAGAGGGGTTCCAACATAGAGAACAGAGTTCCAGGAACACCTTGTCACAAAAATATTTCCTTGAACATTTCCCAGTGTGACACTCCATCCAGGCCCAAAAGAGGGTAAGACAGAACCAGACCAGGATGAGACACTCCCTGGCAGGCCACAGGGGCGGAGCACACACAATTAACAGTATTTCCATTTCAGTAGGTCACAAGGCACTTCATTTCAAATCTTTAAAAAATTAACGTATTCCATTGCTGGAGCTGAAAAAATAGCCCAAGTTGAGGCCTCCCCTGCAGAGTGTTGTCACATCCATGCAGAATTTTGAGATGGCACTAAGATGGTTCACATTCAACCAGGAAGAACAGGCAAGGCATAGCATCCCATCTGCTGTCTTTTCTGGATGAGTCTTTTGACTGGGAAAGCCTGGGAAGTGGCTGACATGGGATCTTTGTGAAGGGCTGCGTCCACCACTCCCTAATGGGGTCAACCACGCGTCTGTGTATCCTCACCCCCGACAGCAGCATCCCTGCCTGAGCTAAAACAGTGGGCAGACTGTCAACTTGGGTCTTATTTTTACAGCTCCTCTGTGATAACAATTAAACAACAAAATTAACATTTCAAAACAGTCAAGTCAAAGTACCAGGAAGTCAGTCCTTTTAGGAAAAAGTCAAGATGCAAGGTACGAAGGACGGAGAGCCCCTTCCATGTATCTTGTCATTTTAATTTTGCTTGGTCTTAGTCTTTGTTCTATGTTTGGCTCTCTATGCTAGAAATGATGGCCTGCTCAAAATTAAAGAACACTCGCTTTTTAGGCCAATTCTACGTATCAGTTGGTAACCTCTTTTCCTTCCATCTCATTCCAGATGGATAAGCTCTTAGCGCCCAGACCTGAGTCCTGCCAGGATTTCTCCTTAGAACAGAGCGAGTACTTAGCACCAAAGGCATGGATGGCAGCTGAGAGCCGCAGCTTTCCTTTGATGCCCTATGTATGGGGCTTAGGAAGGGAGAGGAGACAGTCAAGTCCCCAGGAGGAGGGAAAATTGGAAGAACCTTGCATCTGACAGCACCTGCAGAGGCCAGAGGAGTGAGACGTGGGCTCTGAGATCCAGAGTTAGAAGTTGTTTGTGGCTTTGATACGAGGGACAGGTTCATTTCTCAAGTGGCAGTCACTGGGTGCCCTGGAGCCCAGGGTAGGGGAGGAATTGATTGGCTCAGCTGCACCGCCCCAGGGAAAGAGGACGCGCACGTTTCTGTTCTACTGCACCTCTGGGATGAGCTGGAATAGCGCATTAGACAGCAGCGTTCCAATGGACAGGGCGATGAAGTAAGTGAGCACACGGCTGAAAAACGCTTTCTCCGTGCAGGGCAGGACGAGGACTCCCAGGAGAGAGGCCAGGTTAATCAGTGAGACACTGAGAAAACCAAAGCCCCACACTGTGGAGGAACAAGAACAGACGAGGGCCTGTATTACTGAGGGTGAGGACATTCCTGCTGCCTAGGGCGGGCCTGTTCTGAATTCAGGTGTGATGCGGGCAGACCGAGATCCACCAGCCCGTCAGTAGACATTCGCTGAGTCCATCTCTCGCCAGATGCTGCGGAGAAGCCTATGGCAACTATCAAAATTGCTATCCAAAAGTAACACCTTTTCCATGGAGAGACAGATGCGAACAGCATGGAAGCTTAAAAACCATACAAAGTAGGCCAGGCATGGCGGTACATGCCTGTGATCCCAGCACTTTGGGAGGCTGAGGCAGGTGGATCACCTGAGGTCAGGAGTTCGAGACCAGCCTGACTAACGTGGTGAAACCCTGTCTCTACTAAATACAAAAAATTAGCCGGGCATGGTGGCACATACCTGAAATCTCAGCTACTCAGGAGGCTGAGGCAGGAGAATCGCTTGAACCCAGGAGGCGCAGGTTGCAGTGAGCTGAGATTGCACCACTGCATTCCAGCCTGGGCAACAAGAACGAAAGTCCGTCTCAAAACAAACAAAAAACAAGAAAAAGCCATATAAGTAAATGATGACAGCAGAAAACAGCGACTTGTAGTAACACAGATAATATATTCCAGGTGCCAAGAGTCAGGCAGCGCACATCGGCCCTATGGGCTTAGGGCTATCAGGGTGTACATTCACAGCTCATGGCAATCCCACTGTGGCTGGATCAGGGATACCGGGATAGGGAGGGGAAGAAGGATTCAGGAGCCGAGAGCAGCCTCCGGGAGGTCTTAAAGGTAAAACTATAAAACCAAAGTAGGCCAGGTATGGTGGCTCATGCCTGTGACCCGAGCACTTTGGGAGGCCGAGGCAGGAGGATCATTCGAGCCCAGGAGTTTGAGACCAGCCTGGGTAACATAGTGAGACCCCGTCTCCACAAAAAAATTAAAAATTAGCTGGCCATGGCAGTGCACATCTGTACTCCCAGCTACTCAGGAGGCTGAGGCAGGAGGGTCGCTTTAGGCCAGAAGGTCGAGGCTGTAGTGAGCTATGATTGCACCACTGGACTCCAGCCTTGGAGACAGAGCGACATCCTACCTCAAAAAAAAAAAAAGATTAAAAAAACCAAAGGGTTGGGCCCCTGTGGTTCAACATAAAACAAAAAGTGGACCAAAACGGCATCCACAGGCTGCTCAAAAAGTCCAATGCTCTGAACATTCGCCAGCTACAGCCCAGGAGTCTGACAACGTGCTAGGCCATCCTTGCAAACACAAAAATTATCCATCCAATCATCGCTCCCCCTCCTGACACTGACAGCCTCATCCTGGTCACCACTAGTGAGGCATTCAGTGAGGAGGAGCAGCAGCTCAGCCCGGGAGTCCTTGTGAGCCCAGGGCGAGCTGGGAGATGGGCTCCTGCCTTCCCGGCCTGGCTCACCTTCGACAGCGCTCGGCCGCCCCTCCTCCGTCTGCTCATTCTCCTCGTTTTCCTGGTTCTCCGAGGTGCAGGCCCGGGAATCCAGCTGCTGGAGGATGGTGGGGCAGAACTCCTGGAGCTCACTGCTCCCAATCCGCGACTGCTCGCTGAAATTGTGGGCAGCGAAGAGGTCTCCAGAACTAAAGCACTGAAACACAGGAAGGGCAGGAAGCCGCTTAGACCCCAAAGGTCAGGCCTTGCCCCGCTAAACAGCAACCTACTCAGCCTGCCCAGAGGAAAAAAAGAAGACAGAAATGTCCAAATTTCAGGGAATTTGTAGATTCATCTAGTCTAGGGATGAGGGCAAGGTGTTCCCTAAACTTAAAAAACTAGTAACTAATCCTTATGGCTCAGCCAGCCACGAAAGTTACATATCATAAGTACAACTATCGGTAAATGAGTGCCTGAGAAACTTTGAGAATGACAAGATTCCAATCATTGTCACCAAAGTGGCCGGGCATGGTGGCTAACACTGTAATCCCAGCACTTTGGAAGGCCAAGGCAGGAGGATCACTTGAGGACAGAAATTGGAGACCAGCCTGGGCAACATGAAACCCCTTCTTTACAAAAAGTTGAAAAATTAGCAAAGTGTGGTGGCACATACCTGTCGTCTCACCTACCAATGAGGCTGAGGCAGGGGGACTGCTAGAGCCCAGGAGTTGGAGGCTACAGTGAATGAGCTATGATCATGCCACTGCACT
>NW_012109363.1:1213479-1229197 GCF_000951045.1 Mandrillus leucophaeus | reverse complement strand
AAAAAAAAAAAAAAGTACAGGTAAGAACAAATTAAGGGACCCAGGCAATGACCACCAAAAGCCGCTAATGTTACAAATTAGGGGGGACACCCAGACATTTTCACCTCTGCATGCACCACCAGCTATAAGGCAGTTCTGGCAAAAAAAAAAAAAAAAAAAGAAAAACATTGTCACTAGAGTGTATGGTTTCTAGAAAACACCATTCTGGGGCTGGGTGCAGTGGCTCTCGCCTGTAATCCCAGCACTTTGGGAGGCTGAGATGGGCAAATCACTTGAGGTCAGGAGTTCAAAACCAGCCTGGCCAACATGGTGAAGCCCCATCGCTACTAAAAATACAAAAATTAGCCGGGCTTGGTAGCTCACGCCTGTAATCCCAGCTACTCAGGAGGCTGAGGCAGGAGAATCACTTGAAGCCAGGAGGCGGAGGTTGCAGTGAGCCGAGATCACGCCATTGCACTCCAGCCTGGGCAACAGAGCAAGACTCCATCCCTCACACACAAAAAAAAAAAAGAAAGAAAGAAAACACCATTCTGTGTGTGTGCCTGAAGATACAAGCTTCGTACCAAATCTGGCTGCACATCACAATAGCCCAGGGCGCTATTATGTTAAAATGCAGGTTCCAGTTACTTCTCTGAAGCTGAAATATCTGGGGGTGGGGCTCTGCCAAAACTGTGGTGCTGCCCGATCAGCCCCACACATCCTCAACCATAGGACCGTAGGACTGCCCTCAGCCTGAAAGACATATATGTTCACAGAGGTTAGGGGAGGGAAACCTGAAGATTCAAAGTGGGCTGTGGCCGGCCAGCAGCCATCGCATGCAGTCACCTTGGGAGGTGGCAGGTAAGCGCTTCTCACGAACCGTTCCTGTGAAATCTGCAGCTCCACTTCTAATTATACTGTGTACATCGACATGCCAGGCCTCTTCTGAGTTCGGTCTCACATGGGCATATCTCTGAGAGTCAGCCCTCTCGGTGTGTTGCCAAAATAAGTGCCTGGGCCTCTAAGGCTGAGGGCTGGACTCCCGCCACCCCGAGATGCTGCTGCTATCCTGGTGGGTCCCGAGGCTCACGCAGCTGCATCACCCCGCAGGGGCACGGGGGCGTGCTCCTCTCCGGCTCAGGTGTCTGCTGTGCTCAGGTCGTTCTGCATCCACACCACGTGGTTCCCCTGTCCCTTTTTAAAATTTTTTCTTTTTGAGATGGAGTCTCGCTCTGTCACTGGGCTGGAGTGCAGTGGCATAATCGCGGCTCACTGCGACCTCTGTCTCCCGGGTCCAAGTGATTCTCCTGCCTCAGCCTCCCCAGTAGTTGGGATTACAGGTACCCGCCACCAAGCCCAGCTAATTTTTGTATTTTTAGCAGAGACGGAGTTTCACCATGTTGGCCAGGATGGTCTTGCTCTCTTGGCCTCATGATCCACCTGCCTCGGCCTCCCAAAGTGCTGGGGTTACAGGCATGAGCCATCGCGCCCAGCCACCCCGCCCCACCTTTTTTTTTTTTTCCCCCGAGATGGAGTCTGGCTCTGTCACCCAGGCTGGAGTACAGTGGCGCGATCTTGGCTCATTGAGGCCTCTACCTCCTGGGTTCAAGTGATTCTCTCACCTCAGCGTCTGGAGTAGCTGGGATTACAGGCATCCACCACCACACCCGGCTAATTTTTGTATTTTTAGTAGAGACGGGGTTTCGCCCTGTTGGCCAGGCTAGTCTCGAACTTCTGACCTCAAGTGATCTGCCTGCCTCGGCCTCCCAAAGTGCTGGAATTACAGGCGTGAGCCAGCGCGTCCAGCACCCCCATCCATTTTATCTCCACACTACACTCATTTTTCAAGTGGCAGCTGAAGGACATCCCATGCATGAGCCTTCCCTGATGATTGCAGCACACTCATCTCCCCCTCTCATTTCTGCATCCTGCAATTACCGTCCAACCCACAAAATGCAACACTTCATTTCAGCGCCTGCTGACTTTGTCCTCTGTTGGTTGAACTCCCCATCATGATAGTCAACTCCCTAAATATGACTCATTTTTCTCTATTTCTCACAACACCAGCACAGGGAACAAAGTCGATATATAAAGATTTTGCTGTCTGACTTATACTTGGCTGCCACAAATAGCCCCAGAGTCTGATTAGCAGAGATGATATGGAAGAAAGAACGCAGAATCCAAAGACCTGGCGTTCTAGCCCTGGTCTCTGCAGGGACTCACTGCGGGACCCTCGGTGTCCTCTGCTATAAAATGCAGATAATCTCACCTGCACCTGGAGGGACTGTGGGCTCACCCGGGACGTAATGGGCTCTGTCAATGGTAAACTCTATGAGAAATACTGTCCTAGGAGTCATGTTTTCTCAGCATTTCTAAGTCACTCAAGTGCGGTTCTGGGGAAGACCCTGGGGGCGCTGAGAACTGCACTTCCAGGCTGCCTTTTGTTTTGTTTTGAGACAGAGTCTCGCTTTGTTGCCCAAGCTGGAGTGCAATGGCTCGATCTTGGCTCACTGCAACCTCTACCTCCTGGGTTCCAGCGATTCTCCTGCCTCAGCCTCCTGCATGGCTGGGATCACAGGCACCTGCCCCCATGCCCGGCTAATTCTTGTATTTCTAGTAGAGACAGGGTTTCACCATGTTGGCCAGGCCGGTCTCGAACCCCTGACCTCAGAAAATCCACCCGCCTTGGCCTTCCAAAGTGCTGGGCTTACAGGCGTGAGCCACCATGCCCGGCCCCAGGCTGCCTTTTGTTAAGGGCTTCAGAAAACCTATGCAGGGGGTCAGAAGTACTGCAGAGACTCAGAATTTGCTGATTCAGACAATGGAGGAAAAAGAATCAGCCTGTCCACTCTATCAGAGACTTGCCTGCCTCATCTTACCTCTGCCACGCTGCCCTGGGCCCAACTAGACAGGGAACCCTGAGAGGCCAGAGACAGGGCTGAGCAGAGCTGCTGGCTTGCAGGGGAGCCTTACCGTGGAGAGGTTCCTGTGTCCCTGCACGTGCTGGGTGACATTACCCCGGCCCACTCCCACATCCAGGTGGTTGAGCAGGGCCTTCAGCTGCTGCAGAGTGAGGCTGTCACCCTCGCCATAGCGATGCATTAGATCCTGCAGGAAGGAGGCAGCGCTGATAGCTGGCGCACCCGGGGACGAAGCGTGCGCCTCAGGGGTGGTTCTCCATAAGCCAAGCAGGGTCAGCAGGAGGCAGCTCTGGAAGGCCGGGTGCAGCAGCTTCATGGTGACTGAATAAGCCTGTGAGAGAAAAAGGCAGATGAAGCTGAGGCCTCTCCCTGTGTGCCGGCAACTGCGCCGGGCCCGTCCGCCACACACTAAACACGGTGAGACTATCCCTCGGTCTCTGCCTCTCAGCTCCTTCTTGAATTAGCCTTTGAGAAAAACCGTTCTTTTGAAGGGACAGAATAAAAACGAATAAAAAGGACAAACGAAACAGGTTTGATTAGATTGAAAAATTAAAAAAAAAAAAAAACAGCAATGTGGTTATGATTTTATTTATTTATTTAGAGACGGAGTTTCACTTATTGTCCAGGCTGCAGTGCAGTGGCGCAATCTTAGCTCACTACAGCCTCTGCCTCCTGGGTTCAAGTGATTCTCAGGCCTCCCGAGTAGCTGGGATTACAGGCGTCTGCCACCACACCCGGCTAATTTTTTTGTATTTATAGTACAGACAGGATTTCATCATGTTGACCAGGCTGGTCTCAAACTGGTGACCTCAGGTGATCCACCCACTTCGGCCTCCCAAAGTGCTGGAATTACAGGCGTGAGCCACTGCGCCCAGCCAGTTACGATTTTTTAGAAGTCCTTTTAGAGGTACTGAAATAACCATGAATTTAACATCCTTATATCTGGGGTCTGCTTCAAAATAAAGGAGGGGGTATGAGCACGGGGGTGTGGATGAGACATGATCAGGCATGAGCTGACATTCACTGGAACGAAGAGACAGGTAGATGGGAATTCATCAGACTCTTTTGTTTTTGTTTTTGTTTTAGATAGTCTTTCCGTTTCCCAGGCTAAAGTGCAGTGGTGTGATCTCGGCTCACTGCAACCTCTACCTCCCAGGTTTAGGCAATTCTCTTGCCTCAGCCTTCTGAGGACCTGGGATTACAGGCACCCGCCATCACGCCTGGCTAATTTTTGTATTTTTAGTAGAGATGGGGTTTCACCATGTTGGCCCGCTGGTCTCGAACTCCTGGGCTCAAGTGATCCACCCACCTCGGCCTCCCAAAGTGCTGGGATTATAGGCGTGAGTCACTGCGCCCGGACCTGTCTACTTTTATATATGTTTGAAATCCTCTGAAATAAAGCTGTTAAAAAATAAACATCAGCTGGGCGCTGTGGCTCACACCTGTAATCTGAGTACTTTGGGAGGCTGAGGTGGGTGGATCACAAGGTCAGGAGTTCGAGACCAGCTTAGCCAACATGGTGAAACCCCATCTCTACTAAAAATACAAAAAATTAGCCAGGCATGGTGGTGCACATCTGTAATCCCAGGAGGCTGAGGCAGGAGAATCACTTGAATCTGGGAGACTGAGGTTTGCAGTGAGCCAAGATCGCACCATTGCACTCTAGCCTGGGTGACACAGCGAGACTCCGTCTCAAAATAAATAAATAAATAAACAAACAAACACCATAACTAAAAAAGAAAAATTACAGACTGGCAAACATATATACCATTTGACGTGACATAGTTTTATTTCTATACTGTATAAATCACTAAACACATACAAAACACTCAGCCTCTCTATAGTATTGAGAATATAAATGTAAAACTTTGGCTGCTTCCATTTTGCTACTTATTAAAATAGCAACATAGCTTTTTTTTTTTTTTTTTTTTTTTTTTTTGAGATGGAGTTTCACTCTTGTTGTCCAGGCTGGAGTGCAATGATGCCAACTCGGCTCACTGCAACCTCCGCCTCCCAGGTTCAAGCAATTCTCCTGCCTCGGCCTCCCGAGTAGCTGGGATTACAGGCGCCTGCCACCATGCCTGGTTAATTTTTGTATTTTTAGTAGAGACAGGGATTTACCATATTGGTCAGGCTGGTCTTGAATTGCTGACCTCAGATGAGTCACCTGCCTCGGGCTCCCAAAGTGCTGGGATTACAGGCATAAGCCACCGCGCCCAGCCAGATTTTTTTAAGATAAAACATTTCATGTCAATGAGGCTAAGCAATAGAATAAGATACCAGTGACTGGATAAACAATGGGACTCTTGAAAAGCTATGTGATAATGAAAATATATAAATCCCTCAATTAACAATTAAATAAATAATTAATTTGCTCTAATAGAAGTAATCCAAAAGTAAAAAGGCTATGTGCAGAAAGATGTGTCATGGGTCAAGTAAATCATATCAGTTTCACGGAATATTATGCAGCTATAAATGAGTCATGGCATAATGGCAAGTTAAAAAGCAGAGCAATTATTTGGCAGAGTTTAGAACTGAGAAAGAACACAGACAAATGAGGCCGGGCACAGTGGCTCACGCTTGTAATCCCAACACTTCAGAAGGCCAAGGCGGGTGGATCATTTGAGCTCAGGAGTTCAAGACCAGCCTGGCCAACGTGGTGAAATCCCGTCTGTAGTAAAAATATGAAAATCAGCCAGGCACACACAATCCCAGCTACTTGGGAGGGTGAGGCAGGAGAGTCGCTTGAACCCAGGAGGCGGAGGTTGCAGTGAGCCGAGATAGTGCCACTGCACTCCAGCCTGGGCGACAGAGCGAGACTCTATATCAAAAAAAAAAAAAAAAAAAGAGAAAGAGAAAGAGAAAGAACAGACAAACGAAAGCTTAAAGTAAGATTGATGATGATTTTTCTTTTGTTAACCATCTCCCGTAGTATGGTTATAATTTCATTAGTGATCTAAACAAATTATCAAGAGGGGAAAATGAGTCTCCTTGCTCCAGACCAAGAAGCGGCCAATCACTGCAGCCATTTCTTCCCCAGGCACCCAGGGCTCAGGCACTAATCTCAGTACATCACACGCCCTGGGGCTTTGCTTATGACAGAGGAAGAGCAGCAGAGAGGCTGAGAGCAGGCTTGCCTGAATCCTGGCTCTGCCACTTACCAGCAGTGTGATCTTGGATAAATTATTTAACTAGAGTCAATATTCTAGAATCACTCAAAGCAGCAATGTAGCTTATCATGGCCTTCAGTGTCAGACAAACCTCCCTTGAATTTCTACACAGCTGCTTATAACTACAGACAAGCAAACTGGTCTCCCTCTATCCTCGGTTTTTTCATCTATAAAATTGGTATCCACCTCATTAGATCACTTTGAGGATCTAACAGCATAAGCTATGGCAAGGCCCTTGCCAAGCTTGCCTGAACCACATAGAAAGCACTCAATAAAATTTAGCTACAATAATTATAAGACTTATAATCAGCAGGATTCCCAACTCTGACTCCCTCAGCCCAAACATTAGGCTGCTAGTGGAACTGTCAGGAATATCCTGTGGCAAACTAAAGTATCTTAACTCCAGGCCCTGGGGGCACACACACCACGTAAGTCCCCTACTGTGATATTGCCAGGGACATTACATGCTTTAGGATCCACGTATGCGGCACGCACAGAATCTGGGGACAAAAAATATCACTCTTCAGTGGAATATATACTTTGAGTCCACATGGATGGATTCGGCATCAGCCACAATGACGGTTTGTACAAGTGCTACTTTGAGATTCACAACTCTCAAATCTCCACCAAGAGACAAATGTTAAATTTTGGCGAGCAGGGTGGATCTTAGGCAAGAATGACTAAAAACCTGTTGTACAAAGAAAGCAGTTATCCATCGGAGCAGACTGTGAACTGTCGATGGCATGAGTTGTGCTGTCAAAATAAGGGGGAGGTCTGCCTGCATTTAGAAAAGAAAAGGCAAAGAGATGATGGACAGCAGCTAGCATTTACCAAGCGCAGACCTTGCTAAGCACTTGGCATTCCCCAGTTCCTTTAACAGAAGCTGGGAAACTTACACCACGCAACAGACAAGGACACTGGGGTTCAGAGATTAGGAAACGTGACCCACAGAAGCAAGCAGCAAAGCCAGAAGTTGAATTGCTTTGTAAATTGAAGCCCGGTCTGAATGACGTTAAATTCAATGCTTTCTTAACCACCATGCCCTCTGCACGAAGACAGAAAAATACACATCCTGGAACCCATGGAGATCCACAAACTCCTGCATGTCTCTGTGCAGGTCTTTCCCAATGTCTAACAGCCCCAATAAACATCCAGATCTTGGCTTACAACGCCCTGCAATGCTATGAAGGGACAGCCCCGGGTAGCCTTTGGAGGACAGACTGTGTCACAGTGCTCGTGCCCTGGGGCCACTTCAACAAGATAAACCAACAGATGTTCCCCCCCTCAGCTGCATTTCTCAAACTTATTTGCTGTAACTTCAAACCCCAAAAGACTTCAGGTGTGGGAAACTCAGGGTGATTTTAGCAGCTTTACCTGGCTGGTATTCACCTAGAGGTGAGCATTTATGAAGCATTTACTTTTCCCAGACCCAGTGGCCCCTCGGCCCCTCAGGTGGCGGCTATGACAGCCTGGAGTGCTAGGGAAGAGGCACCTTCAGGTTGGACCTTCAGAAGAATGAGCCCACAAGAGCACCTTCGCTTCTCCCAGGTGACCTTTTCTCCCCCGCAGCATAGCTGCTCTTTCCTCCAGGACATGTGATGCACTGGGCATTGACGCCCACGAGACAGCATCCAGGCTCAGGTCTAGACCTGTCTCCATGGGGTGTGCAGATTCACAAGCAGAGCCCTCCTGCCTGGCCAGCGCTTGAGATACGCACTCACCCACAAGGGTTAGGGAGGATCTAGGACTGCGAGTGACACTCAAGTCCACGTGACCCCGGCCTTTTGGCAGGCATGAAAGGGGAGTTTTCTGCTCCGGTGGAGTTTTGTTTTCTTCTTAACTACAAGTTATTCTTAGCAGGGAAAAGGTTTGTAAAAAGTATTAGAGAGGAAAGAAAGAAGAGGGACCCACACACAGCGGTTGATGCTGCCGGGACAGGGAGGCTGGGCAGGGGTCCGCGTGCGTGGCCCCAGCTGCAGGAGGAAGCCCCACGCCAGGTTCCATTCCATATGTGGCCCCTGGAGAGCCACTCCAGTCCCCCCAGGGTGTTGGGCCAGCTGCCCTCAAGTAAGGACAGACACCTCTCAGGGGCAGGAAGACAAGTGGGAAGGAGACAAAATGAAGTGTGCTGTGGCCTGGGAACGCCTCCAGGCCAGCTCTTCCTGCTGGAGAGAGACTAGAATCTCTCTGCCCGAGTGTGCACTTGCCTCGGGGTCAAAGAAGTAAAATTATTTTAGTGCCCTCCTTCTGTGTCTAAGGTGCCAGACCCAACTCTGGGGGAGGTGGGAGGGAGACACAGAAGAAAGCAACACCTGTTCTGGAACCCTCTGTGGAAGCTCAGAAGTTGCCTTACCATCCGGAGGCCCATAATTGGAATTCCACCCACCACTGCCCTTCACTTGGTCCAGAAGTAGCTCTGCCTAGAAGCGGCACTTCTGTCCTGCACGGACGCACCTGTGATGCTCAGCTTGCTGCATTCTTTTCTAAGCCCACCTCCCCTCTTGAGAGGAGCAAACATTCACTTCTGTGACGCTGGGTCTGCAGGCTGGGCACAGATGTGAGAACAGGCAACAGAAACCAACAAGGCCTCGGAGCAGCCGGGCATCCACTTGTCCCCTCCCTTTCCTGACAACCCCCCCACCGCACCCCCGTTCCACTGGCCAGGGAGTCCAACACTCCTATTCTCAGATTCTGAGTGCAGAAACAAAACATGAAAACTAAGCTCAAATGCTCCAGAGACAAACGTGCCCAATTCAGACGATTTCTGAGGCCAAGAGGCTGTGTGTCTGCCCTCTGTCCCCTCGTGCCCACTGTGTCCCGCCAAGCACAGGCTGTGTGAATGCATAGGACATCGCCAGGGTGGGGCTCTTACACGGGGTCAGAGTCAGCTGCAGGCTCTAGGGTGGCAGTCGGTTTGAAGGCAGTCTAAACTGGGGTTTTATGAAGCACTTCACTTAAAATTATGAGAAGGCTGACGGTCTACACAAAGAAAGACCACAGGGTTGCAGGGGTGGGTGAGGGAGTGGAGGGGGCAGCCAAGTAGAAGCCAGGCTGATAGAAATTATGTTCCCCAGAGCTCTTGGTTCCACCACGGACTGGCCTCAGTGAATCATCCTAAGACTTCCCCGCAAACTGTCTTCTCAAAGGATGTAAAATGAGCCATCTGGTTCTCATATATTCCTCAGGGACAGAGAAAGGGGTCTCTCAGGGACCCATGGTCCTGCCTGGCACATCACCCAGGCTTATGACCGTCCACAAGACAGTAATTACAAAGGCAGCTCCCACCACTCCCTTGGGGTTCTCTCCCAGGAAAATAGCTCATTTCTGCATCAGTCCTTCAAGCAGACTGCGCTTTCTCCACTCTCCGATCCCTGCCCCACTCTAGGGCTGTGACCGCTGAGCCTGATAGGAATGTGTCTCCAGCTAGCAGATACCCGCTAGCAGATAACCATGGCTCAAGGTTAGCTCTCCGTGACTCACACAATAGCAAAAGGCCCTGAGTGAGCCAAGAGCCATCTGGAGCCCAGGCATAAGGAAAAACCCAGACAAGTTGCAGACAAAGGACAAAGCCAGGCCTCAGGGTGGAAGGTGGAGGTCTTAAGGAATAAAAACAAAAATCAAGGACTACTTGTCTTGAGGACTGCGGGTGCTAGTGGCCTGGGAAGTGCCGCCTGGCAATGGAAGGCCCACGGACGTGAATCTGAAGCCCAATTTTCGGTGGGACTACAAGTGACATATTATTACAATGAACCCATATCCTTAGCTTGAAAAGAAGAGAACAGGCTGGGCGCGGTGGCTCACACCTATAATCCCAGCACTTTGGGAGGCCGAGACGGGCAGATCACGAGGTCAGGAGATCGAGACCATCCTGGCGAACACTGTGAAACCCCGTCTCTACTAAAAATACAAAAAAATTAGCCGGGGGTGGTGGCGGGCGCCTGTAGTCCCAGCTACTCGGGAGGCTGAGGCAGGAGAATGGCAAGAACCCCGCGGGCGGAGCTTGCAGTGAGCGGAGATCGCGCCACTGCACTCCAGCCTGGGCAAAGCAACAGAGCGAGACTCTGTCTCGAAAAAAAAAAAAAAAAGAAAAAAGAAAAAAAAAGAAAAGAGGAGAATAAACTTGCAGAGTTTAATGAGTATCATACAAGAAAGCATATTGCAACACTAACTACTTAAGATGAGAACATGAAATGGGAGTGTAATTTTCCTACACCTGATAATTAACAAAATGAGTAAAACTTTTAAAAGAAAAAAAAAAAAATTCACCAATGCAGCCAAACAAGAAAACAAATCTAATCAAAGATATATTAACTTCAAAACCAGAGGCAAGGGAAAAATGAGGGAGGCACCACGCATGGCTCATGTTCTATTCCTGGCCCAACCCTGACAAACCAAATGAATGACAAGAGCAGATCCAGAATTTTCACTCACATCCCCAAGTGTGGCAAGAGGAAGTATTTTTCCTCTTCAGTTGAGAAGTAGGAGGAAAAGCCACTGGGGAAGAGCAAAAAAAAAAAAAAAAAAACCGGTGCACCTGGACCAAAAACAATGGGCCGACTCCCATGGAAGGAAATAAGGGCTCCCAGGCCACATTCTGAATTGAGGACATGATCCAATTCCAAATTCCAGTTAGTATTCCTTCTCTCTCTCTCTCTTTTTTTTTTTTTGAGATGAGTCTTGCTCTGTTGCCCAGGCCGGAGTGCAGTAGCACGATCTCGGCTCACTGCAACCTCTGCCTCCCAGATTCAGGTGATTTGTCCTGCCTCGGCCTCCTGAGTAGCTGGAATTACATGCATGTACCACCACACCCAGTTAATTTCTGTATTTTTAGTAGAGACGGGGTTTCACCATGTTAGCTAAGCTGGTCTCAAACTCCTGACCTCAGGTGCTGCACCTGTCTCGGCCTCCCAAAGTGCTGGGATTACAGGCGTAAACCACCATGCCCGGCCAAGTGTATCTTCTCTTCTAACACAAAAGAATACCACTCTCAAGGAAGTGAGCTGAGCCGCACTGCAGGAACTACACCCCTGAATAGAGGACAGACCCACCTCACCACACAGTTAGCATTCCTTCAGGCTACAGAAAACAGGTCATAAATACCTAGCCCTTAGCACTCCTGGAGCTGAGAGGAGGGGACAAACCTGGAGAGGAAAGTTGCTTTCTTATTTTAGAGCCAACAGAACATGTGAGCAGAACTGCAGTCACATGAGGAAGAGGTAAAGAAACAGCAGGCAGAGCAAGCCACAGACAGGTAAACCACAACTCCAGAGAAAGCCGTTCCTCACCACTGCTCCACGCCAAGGAATAACCTCATTAGAACATCAATTCCACGAGACGAGAGCTCAAAGATGAGATTATAACCAACATGAGACCAGAAGAGGATGCAGGCTTACTAAAAAAGAGGAATAAAACCTCACTGAAGAACTAATACATTATGACAAATACAGAACAAAATTCTGCCAGTCATTTAATCCATTTATGCCTGAGGTTGCAATTTTTTGAATTTTTGCAATCAGACCTTGGTGATGACCTTGAGCAGGATATAAATTAACTCCCATATGCTTGCTGTTCAAAACATGGGAACACTAGGCATAAATGGCTCAAGGAAAGTTTGAGATAATCACAGTAAATGCAGATGGACAAGACAAATTAAAGCAAAAACAGAAGACAAAGAGACGAACGAAAGGATAACTCGTGTTCTCAGAGAGGGGAACCCAAGAATGAAATGGAAGATGTGTTCTAAGATAAGACACAAGATTTTCCTGGTTGGGCGCAGTGGCTCACTTGAGGTCAGGAGTTCGAGACCAGCCTGGTCAATATGGTGAAATCCCAACTCCACTAAAAATATAAAAATTAGTCAGGTATGGTGGCTCACATCTGTAGTCCCAGCTACCTGGGAGGCTGAGGCAGAGAACTGCTTGAACCCGGGAGGCGAAGGTTGCAGTGAGCAGAGATTGTGCCACTGCACCCCAGCCTGGGCAACAGAGAAAGACTCCATCTCAAAACAACAACTGGCCGGGCCCGGTGGCTCAAGCCTGTAATCCCAGCACTTTGGGAGGCCGAGGCGGGCGGATCACGAGGTCAGGAAATCAAGACCATCCTGGCTAACACGGTGAAACCCCGTCTGTACTAAAAAGTACAAAAAACTAGCCGGGCGAGGTGGCGGGCGCCTGTAGTACCAGCTACTCGGGAGGCTGAGGCAGGAGAATGGCGTAAACCCGGGAGGCAGAGCTTGCAGTGAGCTGAGATCCGGCCACTGCACTCCAGCCTGAGAGACAGAGCGAGACTCCGTCTCAACAACAACAAAAAAACAAAAAACAAAAAACAACAACAACAACAAAACAAGATTTTCCTGAAATTAGAGGAAAAACAGAATCTGAAGACTGAAATAATGCACTGTATTCCGCCAATGTTCAATATTGAAACATTACAGTGTTTTTTAGGCATCTAGAAGAAACTCTTTTTCCCCCCAGAAAGGGTTACTATAAAAATTGAGGCTGGGCACAGTGGTTCACACCTGTAATCCCCGCATTTTGGGAGGCCGAGGGAAGCAGATAACATGGTCAGGAGATGAAGACCATCCTGGCCAACATGGTGAAACCCATCTCTATTAAAAAAAAAACAAAAAACAAAAAACTAGCCAGGTGTGGTGGCGTACACCTGTAGTCCCAGCTACTCAGGAGGCTGAGGCAGGGGAATCACTTGAACCTGGGAGGCAAAGGTTGCAGTGAGCCAAGATCGCGTTACTGACTCCAGGCTGGCGACAGAGCGAAACTGTCTCAAAAAAAAAAAAAGAAAAAAAAAAAGAAAATTGAGAAACATACTAAAACTTCTTTTAAACAGGAAAAAATCCAACTGCCTTCTTCTTTCCCATAGCACCATTCAGTGTCAGACGAGAATGCAAGAATGCCAGAAAGTCTCCACAATTCGGAGCGAAAGAAACTATGAGCCAAGAATATTATCCCCAGCCAACACATCGCACAATTAGGTAAAAACAATAGGCAGAAATTCTTGGGCATAAAAGAACTCAGAAAATATAGTCCCCTTCCTGGGGGGAAATATGACTTAACAATGAAATGCATGTAATTAATACAGAAATGGAAATACGGAGAGCTCAGGAATGCAGAAAGCATGGTAACAGGACTGATGGTGAGCATTAATACCCTTCCGATAAGAAATAATAAAATATCATTACAGGGCTGCGCATGGTGGTTCACACCTGTAATCCCAGCACTTTTGGGAGGCTGAGGCGGGTGGATCATGAGGTCAAGAGATAGAGACAATCCTGACCAACATGGTGAAACCCCGTTTCTACTAAAACTACAAAAATTAGCTGGGCATGGTGGTGCACACCTGTAGTCCCAGCTGCTCGGGAGGCTGAGGCAGGAAAATCGCTTGAACCCGGGAGATGGAGGTTGCAGTGAGCCGAGATCGCGCCACTACACTTCAGCCTGGCGACAGAGCGAGACTCTGTCTCAAAAAACAAACAAACAAACAAACAAAAACCCTTCAGGTAAGAAATAATAAAAAATCATTACAGGGCTGGGGGTGGTGGCCCACGTCTGTAATCCCAGCACTATGGGAGGCCAAGTCAGGTAGACTGCTTGAGCTCAGGAGTTCAAGACCAGCCTAGGCAACATGGTGAAACCCTGTCCCTACAAAAAATGCAAAAATTAGCCAGGCGTGGTGATGCACGCCTGTAATCCCAGCTACTAAGGAGCCCTGAGGTGGGAGGTCTGCTTGAGCCCAGGAGTGTAAGGCTGCAATGAACTATGACTGTGCCACTACACTCTAGCCTGGGCGACAGAGAAAAGATCTTGTCTCAAAAAATCATCAAAATAACATAAATCAATTAAAAAAAATACATTGGGCTACAGAAACTGCCAAATGTTTTACAAATGCTTGATTAATACACCCTGGATATTCATGGTCAAACTAACAATGATACACTCATCTGTGTAAGTCCCAGTTTACGAAATCAGAAAACCAATCATCTGCCAGCTTGGCCATCAAGTGAATACTGCCCTACAGGCTTCTCTGGGGGTAGAAAGAGCTTTGAGAAAAACCATCCAGCCCATGGCCCTCTCCACTCACCCAAGGAACATCATGTGAGAAGCCACTCTCCCCTCAGACAAGCTGACCTAGGCTGACACCTTCACTCAAGCAAATAGCAAATCTCACAGTTGGAAACCAACCCTGGTTTGGCCCTGCCCAGGGGGTAATTGGCCCATTCTCCCCCTGCTTCCTCTTGCCCTCCCACCTACTACTCTCCTCCATACCCTAAAAGGATGCATTCTCCTCTTCCAGCTCCTGCTCCCAGGACCTTCGCCTCAAGCCTTGGCACAGTCGAAGCCCACCCAGGGTGGGAAATTTCCAGACAGTGCAGGAGGGCAGCCAGCAGAGCCCACTCACTCTCCTTGTGAAACCTCGCGCTGCTGGGAGGGGCAGGATGGGAAAACTAAGAAAAATAATAATAAAAACTCTGGTGACCCAGAAGCAGGGAACAAAATTAGAACGTTGAGCCTGCTGTTCACCAACTAATATTTACTGAGCCCCCATTGTGTGTGCCAGCGCCTGTGGGAGGAGGTTATGAAGCAGAGACGGGTGGTCAGGGCCCCAGGCAGCCGGCACAGACAAACAGGGAATGGCTTATTTAGCCCCACGCTGAGCATGGAGTGAGTGTAATGACAGCCAGGCCCAGGCGCTGGAGCCAGGAGGAGGGAGGGAGGGAACACATTGGCCAGGCTTGCTCCAGCCCAGCTGGAGCTGGAGCAAAGGGGACTTCCCAAAGCAACTGAGTCAGATGGGCAGGGACCCGGGAAGAGCCCAGAGTGGCCAGCCGGTGTTTTCCCCACCCAAGGTCAGGGTCAGAGTCACCTCACTTCTCATCATTCACCCAACACTTCCCAGACAGTTGCAAAATTCTCCCTGTCGTCCAAGTTCACTCCCGTTTGTCAGACCATGGGGCCAGGCATGTGGCTTAGGAAACGTGGTACTCACATCCATCACTTATGTCACCCCCATGAAGCAGAACTTCCCGGCTTGTTATTCAGGATCAGATAAATAAATGGAAAGTATGATCTAGTGGCCAAATCACTGGACGACACGACGTGCCACACGCCCTGGGTTCAACTTTGGGGCCTGCCAGGAACTTCCCAAGTGTGTCCGGCACAATTAAACTGTGAAAGCACCGAGCTCACAGAAGCACTCTGATCAAGACAGAGCTTAAAGGCTGCTTGGCACAGCACTGAGGCCAGCGCCTTCCTAGTCCCCTATCTTCTAGGTTCTTAGGACAACCCCTTTACTTAGTCCTGAATTCTGCTTCTGTTCAATTACTTCCCTATCGAGGAAGTTGTCTTGGATCACTTTTCCAGCACTTTTCTCTGGCTATTATGGACTCCTCATTACCTTGTCTCCCAGGGAGCCTCCCCAGCTAGATTTGTATTCTTTGAAGATAACTTCCTGAAACGTATCCTTCCCTCCCGTTTCTTCTATGTCCTCCTCTCCTCCCTACCTGCAGCACAGTGCCTGGGACAGTGCTGGGCACATAATGGGCTAAAGGCAGAGAAGTTTTGCCTCCCTTCTAACTGAAGTCTGCCTGCATCGCCCCTGCAGCCTGATAAAGAATAGGGAGCTCTGGATGGGCGC
>NW_012109363.1:1210389-1213429 GCF_000951045.1 Mandrillus leucophaeus | reverse complement strand
CCCCATGAAGCAGAACTTCCCGGCTTGTTATTCAGGATCAGATAAATAAATGGAAAGTATGATCTAGTGGCCAAATCACTGGACGACACGACGTGCCACACGCCCTGGGTTCAACTTTGGGGCCTGCCAGGAACTTCCCAAGTGTGTCCGGCACAATTAAACTGTGAAAGCACCGAGCTCACAGAAGCACTCTGATCAAGACAGAGCTTAAAGGCTGCTTGGCACAGCACTGAGGCCAGCGCCTTCCTAGTCCCCTATCTTCTAGGTTCTTAGGACAACCCCTTTACTTAGTCCTGAATTCTGCTTCTGTTCAATTACTTCCCTATCGAGGAAGTTGTCTTGGATCACTTTTCCAGCACTTTTCTCTGGCTATTATGGACTCCTCATTACCTTGTCTCCCAGGGAGCCTCCCCAGCTAGATTTGTATTCTTTGAAGATAACTTCCTGAAACGTATCCTTCCCTCCCGTTTCTTCTATGTCCTCCTCTCCTCCCTACCTGCAGCACAGTGCCTGGGACAGTGCTGGGCACATAATGGGCTAAAGGCAGAGAAGTTTTGCCTCCCTTCTAACTGAAGTCTGCCTGCATCGCCCCTGCAGCCTGATAAAGAATAGGGAGCTCTGGATGGGCGCGGTGGCTCACACCTGTAATCCCAGCACTTTAGGAGGTCGAGGCAGGTGGATCACGAGGTCAGGAGTTCAAGACTACCCTGGCCAAAATGGTGAAACCCCGTCTCTACTAAAAATACAAAAATTAGCGGGGCACGGTGGCAGGTACCTTTAATCCCAGCTACTCGGGAGGCTGAGGCAGAGAATTGCTTGAACCCGGGAGGCGGAAGTTGCGGTGAGCTGAGATCGCGCCACTGCACTCCACCCTGGGCAACAGAGCAAGATTCTATCTCAAAAAACAAACAAACAAAAAAAAGAACAGGGAGCTCAGAACCATTTGCCAAAGACATTCTATCCTCCTGGGCCCACAGACCGACTTTAACCCAGATTATCTGAGGTCAGGTGTCAGGACCACCTATTAAGCACTTCTCTACACAACTCCCTGACCTTGAATTTCATTTATATTAATTGAACTAAAAGCTAGCTTATTACCTACTGGCTTTACAAACTCACTCCAAGAGTTTATCCATTCAACAAATACTCACTGCTTACCAATTGTGTGCCAGAAGTCAGGCTAGGTATTGCGGATGCAAAGGACCTAGCACCTACCCTTAACAAAGCAGAGAAAGCAAACAATTCACCAAGGAATCTAACCTGAATGATGATGACAAGGGCGATGTATAGATCAGGGTGCAGTTAGGTGGTTTCAGCAGAAAGGGATTTTGTACGGGATATTAAATGGCCTAGAGGGTCCTTCAAAGAGCGGAAGTAACAAGACTCTAGGCTGAGCTCCCAGGAGCTACCTATTTGCAAAGATCATGTTGCAGAGCTGGGATGCCATGGAGCTGCTGCTTGTGCTGCCACCAGGTAGCTATGGCACAAGAAGCCACCTGCTCCAGAACCACACCAGGAAAATGCATGTCCCAGGATCCACCCTCTGGAAGGTATCCAGGCTCTCCCTGCAAGACTGTTACATACTTAACACTGGTTCGAGGGCTGGATGTGGTGGCTCACCCCTGTAATCCCAGCAGTTTGAGAGGCTGAGGTGGAAGGATTGCTTGAACCCAGGAGTTTGAGGCTGCAATAAGCTATGATTGCACCACTGCATTCCAGCCTGCACAACAGAGCGAGACCCTGTCTGTTAAACCCCGTCTCTACTAAAAGCACAAAAATTAGCCGGGCATGGTGGTGCATGCCTGTAGTCCCAGCTATTCGGGAGGTTGAGGCAGGAGATTCGCTTGAACCCAGGAGGCAGAGGTTGCAGCTGGCCAAGACTGCGCCACTGCACTCCAGCCTGGGCGACAGAGTGAGACTCTGTCTCAAAAAAAAAAAAAAAAAAAAAAAAAAATGTATACTCTACCGTCAAAAAGGAAGGAAACATGGAGTTGTTCCTTTGACCACATACATGGGAATCTACAAGGTGATACTGTAGACATTAGACCTCAAGGGAATGGGTACTGTTCAAAAAAGGAATAACCCACAAATGTTACCATGGCAAAACCAGAGGCGTCTGCAGTGTTCCCTACCATGCTGTCGGCATTGCCGTACACAAACAAGGGCAAGATTCTGGCCAAGAGAATGAATGTGTGTAGTGAGCACAGTGAGCGCTCTAAGAGCCAAGACTGCTTCCTGGAACGCGTGCAGGAAAATGACCAGAAACACAAGGAAGCCCAAGAGAAAAGTACCTGGGTGCAACGGAAGGGCCAGCCTGCCCCACCTGGAGGAGGGCACTGTGAAGACCAAGGGTAGAGGCCTGAGCTGCTGGAACCTCTTCCCTGGGAATTCACGGCATTACAGGTATAAAAACCAAAAGACCTCTGGACTGTAAAAAGAAAGCAAAGTAGTAAAATAAATACTAACAAATGCTAACTCCAACTCTTTGGCAGCAATACACTGGGCAAAACGTGCCTCCAAGGGCCTCTCCCAAGAAGCCTGTGTACGCCCTACCTCTCAAAATGGGTGAAGTCCCCCTGAGCCCCCCACCTCACCACTCCGGGGAGGGGAGGTGGGCCCTTGGCAGACCTCTAGCCTTTGTGTTCTGCTTACATCTATCCGCTGGCCCATGACAAGCACCTGTGCAGCAGTTGCGAGGCATGCTTGGATGGGCAGCAAGTGTCCCCAGAAGCCAAGCTCCAGTGGCGACCTGACTGCTGGGCCTGCAGCCAAGACCACCTGCCCCCAGCCTACCGCACCTGCCTCGGGTCCTCCTGTACCACTACCTCCCCCTGACGACGTCCTAGCCCTCAAGCCCACTCAAGCCCGACTCCTCCTCAAAGACCCCGCCCATGCCAGTCTGCAGCTGAGATGCAGAGTCGTGTGTGGTCATTTCTCCAGGGAAGGGGTTCTCAAAGTGTGGTTGCTGGAACAGCAGCATCACTAACACCTGGGAACTTGCTGGAAGTGCAAACTCTTAGCACTCCCGCCACAACCCACT
>NW_012109363.1:1206075-1210339 GCF_000951045.1 Mandrillus leucophaeus | reverse complement strand
GCATTGCCGTACACAAACAAGGGCAAGATTCTGGCCAAGAGAATGAATGTGTGTAGTGAGCACAGTGAGCGCTCTAAGAGCCAAGACTGCTTCCTGGAACGCGTGCAGGAAAATGACCAGAAACACAAGGAAGCCCAAGAGAAAAGTACCTGGGTGCAACGGAAGGGCCAGCCTGCCCCACCTGGAGGAGGGCACTGTGAAGACCAAGGGTAGAGGCCTGAGCTGCTGGAACCTCTTCCCTGGGAATTCACGGCATTACAGGTATAAAAACCAAAAGACCTCTGGACTGTAAAAAGAAAGCAAAGTAGTAAAATAAATACTAACAAATGCTAACTCCAACTCTTTGGCAGCAATACACTGGGCAAAACGTGCCTCCAAGGGCCTCTCCCAAGAAGCCTGTGTACGCCCTACCTCTCAAAATGGGTGAAGTCCCCCTGAGCCCCCCACCTCACCACTCCGGGGAGGGGAGGTGGGCCCTTGGCAGACCTCTAGCCTTTGTGTTCTGCTTACATCTATCCACTGGCCCATGACAAGCACCTGTGCAGCAGTTGCGAGGCATGCTTGGATGGGCAGCAAGTGTCCCCAGAAGCCAAGCTCCAGTGGCGACCTGACTGCTGGGCCTGCAGCCAAGACCACCTGCCCCCAGCCTACCGCACCTGCCTCGGGTCCTCCTGTACCACTACCTCCCCCTGACGACGTCCTAGCCCTCAAGCCCACTCAAGCCCGACTCCTCCTCAAAGACCCCGCCCATGCCAGTCTGCAGCTGAGATGCAGAGTCGTGTGTGGTCATTTCTCCAGGGAAGGGGTTCTCAAAGTGTGGTTGCTGGAACAGCAGCATCACTAACACCTGGGAACTTGCTGGAAGTGCAAACTCTTAGCACTCCCGCCACAACCCACTAAATCAGACACTCTGGGGTTGGACCAGCAACTTGGGTTTGACGAAGTGCTCAGGTGATCATGATGCACACTGAAGTCGGAGGGCCACCAGTCTCAGAGGCAGAGCCAGAGCTTTTTCATTCCATCTCCAGATCTCTTAACCAAAGCAGGTAAGAAGGGCTGCTGCTCAGCGCCGGCCCTTTCCCGCCCAGCCCCTGCGTCGTCACTGCTCGAGAGGGCACGACCAGGGCGCCAGCAGGAAAGGCAGGGGCTGCATCTTGGACTTCTGATTTCTCAGTAACTATAAATACTTACCAACAGATTAATAAAAAAGCCCTATTCTCATGAGAAAGAGGGTTACTGAAAGAAAGAAAGGAAAAGCCCATATTTCCAAATTGGGTGAGAAAGGTAGACGAGTGAATCATAATTCCTCCATTTTCCCTTGGGCTGTCCAAACCTCCCACACAGCACATTCTTCTGGCTCAAGGTCACTGGCAGCCACCAACCCATTACTGAAGTTAAGGCCTTCCCACATCCTCTGCTTTCTCCCTGTGGGGCTCACCACGAACCCAGAGCATCTCCCTTAGATTCCAGGCACCTGAACAGAAAGAAACACTCCAGCCCCTGCTGTTCCCTCCTGGCCAGGCAGTCCCTCCCCTCCAGAACCTCCTGCCCCTACTTCATCACCGCCCCTCCCACCCAAAGCACAACCTCCCAATACTCCCCTCCCTCCAGCAAGGTACTATAGCCCTTTTGCCTGGGAGTCAGGGGTCTCTCCAACTGGGGTCCTGCCCACTGTCACCCTCACCTGCCACTGCTCTCTTGCCTGGGCCCTAGGCTGCATCTGAAATGTTCTACCCCTCCATCCCTGCATGTTTCTATCTCCACACCCCTCCCCGCCACAGGACTAGGAAGTCCCAATCATGTCAGTGGTTTGCACGCGCCCCATGCACTCTCTCCACGAGGTGTGAAGGGCCTGGACGAACAAAACAAGGCATACTGCGGGACAGAGCACCACCTCAGATCCACCCCAATCCTCCAGCACCAGTCCCATCCCCCAGCACCAGTTCCAACCCCATCCAGGGAACATTCTCACCTCCTGCTTAGTTTCAAGGTCATACGGTTCTAGAAGGACAGGCCTTATATTTTAGGTTGTTTCCTAAGAGTCCTGCGGGATTGGTAGGACCTTAATAAGCACCTGCTGCTTAAATGTGTACATGCACACACTCACCATGCCAACGCATATATAAACAGACACATCCTCAGCCCCGCGCCCAGACATGACACAACGGCTAAGATAAGGACTTCAATGCAGATGCATTATTTCCAGTCCAGAAGTCAAGGGCAGGAGCCTACAGGTGTCTTCTTCTTCTTCTTCTTTATGTTTTTGAGAAGGAGTTTTGCTCTAGTTGCCCAGGCTAAAGTGCAATGGCATGATCTCAGCTCACTGCAACCTCCGCCTCCCAGGTTCAAGTGATTCTCCTGCCTCAGCCTCCCAAGTAGCTGGGATTACAGGTATACGCCACCACACCCGGCTAAATTTTTTATTTTTAGTAGAGACGGTGTTTCTCCATGTTGGTCAAGCTGGTCTCAAACTCCTGACCTCAGGTGATCTGCCCACCTCGGCCTCCCAAAGTGCTGGGATTACAGGCCTGAGCCAAGGCGCATGGCTACAGATGTCTTCTTAAAGCTCCCTGTCAGAGATGCAAAGGAAGCAGGAGGAGCCTCACCCAGGACTCTGCAGAGAGGCTGCCTAGAGCACATGCACAGATGGGTTCCAGGACAGAGGCTTCTGGCTCATATCACACCCAGCTCTCGCTTAGGGCCAGACGATCCAACACCCGCTCATACAAGGCCTCCTATCCTCAGGTTTAAAAACCTCAAGGCCAGGCGTGGTGACTCACGCCTATAATCCCAGCATTTTGGGAGGCCGAGGCGGGCGGATCACAAAGTCAGGAGATCGAGACCATGGTGAAACCCCGTCTCTACTAAAAATACAAAAAATTAGCCAGGTGCGGTGGCGGGCGCCTGTAGTCCCAGCTACTCAGGAGGCTGAGGCAGGAGAATGGCGTAAACCCGGGAGGTGGAGCTTGCAGTGAGCCGAGATCGCGCCACTGCAATCCAGCCTGGGTGACTGAGCGAGACTCTGTCTCAAAAAATAAAATAAAATAAAAATAAAAACTTCAAGGCAGTGGGGATGGTGGCACTTTCCAGATAATATGGCACGAAAGAAGTGACTTCCCTGACAACATAACCACTTATGTACTTCCACTTGCCCTTTCGCTCCTCCACGTCCTGCAAACTGCCTGCCCGCCTATTAACAAGGGATCAAAATTCTAACCAGACTTAAAGGCTTACCCTTTCCAGCTAACACCAACCCCAGGGAGCAACTGGATTACCACCAAGAAAGGGTTTCTGCTTTTAGCTTGCAACTCGGACAGGCTCCTGTCTGGGTGACTTTCAACCCCGAGGACGTCTTACGGCAGCCACTATTCGCAGTAACAAAAAATCAGGGCCGACCCAAAAGCCCATCAGCAAGAGAGTGGAGGAGTGAACTGCAACACGACTTTAACACCAACTGGACGTGCCAAGTTTTTAGTAACTACTGGCTTTTTTTTTTTTTTTTTTTTAGACAAGGTCTCACTCTGTTACCTAAGCTGGAGTGCAGTGGCATGATCACAGCTCACTGCAGCCTTGACCTCCCGGACCCAAGTGATCCTCCCGCCTCAGCCTCAAGAGCAGCTAGGACCAGACGTTCACACCACCATGCCTGGCTGATTTTTTTTATTGTTTTGTAGAGACAAGGTCTCACCCTGTTGCCCAGCCTGGTCTTGAACTCCTTGACTCAGAGATCCTCCCGCCCCAGCCTCCCCAAGTGCTGGGATCACAAAAGTGAGCCACCACAATCGGCCAACAATAGCCTTTTGAATGCTGCTCATTCTTCAGGGCTCCCTCCAGGAAAATTTGGAAGGACTCTCTGCATCTGAAGACACTGCACTGTAAACTCCCAGAGGACAAGAGCTCATGCAAGTCTTCCTTGCAAAGTGGATGGAGTACAAGGAATCTGAGTGGAGGAAATATTGAAATAAAATAAAAATCTCTTACCTGGGCTTCCAGCTTCCTCTCAGCACCTAGCTCTGTTCTGTCAGAGTCTCCCACTCCCCTCTTTTAAGTTTAACATATGCACATATCAAGTGCCCAAATCGTAAGTTTACAGCTTAATCAAAGATTCATCTGGGGTGGGCACGGTGGCTCACGCCTGTAATCCCAGCACTTTAGGAGGCCGAGGCCGGTGGATCACCTGAGGTCAGAAGTTCGAGACCAGCCTGGATAACATGGCGAAACCCCGTCTCTACTAAAAATACAAAAATTAGCCGAGCGTGGTGGC
>NW_012109363.1:1203726-1204820 GCF_000951045.1 Mandrillus leucophaeus | reverse complement strand
GGCGACAGAGCGAGACTCCGTCTCAAAAAAATAAAATAAAATAAAGTATAAATTGATCACATCACTTTCCTTGCTTCAATCCCTCCAATGTCTTCCCAGTATATGAAGAATAAAATCTTTTTTATTCTAATTTCTTTTTTAACTTTTTTCAAGATGGGGGTCTCACTATGTTGCCCAGGCTGCTCTTGAACTCCTGGCCTCAAACAATCCCCCTACCTCATCCTCCAAAAGTGCTAGGATTATGGGTGTGAGCCACCACACCCAGCCCACATGGAATAAAATCTAAACACCTCTTCCTGGTCTATAAACCACTGTGTCAACTGGCCTTCGCCCATCCTGCTGACCATAGAACTGGCTCATCTCACTCACTGGGCTGCAGTCACCCAAGCCCTTCTTCCTGTCCCTTTAACATATGAAGCTCATTCTGACCTCAGAGCCTTTGCACCTGCTATTCCCTCTGCCTAGAATGCTCTTCCCCTAGATCTTCCTAACAGGTCTCAGTTCAAGTGTAACCTCTTCAATGTGGACAAAAAAGCCCACTCCCAGGCATTGAGAACCCTAATACCCTATTAGTCTTTTTTCATTATCCACCTCCTCCTAACTAGACTGTCCACTCCAGGAGGGCAGAGACTGGAGGGCCGGGTAGTACCTGGTGTCCATCCCCAAACAACACCCACTGAAAGCATGTTATTTTCCCACTGCCCATTCATGAAGCGCCACACATTTCAGTTTTACTGTTCGTTGGTCTTTATGCTTGGGTGTACTACAGGCAACCTTGGGGAGAGGGCAGGGACCCCCTGTCTCCTGCAGTCGTTTCAGTAGAACAGAACTGAAGACCCTGGAGAGCCAGAGAAGCTGGCCTGGAATAGAGACGTAAAACATAAGGTGGAGTTTTTTGGTTTTTTTTTTTTGGAGACAAGAGTCTCGCTCTGTTGCCCAGGCTGGAATGCAGTGGCACGATCTCGGCTCACTGCAAGCTCCGCCTCCTGGGTTCAAGCAATTCTCCTGCTCAGCCTCCCGAATAGCTGGGACTACAGGCACCTGCTACCACGCTGGGCTAATTTTTGTATTTTTAGTAGAGACGGGGTTTCACC
>NW_012109363.1:1195015-1203396 GCF_000951045.1 Mandrillus leucophaeus | reverse complement strand
GCCCAGGCTAGAGTGCAGTGGTACAATCTCGGCTCACTGCAACCTCTGCCTCCCAGGTTCAAGAGATTCTTCCACCTCAGCCTGCCGAGTAGCTGAATTACAAGCGCCCACCACCACGCCTGGCTAATTTTTGTATTTTTTGTGGAGACAGGGTTTAGCCATGTTGGTCAGGCTGGTCTTGAACTCCTGACCTCAAGGGATCTGTCGACCTTGGCCTCTCAAAGTGCTGGGATTACAGGCATCAGCCACTGCGCCTGCCAGTGTTTTTTTTTTTTTTTTTTTCTAAACATAAAGTGAGGTGGGGCAGGGGACACAAAGGCAGGCAATGGGAGAGAGGCCCGGGCAGGCAGCCTCCCTTTCCACATCCCTGAGAAGGTCAACCAGCTGATAATTCCACCAAAAATAACATTCTCACTCTTCCCTGTGGCAGGGGAAGAAAAAGGAAAGTCCACAAGTACAGGCTGTTTCTAGAATTTCTCACTGGCTCATGGAAATTTTGAGTTTCCCTGCCATCACACACATCCTGAAACGCTGGGGGAGGGGGCCCAGTGCCATCAAGAGGGAGTGATGCCAGAGTCACCATGGCCACAGCCGGGAGCTGGCCAGCAGAGCCACTGCACACACCAGTTTACCCACGGCCAAGGCTTCTGCCGTGGGAGGCACCACAGAGCGTCCCGAGGAGCCGGGAACAGGAACTGAGACGTGGAATTTCTGTTCTGAGACCTGGCACTTGGTCAGCAGCCTGGGCCTGAGGGAGTGGGTGACTTTGTACTTTCTGCACCTTTCTGGGAAGGGAGATGGGAACGGCGTGGCTTGCTGCCCCTGGAAACCACCCAGGGACCTGGTATCCTGAGAACTTGCCCAGCCTATCAGATGGAAAATAGCCAGCCCTGGAGAAACGGTCAGCATTGGAACTGGAATACAGATACACCAATCGGAGTCACATGGGCCTGGGATGACAGGGCACAGGATGCGCCCTCAGTGAGCAGGAGGAGAGAAGGGCGGAGGCAGGGAGGAATTCCAGGGCTCAAAGCCTTGTCCTCTCTGTTTCCTGGTAGGGAAAGCAGGGCCAGCCTCCCTGCAGGCCAGCGCGGCTAAACCTGGCCCCAGGCCTCAAGCACGCTGTGCTCTAAGAAAACAAGCGCCCAGTCCCTGGGGACTGGCCGGGGCCCTCTGCTTCCAGGAAAGGACAGAGTGCAGACTGTTCAATCTTACAGGGCTCTCTCAAATAACAAGATACACACCCATATCCCACCCCACTTGTTCCCACACAAATACAACTTTTAGGGCTTCCAGTAAAATAAGTGAAACAATATAGCTGGTCCAGGTCTGCCCCGCTCCTGGTCCCTCCAGGACAGCAGCCCAGTAATCCCTGTGCGGGTGGGCGAGGCGCTTCTGGTGAGCTGGCTGCCTCCTCCTCTGCTCGCTCCTTGTTCCCCAGCAGGGAGCAAAGAAAAGGATCAGAAGGGATCTTCCAGGAATGAAAGGAATCCTGAGATGCAGGGATAAAATTGGCTGGGAGGCAGTCCCTGGCCTCAGGGGTTGCAGTCAACAAGTATTTATTAGGAACTTACTGTATGATTTGCTGAAGCTACCATCCTGAGCAGAGGCAGTGGTCCTTTCTGGCTTACACCACAGCCAGCTTTCCACCAAAGCCAGCAGAAGACCTGCATGGACAAGGATCCCTATCCTCAGGCTAAAAGAAAAAACCACCGGCTGCGGGTACGGTGGTTCACGCCTGTAATCCCAACACTTCGGGAGGTCGACGCGGGTGGATGGCTTGAGCCCAGGAGTTTGAGACTAGCCTGGCCAACACAGTGAAACCCCGTCTCTAAAAAAAAAAAAAAAAAAATTGCCAGGCATGGTAGCACGCCTCTGTGGTTCCAACTACTGAGGAGGCTGAGGCAGGAGGATCCCTTCAGCCTGGGAGGCAGAGGCTATGGTAAGGTGAGACCACCACACTGCACTCTAACATCGGTGGCAGGGTAAGACTCTGTCTCAAAAAGGAACAAAACAAAACCCTCAAGGTTCTAAGTTTTATTCTTTTTTTTTTTTTTAATAGAGTCAGGGTCTCACTTCTGTGGCACAGGCTGGAGTGCAGTGCCCTGATCATAGCTCCCTGCAGCCTTCAACTCCTGGGCTCAAGGGATCCTCCCACCTCACAGGTAGCTAGGACTATAGGCACATGCCACCAAGCCTGCTGGGCTAATTTTTAACTTTTTTTTGTAGAGATGGGTCTTGCTGCATTGCCCGAGCTAGTCTCTAACTCCAAAACTCAAGCAATCCTCCCCAGCCTCATCTGTCCAAGAAGCTGGGACTACAGGCACGTACCACTGTCCCTGATCAAGATTTAACTAGTTCCATACTCCCACTACCTGTGTATGAGTGCCTATTTCACAGGATTCTCACCAACACTGAGTATTAAATTATTCCATCTTTACAATTTGATAGGTTAAAAATTACTTAATTATTTTAATCTGTATTTCTTTGATTATCAAGGTTGACTTTTTTATTTCTACTCCTTTTACAAATTGCCTGTTACTCTTCTTTGCCCGTTTTTTTTCGTTGTTTTTGAAACAGAATCTCACCCTGTTGACCAGGATGGAGTGCAGTGGCATGATCTCAGCTCACTGCAACCTCCCCACCTGGGTTCATGTGATTCTCCTGCCTCAGCCTCCCAAGTAGCTGGGATCACAGGCCCGTGCCACCACGCCCGGCTAATTTTTGTATTTGTAATAGAGTCGGGGTTTCATCATGTTGGCCAGGCTGGTCTCAAACTCCTGACCTCAGGTGATCCACCCACTTCCACCTCCCAAAGTGCTGGGATTACAGACATAAGCCACTGCACCCAACCTTCTTTGCCCATTTTTGCTGATACGTTCATGTTTTTTATTGGTTTATTGTATGGCAAAATATTAACCTTTTGTCACATGTTACAAATATTCTTCCTAATTAGTTGTTTGCCTTTTAATTTTGTTAACTGGCATTATTGACATAATTTTTAAAGAGGTAAAGGCAAATATATCATACTTCTCCTTTTTAAAGTTTCTGCTTTTAGTAACATGCTTGGAAAATCCTCTCCTGCCCTGAAAGTATAAGCAATACAACTGTATTTTCTTGCATTTAAAAAAATTTAGGGGTTGGGCGCTGTGGCTCACGCCTGTAATCCCAACACTTTGGGAGGCCAAGGTCAGGAGATCGAGACCATCCTGGCCAACTCGGTGAAACCCCGTCTCTACTAAAAATACAAAACATTAGCTGGGTGTGGTGGTGGGCGCCTATAGTCTCAGCTACTCGGGAGGCTGACACAGGAGAATGGCGTGAACCCGGGAGGCAGGAGCCCCACTGCACTCCAGCCTGGGGGACAGACCGAGACTCTGTATAAAAAAAAAATTTAACGAGGCCGGGCATGGTGGCTCACTCCCATAATTCCAGCACTTTGGGAGGCTAAAGGGGGTGGATTGCGTGAGCCCAGGAGTTTGAGACTAGTATGGGAAACATGGCAAAACCCTGTCTCTACTAAAAATACAATAATTATCTGGGCATGGTGGTACATGCCTGTAGTCCCAGCTACTTGGAAGACTGAAGTGGAAGGATCACTTGAGCCCGGGAAGTCAAGGCTGCAGTGAGCCATTATGGAGCCACTGCACTCCAGCCTGGGCGACTGAATGGGACCCTGTCTCGGGGTAAAAAAAACCAAACAAACCGGGAATGGAAGGCAAGGCTTACTGATAAGCTGGGCGGGTGGGAGGGTGCTCGGTGGCTGGACGGGGTGGGGTGGGGGGTGCTTTTTGCTCCCTTTTTGAAGCTCTTCACTTGGAGGTATGAAACAGATTCCAGTCTTGGACTGCATCTGTGCGTGGGTCCCTAACCCAGTGGCACCACTGAGGCCTCATCTTGGTCCTGAATCAGAACTTTCTAGGTGAGGCCCAGGCCACCTCGGGCTAGAGAGGTGCTGAAGGATCAGCCTCTCTCTAGCCCCAGGAACTGGCCTGACACTTCAAGACTGCTGGACCAAACACTGCTGTCCCTTCTAAGTACAAAACTCTGCAATTACTTCAGCTCTCTGACCTCAGTTTTCCGTCTTTGCCACAGGGCTACCACAATCTGTCCCCTGCCCATCCTACAGCGACAGTGTCACACTCAACCAGAGCTCTCTGTACAGAGGCAAGTTGCTGGTACAGTTATCCCTTGGCATCGGCAGGGGACTGGTTCCAAGACACCCCCTCCGCCCCCAGGATACCAAAATCTACAATTGCTCAAGTCCCTGATATAAAATAGCACAGTATTTGCATATAACCTACGCACTTCCTCCCTACAGACTTTAAACCATCTCTAGGTTACTTACAGTATCGAATACAATGTAAATGGCATGTAATAATTTTTATACTGTTTTTATTTGTACTCTTTTTAATCATTATATTGTCAGTTTTGTTTCTTTTTTTTTGAGATGGAGTCTCGCTCTGTCATCAGGCTGGAGTGCAGTGGCACAACCTTGGCTCACTGCAACCTCTACCTCCCAGGTTCAAGCGATTCTCCTGCCTCAGCCTCCTGAGCAGCTGGGATTACAGGCGCACGCCACCACGCCCAGCTAATTTTTGTATGTTCAGTAGAGATGGGGTTTCACCATGTTGGGCAGGATGGTCTCGATCTCTTGACCTTGTGATCTGCCCGCCTCAGCCTCCCAAAGTGCTGGGATCACAGGAGTAAGCCACCACGCCTGGCCAGTTTTGTTTCTTTTCTCAAATACTTTCCATCAGTGGTTGAATCCACGGAGACAGAGACTGTGAGCTGACTATACTGCAAAGTGTCTGGATCTTAAGGACACAGGGCCTCTAGCCCAGCCTTCTACCCACCTGGTTTTCAGATCTGTGTCACCATGAGGGGAGCAGATGGCCTGAGGATGGGCCCCAGCCTCCACACAGCCAAACCTGCCTTCTCTCCTAGGTCTAAAAAGAAATCTCTTTTCTTTGGCAGCTCTGTGAACCAGAGTTTAGTAAGCAACTCTTCCCACAATCCTGAATCTAGTGGGTTGAGTACTATCCCCTCAAATAACTGTCCACCTGAAATCTCAGAAAGTGACTTTATTTGGAAATACAGATTTTGCAGATAAAATCAGTTAAGGATGTCAAGATGAAATTGTCCTGGATTTAGGATGGGCCCTAAATTCAATGACGTATGTCTTTATAAGAAAAAGGAGAGGGAGATTTGGACATGCAGACATACACCAACAGGGGAAGGTCATGTGAAGACAGAGGCAGAGAAGGGAGTGGTGCAGCCACAAGCCAAGGAACACCAGGAGCCACCAAAAGCTGGGAAAAGAAGGAAGCATTCTCCCCTACAGCTGTCAGAAGGAGTGTGGTCCTGGTGATACCTGCATTTCACACTGCTGGCCTCCAGACCTGTGAGAATACATTTCTGTCGTTTTTAAGCCACCAAGTTTGAGGTAACTTGTCAGGGGAACCATGGGACACAGATCCACGGGTAAACACTTTGGTGCCAGAATTAAGACCTGATCGTGTTGAGCTGCCGCTGGCAGAACGCTAAGATAACTCCAGTGACCCTCACTGCTGTGTTTGGGCGGAACCCATCAATATGAGACATCACTCCTGGGATCATGGCACACTGTGTAGCAAAAGCTAGTCTGCAGGTATTTGCCGACCACATTAGTCGACGTGAGACAGGGAAATTACCCTGAGTGGGCCAGAACGAAGCTGGTGAGCCCTTACAAGGATGGCTCCTCTTGGCAAAAAGAACTGAAGTGTGAGCAGGACTCCATGTGGGAGAAAGGCTGTGTCACCGGCGATGGAGGGGACCACATGGAAAGGAAATACGGGGGCCTCTAGGAACTGAGAGTGGCCCCTGACTGGCAGTCAGCAATGGAAAATAGGGGTGAGGGGGCAGGGGACCTCAGTCCTATAGCCACAAGGAGCAGAATTTTCCACAACCATATGAGCCTGGCAGAGGCCCTGAAACTCCAGCTGACACTCTAAGTTTAGTCTTCTAGGACCCCCGGCAAAGGAGCCAGTCATGCAATGCTCGGCCTTCTGGCCTACAGAATTGTGAAATGCTAAATGGGTGTTGTTTTAAGCCACTACGTTTGTCATACTAATACGCTCGCCTGCTCTGATAGACCTCCACTCTCCAGAGCAGTGAAGTGACAAGTTCTGGTCACAGGTGGCAAAGCCAGGCAGCATGGGTCTCTGCACTCCGTCCTATTCCAGTTTACTTCCAATTAATCCGTTCTACTGACACATGCCTACCAAGAGCGGGTGGTAGGTAAATGAGTGGTAGCGGTTTCTGATCTTGGACCCGGCAGGCTTTATAGCTTCTAACATTAGGCTACAGTTCTCATCTTACAAAGAATTCTAAAGCTAGGAACTGGATGGGAGTATTGTTTAAGACAAATACAATTGGCAAGAGAGTTGTGAACTGTAGAGAGGGACAGTGTAGCCGAGTAGGCACAGATCCAAATGGGGTATTCAGCAGGTAAGACACTGATTAAGCATTCAGTACATCCTAGTGCAGCTCTGCGTGCAGAATCACAGAGTATTTAAAATCAGAAACACTCAGTCGGGTGTGGTGGTTCACGCCTGTAATCCCAGCACTTTGGGAGGCCAAGGCGGCAGATGACTTGAGGTTGGGAATTGGAGACCAGCCTGACCAACATGGAGAAACCTTGTCTCTATTAAAAAATATAAAATTAGCCGGGCGTGGTGGCGCAAGCCTCTAATCCCAGCTACTCCGGAGGCTGAGGCAGGAGAATCACTTGAACCTGGGAGGCGGAGGTTGTGGTGAGCTGAGATCGCGCCATTGAACTCCAGCCTGGGCAACAAAGAGTGAAACGTGAAACTCCGTCTCAAAAAAAATAAAAATAAATAAATAAAATAAAATAAAATCAGAAACACTCACCTCTGCCTCCAGATGTTACTATCTGAAAGGTGAGTTGAGTCAAATACTCTACAGTCCACACGTGCAAATGTGTGTTAATCAGGGCCACGATAATAGGAGCAAAACCAGTGGAAAATAACCTTCATCCCAGCTAAGAAAATGGCTGAAAGGGTTTTTCACTGTTGGAGAAAGATGTCATAATGAAAAGGGAAAGACTAAAATAAAATGAAATTTGTAAGGTTAGATCAGAATAAGAGGTATCAGTACAAACTTGTATTTTTTAGCATACATGTATACAGATAGGTGCTGAATAATCTGTTTCCTAGCTTTGTCTGCTAAGAGGACCTATTAGCAATGATAACTCCTGTAGCAATGAACACCCCTAGCAACCAGACCTTGGTTTCTAAACAGCGTTCTCCAATAAAGGAAACCAGACTCCGTGGACAAGTGCCTGACTGTAGGGCTGGGGCAGCAAAGTCACAAGATGAGCCTGGACTATTTTATAGTAAAGGAAATTAAGGAAACACTGAAAAGCAAAAAAAGACAGGGGCTTACCAGAAGCACACAGGAGACAACTGGAAGGAGCTCCTAAAATGGTAAAAGCGAGAACAATTTGAGCCGCAAAAAATATTATTCAACTTTCACCCATAGAACAAAATCTGATTATGAATAATCAAATGCATGAATAAATGGAGAAGCAGGGCCAGCTCTTGCTTACAAAGAATTCCAATAAATAAATGTACAAGAGGGAAACAGAGAATCATCAGGCAAACATCACAGTAATCATTGTTGCAAGCAGGGTCCACAGATGGATGCTAAAATTAGGGGATGAAAGTACAAGGAGAAACAGGATTTGCATAGTCTCAAAGTATCTCCTGAAACTACAAAGGGAAAGAAAGATAACTTTTTCAGTTTACCCATTCGGGTTTTTTTTGTTTTTTGGGTTTTTTTTTGAGACACTATCTCACTCTGTTGCCCAGGCTGGAGTGCAGTGGCTCCATCTCAGCTCACTGCAACCTCTGCCTCCCGGGTTCAAGCGATTCTCCTGTCTCAGCCTCCCGAGTAGTTGCAATTACAGGTGCATTGACGTCACCATGCCTGACTAATTTTTATATTTTTAGTAGAAACTGGGTTTCACCATGTTGGCTAGGCTGGTCTTGAACTCCCAACCTCAGCCTTTGCCCACCTCAGCCTCCCAAAATGCTAGGATTACAGGTGTGAGCCACCGTGTCTGGCCCCATTCAGTTTTTGTAAAACAACAACAAAAAACCCACCTTTTTTCAGTGTGGAAATCAAGCAGACACCAACCAAGTAATCCAGATAAATATCACCAGTAAAAAAATACTCTGACATGGCCGGGTGCAGTGACTCATGCCTATAACCCCAACACTTTGGGAGGCTGAGGTGGGTGGATCACTTGGGCTCAGGAGTTCAAGACCAGCCTGGACAACATGGTGAAACCCTGTCTCTACTGAAAATACACACACACA
>NW_012109363.1:1192305-1193615 GCF_000951045.1 Mandrillus leucophaeus | reverse complement strand
CCTGGAGTCCCAGCTACCTGGGAGGCTGAGGTGGGAGAATTGCTTGAGCTCAGGAGGGGAGGTTTCAGGGAACTGAGATCGTACCACTGCACTCCAGCCTGGGCAACAGAGTGAGACCCTGTCTCAAAAAAAAAAAAAAAAAAAAAAAAAAGAGCAGGCTGGCAGGCTGCACCCCAAGACAGAGGGCTGTTGGCAAGTCTCTGATATGGAAACAGCTCTGAGTTCCAAGAGAACACTCGTACCTTAGACCCGTGAGCCATTCAAGACTCCTAGACCCAACGTACATTTCCAGCCACCTCACCTGATGCTCCCTCTTATCAGCAACCCTGGGCCACGTGCACCATCCCACCGGCATTCACGCATTCACACGGTTCTCCTTACCAGGATCCTGCTCTCTCTCCCCCTTCCTAGCTTTCAAGATGTGGCTCCATCCCTCCCCAGGAAGCCTTCTCTGTCAGCTCCTGCCACTCCCTCCTCTGGCCTCACCAAGTAACCTCTCCTCTGTTCCACTTGCTGCAACTTCAGGAAGGCCATCCTGCATCTGACTTTCCACACGTGCACAGCTCCTCACACATTTCACAAGCATCTCGGGAATGGAGACGGTACTTAGCAGCTCTCTTAGCTGACCGCCACTGGACTGCTCAAGGCCCCCGGGTCTCCAGTCCCTCCCTGCAGCCAACAGGCCCCTCACCAGGTGGCCAACCTCCCCTCCTACCCCACCACCTGCTGTCACCATTGAAGGTTTCCATGCCAACAGCCAGCTGTGCCTATTCCCAAACCTCTTTACGCAGGTTCTATTTATTTAAATGGTTATGATTTATTTAAAAAACAACTGAGGGCTGGGCCCGGTGGCTCATGCCTTTAATCCCAGCACTTTGGGAAGCCAAGACCGGCGGATCATTTGAGCTCAGGAGTTCGAGACCAGCCTGGCCACCATGGCAAAACCCCATCTCTACTAAAAATACAAAAAATTAGCTGGGTGTGGTGGTGCATGCCTATAATCCCAGCTACTTGAGAGGCTGAGGCAGGAGAATCACTTGAACCTGGGAGGTAGAAGATGCAGTGAGATTGCACCACTGCACTCCAGCCTGGGTGACAGAAAGAGACTCCGTCTCGGAAAAAAAAAACAAAAACGAGAAAACAAAAACAAAACAAAAAACCCCATAAAATAAATACAAAGAAAAACGTCTGATATCTGAGAAAATTAAGCTAAGTGATCTAGAACAGTAATTCTGAAATTACTGTCTTATATTTTGACACCTGGGGTCCCTGAGGTAAAAGACTATTTTTATTCTTTTTTTTTTTTTTTT
>NW_012109363.1:1190047-1191384 GCF_000951045.1 Mandrillus leucophaeus | reverse complement strand
CAGAGAATCGCTTGAACCTGGGAGGTGGAGGCTGCAGTGAGCCGAGATCGCACCACTGCACTTCAGCCTGGACACAGAGTGAGACCCTGTCTCAAAATTAAAAAAAAAAAGAAAAAAACCCCGTGACATTATGAATACCTCAAAAAGATGCAACATCACTTTGTGTTCCAACATTCTAGCAAGAAAAGAGGGAGAGACTGCCACGGACTGCAACAGCCTAAGGAGAAATAACTAAACAGTGTGGGATCCCAGATCAGATTCTAGAAACAGCAAAAGGATATTAGTGAAAATATTGGTGACATTTAAATAAGGCCTGCGGTTTAGTTAAGAGTGTTATGCCAATGTTGATTTCCTGCTCCTGATTATATAATTATACTCTGGGGTGAGGAATATAAAGGAATTCTGCTGTATTTTTGCAACTCTTCTGCACATCTAAAACTAGTTCAAAATAAAAGTTTAAAATAAAAGGAAATGGTTAAGCAAACTAAGATACAGCCATGGCCGGGCACGGTGGCTCACTCCTGTAATCCCAAAACTTTGGGAAGCCAAGGCGGGTAGATCACTTGAGGTGGAGTTTGAGACCAGTCTGGTCAACATGGCGAAACCCCACCTCTACTAAAAATACAAAAATTAGCTGGGCATGGTGGCGCATGCCTGTAATCCCAGCTACTAGGGGGCGCTGAGGCAGGAGAATTGCTTGAACCTGGGAGGCAGAGGTTGCAGTGAGCCAAGATCGGCCATTGCACTCTAGCCTGGGCAACAGAGTGACACTCCGTCTTGGAAAAAAAAAAAAAAAGATACAGTCATAAGACAGACTAAACACTTAGGAAGAAATTTTGATGTCAAGGTAAGATGGGGGTAGACAGCCAATTATATTATTCCCCCACCCCCCGCAAAAAAAAAAAAAAAACAAAAACAACGGTAAGAAAACATGCCAATATGAAAACAGAGACTGGAGCAGGATTATCGACTTTTCCCAAAATATTTTTTTGCACTTTACAATATGCATGCATTACTTCTGATAATCAGAAGAAAATAAAGTTGACAAAAATACCAAACAATTGTTTGGTGGAATTCTGTGTATAGTTAGTCACATCTATTACAGTTTCTGGGAGAGACTTTTAAGGGCTGTGTTCAAACTGGAGGCTGCTCCATGCTTCTGAGGGCTGAGGAAGATGGCAGGAGGCTGGAGGAAGTGGACTGGTACAGAGGACAGGGACGTGGGGCCATGGAGTTGCTCCAGATAAGAGCAGGCTGGCCAGGTGCAGTGGCTCACGCCTGTAATCCCAGCACTCTGGGAGGCCAAGGTGGGTGGATCACTTGAGGTCAGGAGTTCA
>NW_012109363.1:1183157-1185152 GCF_000951045.1 Mandrillus leucophaeus | reverse complement strand
CACCACGCCCGGCTAATTTTTTTGTGTTTTTAGTAGAGACAGGGTTTCACTGTGTCAGCCAGGATGGTCTCGATCTCCTGACCTTGTGCTCTGCCCGCCTCGGCCTCCCAAAGTACTGGGATTACAGGCGTGAGCCACCGCGACCCGCCAAAAGACTATTTTTATTCTAATATACAGAAATTAAAAGCTTTTCACTCTCACTTTTCAGAAGCCACATGAAATGTGACATGTACCTGTGTCATCCTGAGTTTTTGAGAAATTTCTAAGGTAGAAGTTTAGGGTATAATATAATATATAGGTGTTCTCAGAGATTAGCTTGATTTGTTCTCAGAACTTTTAACTGACTTCTTAACAGCAAATTTAAGTTACACCTATTATAATCTGTTATCTCATTATCATCCAATAATAATTATTTCAAAATCCTGAAATTTCTAAAAATATGCTAACAAGGCCATTCTTTTGACTACTTTATTTTGGAAAATATAGTTATTTTTCATGAAACTTTTTTTTTGAGATGGAGTCTTGCTCTGTCACCAGGCTGGAGTGCAGTGGCACGATCTTGGCTCACTGCAACCTCTGCCTCCCTGGTTCAAGAGATTCTCCTGCCTCAGCCTCCACAGTAGCTAGGACTACAGGCATGCGCCACCACGTCCAGCTAATTTTTTGTATTTTTAGTAGAGACGGGGTTTCACCATGTTGACCAGGACAGTCGCGATCTCTTGACCTTGTGATCCGCCCACCTCGGCCTTCCAAAGTGCTGGGATTACAGGTGTGAGCCACCAGGCCCGTTCGAAACATTTTTTTTTATGTTAACGTGTAATAGCCTTATTGTTGCTTTTTTAAATGAATAAATAACTATTTTAAAATTTCTCAGTTTTGAGGCTGAGGCAGAAGGATTGCTTGAAGCCAGAGTTTAAGACTAGTTTGGGTAACATAGTAAGACCATGTCTCAAAAAAATTTTTTTTTCCCTTAGTTTTAATTTTTAATATACTATCAATAAAGACAGCCACTTACACAAAAGACAATGTAAGGGGTCCTAGCGTCAAAAAGTTTGAGAATTACTAATCTAGAAAGACTCGTTGCAAATGGAAAAATAATAAAAAGCTGAAATTAAATTAGGTATGTACATAAAAGCAGTAACTGGATTCTGAATATGGCTGTTTTGCAAATCTCCTGTCTTCGCTTTATTTCTTTATTTAGTGAAAGTTAATTAACAGATTTAACCTTTTACCCAGCAATCCCATTTCACAGATGTATTCTGCAAACTTTAAGTGCAGACAGGGTGATATGTGTGTTGGTTAAAAAAAGATGATACTTCCATACTATGGAATACTACACAGCTATGACAGAGAATGCCAAAAGCATTCTATGTGCTGATATGGAAAAAAATCTTAATATAGTTGCTAGGTGAAAAAAGCAAGGTGCTGAATGATGTTTAAAATGCTACCTTGGAGCATTTATTGAAAACCTGGGGGAAGACAAGATTTCGCTATTTTTTACCGTTTTGATTTTTCAACTATGTGAATACGGAGCCTAGTAGGAAAAAAATTTAATAAAAGGAAGGAAATGGGAAATTACAGGTAATACGTTTTAAGTATGATTTTTATATACAAACAATTTCTAAGTAGTGTAAATAAGGGATCTAAAGACTCAAAGGAAAGGACTTGGCCCTAAATCAAAGTTTTGGTGAATAAAAATACATACATGTTTTAAAGATAAAATAAAGGTGCCGGGAGCAAGTGGCTCACACCTGTAATCCCAGCACTTTGGGAGGCTGAGGTGGGCAGATCACTAAGTCAGGAGTTCGAGACTAGCCTGGCCAACATGGTGAAACCCCGTCTCTACTAAAAATACAAAAATTAGCCAGGTGTGGTGGTGGGCACCTGTAATCCTAGCTACTCGGGAGGCTGAGGCAGGAGAATCGCTTGAACCCGTGAGGTGGAGGTTGCAATAGGCCAAGATCACACCACTGCACTCCAGCCTGGGCGACAGAG
>NW_012109363.1:1180057-1182797 GCF_000951045.1 Mandrillus leucophaeus | reverse complement strand
CACTTTGGGGGGCCGAGGTAGGTGGATCACGAGGTCAGGAGTTCAAGACCAGCCTGGCCAACATGGTGAAACCCTGTCTTTACTAAAAATACAAAAATTAGCCAGGCCTGGTGGCAGGTGCCTGTGATCCCAGCTACTCGGGAGGCTGGGGCAGAGAACTGCTTGAACCCGGGAGGCAGAGGTTGCAGTGAGTCGATCGCACCACTGTACTCCAGCCTGGGCGATAGAGTGAGACTCCATCTCTAAAATAAAATAAAATAAATATAAAAAATGATTTAAGACATGTATTTTTTTTTAGATTCCCAACTTTTATCTGATTTTTTTATTAACTACTAATACTGAGTGCACTGCCTAAGAGGGCCATTAGGAACTCGGTGGTAATAAATGTAGGACAGTCACCGTCTCATTCCACCAAGCTCCAAGATTCTCCGGGGCCTGCCCTTTGAGAGAGGTTAGGAGTTCTAACAACAGCCTGATCTCCAGTTGCCAAGGTGGGGAATTCAGTTTCCCATGGTTGGGCACTCTTTGCTCCCTTGGGCAGGCCAATTCTGTGGCTTCCCCAGCCTCTTCTCCTTGTGCAGGTCAGAGCGCCCAGCCTCTGCATCTCTGCCTCTGCCAGGCCCAACCCGGGGCCGCCTCTGAGAGGTTTAATGCCCATGGTAAGGGGGCGGGGGAACAAGACAGTGGGGCTACATGATCCTGTGTCCTAGGGGCTGTCCTCCTGTCCCCTAGGTGGGCATGAGGCCCTGGCTGGCGACAGTCGAGGGGGCAGACTCTGGACTCCTTATCTCCTGGCATTCCACCAGCCTGCCAGCCGGGAGGTCGGAGAAGCCCCACTGCAGACACACGGTGAGTCCCGGCTGGGCTGAGCAGCAGGCCCCTTCCCTGCTCACTCCCCAGCCTCCCATGTCTCCAGGGAGTCTGGAAAGACAGACACTTCTCCAGAAGAAACTAACACCCCCTCCCTCAATAAGCGCAGGGACAAATGGCCCCTTCCTCTTCTAGTTTCCAAGTAAAGACTGGAGGTGTCAGCAATTTCATAATCACATTTAGGATCAAAAATAGAACCCTTCTTTGGTCTTCTCCATCAAGTTTCTTGGCCACTGGTAACCATGTGACTCGGGTACACCAATTCACCTCCCTGGATCCCGTTTCATTCACTGTAAAATAATGGGGCCAGACTCCAAGATCACCAAAGCCCCCCGGTCAACATTCCATGGTTCTGTGGCTCAACAACATGGCGGAGCGTTACCTTCGCCAAGTCAGGGCAGGCCATTATCCTGACATAGTGGGGACAGGGAGGTCCTGGTTCCCAGGCACACACAATCTATTCACAACACTACTGTGTAAACCCCACGATTCTGCAAATATTAAACAGAGATTGAGGTTCCTCTTGGAACAGTGCAGGGTGTGAGCAGGTAAGGAAGGAGGAAGAAGGTAAGCAGGGTTTAAAAACAGAACCAGTCTTGTGAGTGATATATACCCTACACACACACACACGTGCACACACATGCACACACAAGCACACACGCACCACCCAGGCACACGAAGGCATTGTTACTCCTTCCTGGCCACATGAGCCCAGAGAAGGAGCATTTCTTCTCTGAAGAAATCAGAGTAGCTCCCAGAAATAAAGGTAGAAAGAAGTTTGTTTTCCGTAAGATTGCCCAATTGATCTGTGGGACAATCCCTGGCAGGCCACAGAAAAGCAGCCTTCACAGAAGGGCAGGGAAATTGCATCCATGTTGCCAAGGAAGAGATGAATCAACCCTATGCCTGGGCTCACACCATTCCTACAACCCAACCCAACTGTCAGCTTCTGGCACCCCTAAATAACCCACTCCACCCCACAAAAATTATGACGATGAGAATGATGACAAGCCCTCTACTATGTTCCAGGCAAAATCACGACATCTTGCAAGCCAGTGAGAACAGAAGTTAAGAAATTTCTCACTGCTGGAGAGTGACGGGGCCAGGATTTGAACAGAGACCCACCTATCTGAAAAGGCCGGACTTCTTCCACCACCAGCACAACCGTGTCTAGCACAGCCCTCACTCTCTGAACTGAATTGTGCAGAGCACGGAAGCGTCTCTTGTGTTGTTATCTTGTTCCCCATCCACAGATGCTGTTTCTCCCCAAGAGTCTGCATTAGAAGGGTGGGGGCCAGGCCGTCTGCATGCACCCGCCACGGTGGCCACTGCTGAGCCCAAAACAGACCAGGCACTGTACATCCACAGGCTGAGTCCCAGAGCCCAAAATTCTCACTCTGGCCTAAATTACAAGGCCAATGATGCAGCTGCCCCAGCCCCCAAGTTCTCAGGTCAGCCTCTGCACTGGCTGGCCAGCTGTCAGTCAACACCTGGATCGTATCTCCCCCTCAGCACTGCCCTCTCTCAAGGCCCCAGAGGCCAGATGAGTAAAAAATGATAAATTAAGCAAGAACTTGCTTTGGACTGGCCCTTTGGGAAGACAGTATCCAGAGGATCCCCTTCCACTGTCTGGTGCCCTCTAGTCTTACCTGCAAACCAATTCCGCAGGAGGACCACTAGCCTATCTCCTGGCTACCACACAGGTGATGGGAAACTCACCTCTCTGAGCCTCCACCAGGAAAAGGAACATGTGGCTTTTGTTTGTTTGTTTGTTTGTTTTGAGACGGAGTCTCGCTTTGTCGCCCAGGCTGGAGTGCAGTGGCGCGATCTCGGCTCACTGCAAGCTCCGCCTCCCGGGTTCACGCCATTC
>NW_012109363.1:1176667-1178187 GCF_000951045.1 Mandrillus leucophaeus | reverse complement strand
GGAGAGCAGTCCCATGGCTTTTCCAGGCTAGTTGTCAATACTATCCACAGGAGAACTAGGCACCCTTCAAGGAGATTGCTGGGCAGAGAGGGGGCGCCGGCAGACCCGGGACCTGGCCAGCCTGCGCCCTCCTGCGCCTCGCGGCCCTGGCTGTGGTAGGCGCCCGCTCCCACCCTCCATCCGGCCGTGACTCGCGAGGACCTCTGACTCCTCCTGCCTCCGGAAACCTCCCGTGAAGACCTGCTCCCCGGGCGCGGGAAGCTCTCACCGCCTAGCCTCCACCCCGCTCCCCCAGGAGGCGAGTCCTTACCCACTCGATTTGAATGTGCATTTTACCACTTTTGGTTCATCCAAAAAGCTTTTCTCTTCCCTCCCCAGTTCGGAAAGGTACTCTAGAAGGGGACGCGCCCTTAGACGATGGTTCTTCTGCATTATTTCCACCAGCCAAAGGAACCAAAATTTCCTGGTCGAATTCCAAATAAACCATATTACATTCACTTTTCAGACTTGATGCCGCACCGCTTCCCACAATGATCAGACGCCTAAAGAACCCTACTAACCCAAAGTTGGGAGAAATGTTAATTGGGTGAAGAATGTCCAAGGAGACTCTTCCGCTGTGGGACATCTCATTGAGATGTATATCAGGCCTGAGAAATGCAGATTTCTTGAAAAAATAAACCAGTCTTTCGACTCCCATTGTTTCTGTTCTGCAGGACATCAGGACTATTTCCTCTATGAGCTGAGCCAGCTGCCACCTGGGCCTTTCGGGGCTCGGAGGAAGGGCTTTCTAGCCCAACTGTCGCGGCTTAGTACTCGATCTGCTCCTAGCACAGTGACTGATCCCCAGACGGCACTAGCTCTCTCTGAATTTGCGCAGGGAAGGGGGCCACATCCCACTCTCTGCAGGTCTTGCGGGGAGGACCCCCGTGATGGCGGCGCTAAGGAGGAAAGGAAAGCAGACAGTCGCTGGAGCCGGTGGCAAGAACTCAGCAGCTTGCTCTTCGCCAGGCCAGAGGGGGTCAGATTCTTCATATTACTTTTGAAGAGTCTAGCTGGGCCCCGGGCGTTTCTAAAATTCAATTATCCTCACCCCGTAATTACAGTGCTGCAGTGGGTATGGGGGCAGCGGTGATATTCCTCTCATTTATTTTCCAAGTGATTTCAAAGTAATGATATCTCTTGCAGAATTTCCCTCAGAGCCCCTTCATCTTTGTAATAACCCTATTTCTCTCTTGGTTAAACTTGGTGCTTTCCAGACATTATGTCATCCGTTTGGGACTCTCATCCCACTGTAGTGGGCTGTCAGAAAGGGGCCAATCCCCACCACACCTTTTGTTGAAGCACTGGAAAAGGAGTGAGAAGTCCACCCAGAGATAAAGTGAAATCAGCATGCTTCCAACACACAGAGCTCTGAAGGGTATGAAGCCCGTAAACACGTATCCTAAAGGAGTGTTAATCTCTTAAAACCAAAGTTGGAGAGCAGTCCCATGGCTTTTCCAGGCTAGTTGTCAATACTATCC
>NW_012109363.1:1173341-1174037 GCF_000951045.1 Mandrillus leucophaeus | reverse complement strand
GCCACCACGCCTGGCTAATTTTTGTATTTTTAGTAGAGACGGATTTTTGCCATGTTGACCAGGCTGGTCTCAAACTCCAGACCTCAGGCAATCCGCCTGCCCCGGCCTCCTAAAGTGCTGGGATTATAGGCGTGAGCCACCGTGCCGGCCTTAGGCCCGCTTTTCTTAGTCTGTCTGGAGGTCAGTGACCAGATTTCTCTGGTACTTTCCCAGGGAAAAATGAATTTTCTGTTTTGGGATGGCTTAACAAATTTAAGAGGATTGGAAGGAATGTGAAGGTTCTATTCAACCCCAAATCATGTCAGAGGACTCAAGTACTAGCTCCCTGCCTTGTCAGCTGAAAGAGAAGAGTTTTAGAGGCCTCAATTGTTCATTTCTGTTGTCATCTGCTGGTTTTGACACACAAAAGAAGACAACTGGGAAAAGTACTTGGTTTAGTAAGCTATAGAAATCTGTGCATTTTAGCTAAGTTGTCTAATTTTTGGGTAAACAACTGTTCATAGTATTCCCTTACAGTATATATATTTTTTATTCCCTATAAGTTTGGTAGCAATATGCCTTCTTTCATTCCTGATTTTGGTAATTTGAGTCTTTTTTCTCTGTCATTCTAGCTAAAGGTTTGCCCATTTTGCTAATATTTTCAAAGAACCAACTTGTTTTGTTGATTTTCTCTATCGGTTTTCTGTTCTTCATTTC
>NW_012109363.1:1171840-1173291 GCF_000951045.1 Mandrillus leucophaeus | reverse complement strand
CCCGTAAACACGTATCCTAAAGGAGTGTTAATCTCTTAAAACCAAAGTTGGAGAGCAGTCCCATGGCTTTTCCAGGCTAGTTGTCAATACTATCCACAGGAGAACTAGGCACCCTTCAAGGAGATTGCTGGGCAGAGAGGGGGCAGGACCAGACACCCCACCACCGGGCCTATCGTGGCGTTCTCACTTGTTTTCAACCACACTAAAGGTGGAGCTGTCAAAGTCCACATAGGCAAGCAGAGCTGATAAGCTATCAGTAATCCATTAGGGAATACAATTAATTATTAACAAAAGGTCTTAACTCTCCATATCTTCCCACACACAAAATTCTTTAGGTATCCCCTAAATCCTTCCTTGTTGCTCAGTTTCTCATCCTGGTGCCAGGCTTGGAGACCCACTTCTCTCTGCTCTCCACTTTATTATTATTATTATTATTATTATTACTATTATTTCGAGACTGAGTCTCACTCTGTAGCCCAGGCTGGAATGCAGTGGTGCAATCTCAGCTTACTGTAACCACCCCCTCCCAGGTTCAAGTGGTTCTCCTGCCACAGCCTCCTGAGTAGCTGGGATTACAGGCACCCGCCACCCTGCCTGGCTAATATTTATATTTTTACTAGAGACACGGTTTCACCATGTTGGCCAGGCTGATCCCGAACTCCAAGCTCAAATGATCTGCCCACCTCGGCCTCCCAAAGTGCTGGGATTACAGGCATGAGCCACTGCACCCGGCCTCTGCTCTCCACTTTTTCCTCTCATTACTCATTTTCACTTGTCAAAATTCTAACTCCCCAAAGTCACCTCTCATCTGCAAACTTCTGGATTTTTCTGAATCCAGAAGTCTGAACTACCCTTTCATATTTTTTGACTGTAACCCACATTAAAAACATTTAACACTGCAACTCCAATATAAATAACAATATAGCAAACAAAAATTTCACAAAATATCCATAAAGATATGCATTGCAATGCATATTTTTTTTAAAAAAGGGGTAACAAACCCACTAAGTTGACTTCATGACCATTATTAGGTTGTAATCCACAGAATTAAAACTTTATATGGTTTATGTTACTTATATTTTTTCCCTTAAAATTATTTCACTTTGCCGGGCACAGTGGCTCACGCCTGTAATCCCAGCACTTTGGGAGGTTGAGGCAGGCGGATGACCTGAGGTCGGGAGTTCGAGACCCCCCTGACCAACATGGAGAAACCCCATCTCTACTAAAAATACAAAATTATCCAGGTGTGGTAGCACATGCCTGTAATCCCAGCTGCTTGGGAGGCTGAGGCAGGAGAATTGCTTGAACCCAGGAGGCAGAGGTTGCGATGAGCTGGAGATCACGCCATTGCACTCCAGCCTGGGCAACAAAAGCGAAACTCCGTCTCAAAAAAAAAAAAAATTATTTCACTTTAATCTCCAGCTAGACCTTAATCTGCCTTGATTACATGA
>NW_012109363.1:1156933-1169750 GCF_000951045.1 Mandrillus leucophaeus | reverse complement strand
ATTAGCCAGGCATGGTGGCGCATGCCTGTAATCCCAGCTACTTGGGAGGCTGAGGCAGGAGAATTGCTTGAACCCGGGAGGCGGAGGTTGAAGTGAGCCGAGATCGCGCCATTGCACTCCAGCCTGGGCAAAAACAGCGAAACTCCATCTCAAAAAACAAATAAACAAATAAAATATACAGTATTAAGTACAGTCACTGTGCTGTGCAATGGAACACTAGAACTTATTCTTCCTAACTGTAACTTTATACCCATTGACCAATGTCTCCCCTTTTCCCCGTCAACCTCCCTCTACCCCCACCCAGTATCTGGTAACTCCCTTTCTACTCTCTACTTCTATAAGTTTGACTTTTTTAGATTCCACATACAAGTGAGCTCATATGGTATTTGTCTCTCTGTGCCTGGCTTATTTCACTTAACATAATGTCCTCTAAGTTCATTCAGGTTGTCACGAGTGACAGAATGTCCTGTTTTTTATTTAAAGCAGAATAGTATTCCATTGTGTAAATGTGCCACATTTTAAAAATCCATTCATCCGCTGATGGACACTTAGGTTGTTTCCGTATCTTGGCTGTGAACAGTGCTGCAATGAACATGGGAGTGCACATAATCTCTTCGGCATACTGATTTCTTTCTTCTTTTTGGAGACCAAGACTCGCTCTGTCACCCAGGCTGAAGTGCAGTGACACCATCTCGGCTCACTACAACCTCTGCCTCCAGGGTTCAAGTGATTCTCATGCCTCAGCCACCTGAGTAGCCGGGATTACAGGCGTGGAACACCGCACCCAGCTAATTTTTGTATTTTTGGTAGAGACAGGTTTTCAACAGGTTGGCCAGGCTGGTCTGGAACTCCTGGCCTCCAATGATCCACCCTCCTCGGCCTCCCAAAGTGCTGGAATTGCAGGTGTGAGTCACCACGCCCCACCCAGCATACTGATTTCAGTTCCTTTGGGTATATACCCAATAGTGGAATTGCTGGATCATATCTGGCTGTTTTGTTTTCATGATTCTCAGTCTTTCATGTTCTATAGTTTCACTATAGTTTATCTAGCAATGGATATGCTTTTTTTAAATTTATTTTTTTGAGACGGAGTTTCACTCTTGTTGCCCAGGCTGGAGTGCAATGGCTCAATCTCAGCTCGCCATAACCTCCACCTCCCCGGTTCAAGCGATTCTCCTGCCTCAGGCTCCCGAGTAGCTGGGATTACAGGCATGCACCACCACGCCTGGCTAATTTTGTATTTTTAGTAGATATGGGGTTTCTCCAGGAGGCTGGTCTCAAACTCCTGACCTCATGTGATCTGCCTGCCTCAGCCTCCCGAAGTGCTGGGATTACAGGTGTGAGCCACAGCGCCCAGCCATATATGCTTTTCTTTATCCCCAGTACGTTTCTTCAGTTGGATGATTTTTTTTTTTTGAGATAAGGTCTCACTCTGTCACCCAGGCTGGAGTGCAGTGGTGCGATCACAGCTCACTGCATCCTTAACCTCCTGGGCTCAAGTGATCCTCCCACCTCAGCCTCTTGAGTACCTGGGACTACAGGCATGTGCCACCATGCCTGGCTAATTTCTTATTTCTTTTTTAGAGACAGAGTTTCACCATGTTGCCCATGCTGGTCTAAAACTCCTGAGCTCGAGATCCACCCACTTTGGCCTCCCAAGTGCTGGGATTACAGGTATAAGCCACTACACTGGCACATATCTTTCATTCTGGAAAATTCTCAGTCTTTGCATCTTCCATACTGTGTGCCACCTATTCTATTTTAACCTGCAGGAACTTCTCAGACACATGTTGGACCTGCTCATTCTCTCTGCTCTCTTCTCTTCCATAGGTCCTATTTATACCTCTTTGTGGGACAATCTAATGGACTGCATTGGTGTCCACAAGGCTCTGGAGCTTTCACAAGTCTGGGCCAATCTTTATGTTAATTTTTCAGCTTGTAGCCCTTCAGCATGCTGGTAACAAAAATTCAGGCTACACACATCCGTACGTGGTCCAGGCTTGGGGATTTTTCATGGATGTCTTTTTCACCGTATCCATTTCCCTGGTCAAACACATTTCCCTGTGGCTGCCCCAGCATGATTGGCACAGGGTTCTCTAGTCCCCTTCCAGCTTCCTGCTCTCTTCATGCAGGAGACTCAGCTGTAGCAATCCTGCACTTCGCAGGGGCTCAGGCTGTTATGTCCTAGCCCTACCTGGAATGAAACCAGAATCCTGGGAGCTGTGCTAGTACCACTCGGCTTCCCTTTCCTTCTTGTAACAAATATTAACCTTCCTCCCTTCCCCACTCCCTTCTCCTTTTTTCCCTGGTAAGTTTGTTATCGCTGATAAACCTACACTGACATATTACCCAGAGTCCATAGTTTACATCAGGGTTCACTCTTGGTGTACATTCTGTGGGATCATACAGATTCATAATGACATGTATTCACCATTACAGCATCACAGTGAATAGTTCCACTGCCCTAAAAATCCTTTGTTTCTGCCCATTCATCTCTCTCTCCACGATTGCTGATCCTTTTTTTTTGAGACAGAGTTTTGCTCTTATCACCCAGGCTGGAGTGCAATGGTGTGATCTCAGCTCACTGCAACCTCCGCCTCCTGCCTCAAGCGATTCTCCTGCCTCAGCCTCCCGAGTAGCTGGAATTACAGGTGCCCGCCACCACACCCAGCTAATTTTTGTACTTTTAGTTGAGATGGGGTTTCACCATGTTGGCCAGGCTGGCCTCGAACTCCTGACCTCAAGATTTGCTCACCTCAGCCTCCCAAAGCGCTGGGATTGCAGGTGTGAGCCACTGCACCTGGCCAAACTGCTGATCCTTCTACTATCTACACAGTTTTGCCTTTTCCACAATGTCATGTGTTGCAGTCATATATAGCCTTTCCAGATTGGCTTTTTCCAATTAAGTAATATACATTTAAGTTCCTCTGTGTCTTTCCATGACTTGATAGCTCCTTTCCTTTTAGTGCTGAATAATACTCCACTGTTGTGGTGCAGTGTATCCATTCACCTACTGAAGTACATCTTGGATGCTTCCAAGTTTTGGAAACGATGAATACAGCTCCTATGAATGTCCGTGTGCAGGCTTTTGTGTGGACATGAGTTTTCATCCCCTTTGGGTAAATAAACACCAAGGAGTATGACTGCTGCACCATGTGATAAGATTATGTATGTTGTTTTGTAATCCTGTTTACTTTTATTGAAAACTCTCTTCTCAAGTAGCTGTATCATTTCCTGTGGCTCTGCAACCTCACCAGCATGTGGCGTTGTTAGTGTTTTGGATTTTGGCTATTCTACCAGGTATGGAATGGGTACCTTGTTTTAATTTGCAGTTCCCTAAGGATATATGATGTGGAGCATCTTTTCATATGGATATATGATGTGGAGCATCTTTTCATACGCTTATATACCATCTGTGCATCTTTGGTGATGTCTGTACAGGTCTACTGCCGATTTAAAAAAAAAAAAACTGACTAGCTTCCTTATTAAGTTTAAAGAGTTCTTTGGATATTTTGGATAACAATCCTTGATCAGATGTGCATTCTGCAAATATTTTCTTTCAGTCTGTGGCTTTTGTTCTCAGGCTCTTGATGTTCCTCATTTTTTGAAAAAAAGAAAACTCTAGGCAGGAAAAGTTACTAAGTAACTCAGCTAGCCACAGAGCCAGAAAGAAAAATCAGGGTCTTCTCTAATAATCCCAAGTCTCTAGAAAAATTAATTTCAGGCCCAAATTTTAAGGTTTTAAAATATACAGTCATTTCTAAAATTCCTTCATTTTTCACACCATTCAACAAAATGCTGCCCAAGTAAACAGGACCCTGTCACACCGTACAGCAGTCCCTCCTTACCATGGTTTCATTTTCTGAGGTTTCAGTTGCCCTTGGTCAGCCAAAGTCCAAAACTATTAAATGGAAAATTCCAGAAATTCATGTTATAAATTGCAAACTGTTCTGAGCAGTGTGATGAAACTTCACGTTGTCCCACTCCATCCCCCGGGAACATGAATCATGTCTGTCCAGAATGTCCACACCAGTGATGCCACACATTAGTCACTTAATAGACATCCTGAGTTTCAGATTCAAACAACATAGTACCGTATATATAGGATTCAGTACCATCTGAGGTTTCAGGCAACCGCTGGGGGTATTCAAATGTATTCCCCATGGATGAGAGACTACTGCACAGAAATGAGGTTCTTTCTAGAATGAGTTCAGGAAGCACAGAGTTTCTAAATAAATAGGAAAACTGTAGTATTCTAAAGAAATGCAGTGCTTAAGTGAGCAGCTAGGTGCTTTGGGAAGGTACTTGAAACTTTTAAATTTTTGGATACATAGTAGTGGTACGTATTTATGGCATACATGTGATATTCTGATACAAGCATATGATGTGTAAGAATCAAATCAGGGTAACTGACTATCACTTCAAACATTTATCTTTTTTCTTTTTTTTTTTTTTTTGAGACAGAATCTTGCTCTGTCACCCAGGCTGGAGGGTGGTGGCACAATCTTGACTCACTGCAACCTCTGTCTCCTGGGTTCAAGCAATCCTCCTGCATTAGTCTCCTGAGTAGCTGGGACTATAGGCACACACCACCAAACCTGGCCAAGTTTTGTATGTTTTGTAGAGTCAGGGTTTTGTTATGTTGCCCAGGCTGGTCTTGAAGTCCTGAGCTCAAATGATTCACCCACCTCAGCCTCCCAAAGTGCTGGGATTACAGGCCTGAGCCATGGCACCTGGCTCATTTATCATTTCTTTGTGTTAGGAACATTCCAATTCCACTCCTGTATTTTGAAAGTACAATAAATTTTTGTTAACTACAGTTGCTCCACTGTGCCACTGAACACCAGATCTTATTCCTTCTAACAGGATTTTTGTACCCAGGGAAGGTATTTCAATGGTGACAGACACACAGTGAGGTATATGTAAAGAAGGGCAAGCGTTAAAAGAGTGGAGTGGTGAGGAGGCTGCCCTTGCAAGTTGGTTCTCACTAGGGTAACAGAAATTGTCTGATGGGAAAAAGAGAGCTGAAAACCACACACACACACACACACACACACACACACACAGTAAAAGTGCCTCACTAGGGTAACAGAAATTGTCTGATGGGAAAAAGAGAGCTGAAAACCACACACACACACACACACACACACACACACACACAGTAAAAGTGCCTCATCTGTCCGAGAAGTGAGGCGGCTACTGTCTTTTTCAATAAGTCTTCTTATCCAGCTCATGATGAAATTACCTGACTACTAACACTGGAGTTGCACCTTAAAGCAGAGTAATGAGTGTTTCTAGGAAGTGCTGCAGCTCTCTGAAGAAAATAATTACATCAATATAATAATAAATAAATGACATTATTTCAAACACAACTACACATTGTTATACAAAGTTGTTTTTATTTCCCACCCCATGACCCAATTATTTGGCATTAAAACCGAAAAACAAGGCAAGAAAACCAAGAATAAAAAGTGAAGAAATTTTTGTATTATAATGTATTCAACCATTTGTTCTGATTATCTAAGAGAAAAAGACTATTAGGAAATCTAACTTCAACAGAAAAATTCAAAATGCTTCCAAAGAAAATCAGAAAACTGATCTGTTTAGCCAGAGACCAGTGGTTCACAGTGTTTGATTCCGTGGTTTTTAAATTCCAGGTCCTTGTCTCACCCTAATGTCCCGCACTCCAAATGAAACCAGAAGTGCACCAACACCACCCATCCCTCCTCAACCTCTGCTGGGCACCGCAACAAACTAAAAACATTCTTGGTTTTCTTGGTTTAAGGAAATATTTTTTCTTTTTTTCTATATGCTAATCTTCTTTATACCATTTCAATTTTAGTATATGTGCTGCTGAAGTGAGCACATTTTAAGGATTTTTAAGCTAAAGTTTCTTTTCTCACATACTGTCATATAAAAGGGGTATTTCTGCTTTGTCCCCTCCCTGCCATCATACCAAAAAATAAATAAGTACATAAATACAAATTAGAAAAGGTTAAATAAGACTGGCTCTTAAAACCCAATAAAGCAAGATGAGACAGAACTAGGCCCAAAGGGACTGGGAGAAGATTCTAAAATAGAGGGGGGGAAAAAAACAGAAAAAAATGGCTTTCCAAAAACACTGAAACCCATGGTGTGTGACAACTTTCTAAACCGTCTGGACTTTGGTAGGAGTGTCACGTTTTCCAAAGCTGACTTCTGGAAATCTTAACCTGGATTCAGAAAAATTCCAGCAAAGTGAGCCAACAGCCAGGAAGAGGTTATTTTGCAAGAGAAAGGGGGTCACTCCATTTACAAACATATATAAATAGAAATAAAGGCCACACACTTGGGAGAAAAGCTCACTAAAAACTCCCACCCCAATCTGAACTTTCCTAGCTGCTAGATTTTTTCCACCTGTTAAAAAACTAAAAATTACTGAAGACCAGGCACAAAGAGCAAAAGAGCATGTGTATATTTGGGGGAGGAAGAAATCGACATGGTATGCTGGAAAGTTACCGAAAGCCATGGAAAAAGCTTCATCTGCACTCTTTCAAGAGGCCAAGGGAAGCCATTTTCAAATCCAACTCAAGTCACAGGACATCATCAATTCAATCCCCAGAAAGGATTTAGTCAGCAAGGGCCTACCTATGCCACAGATTTTACTACACGCCTTGCACACCTGCCAGTAATAGCAGTATCTACTTGAAAACTTTGCTTCACAGACCTTCCACTGCCTTTCCCAGTTGCCTGAGTTATTCTCTTTAGGAAACATGTGATGACTTCATTAATTATAATCTCTGGCTCCAGAAATGGGAACCACTTGGTGGGCACAGCTTAGAAGTATAATGGCTGCTTCTGCAGGTTTCTGCAGCTCATGTTGGCTTTTTTTTTTTTTTTTTTTTTTGAGACAGAGTCTTGCTCTGTCACCAGGCTGGAGTGCAGTGGCACAATCTCAGCTCACTGAAACCTCCGCCTCCCGGATTCAAGGGATTCCCCTGCCTCAGCCTCCTGAGTAGCTGGGACTACAGGCGTGCACCACCACGCCAGGCTAATTTTTTTGTATTTTAGTAGAGATGGTGTTTTACCATGTTGGCCAGGATGGTCTCGATCTCCTGACCTCATGATCCACCCACCCCGGCCTCCCAAAGTGCTTGGACTACAGGTATGAACCACCGCGCCTGGCTGGAGGCTCTTAATGGTCCCCCAGAGTCACCTGCTCTACCTGCAGAGTGGCAGTACTACCGTAACTTGCTCTACATAGACAACAAGGCCATTTTCAGCTGTTACTTAGAAACTTACTTCTTGGCAATATTAGCTTTAAAAGACAAAAAAGAAATCTTATTCTACAGGGTTGGAGAAAGGGAAAATAATACAAAAGCCCACTTCAGTCTCCGTTGACTCTGCAATAGTCACAGCTGAGTTCAGAGGCTGCCTGTCTTCTCACCAGCCCATCTCCAGGCTGCGCAGTCACAGGAAGAACAGGTTCTCGCACAGCTGGATGGCTGGTTCATGATGCAGGATATGTCCTGACAGGAAAGCTAGCTTGTGGGCATACTTGCAAGGAGCTGGAACTCTGATGGTGCCAGGCCAATTCCAGTACATGTGGCACAGTTTGAAAGTCAGCCTGTAGGCCAAGAAGAATATATAATTCTCATCATTCTCCACCTTCAATTTGTGGCATGCAATACAATACAATACCCACAGGCATATGACACAGAGCACACCTTCTTGAAAACTGGGGAGCAGAGGAATACATGATGCAGCTTTTTAGAATCATTATTTTTAAGTGGACTTGTTTCTATTCCCACTATTCATAAGTCAGACAAATGGGTAAATCTTCTCAATGTAGGCACTTCCCTGTGTTTTTTTTTTTTTTTTAAGGCGGAGTCTTGCTCTGTTGCCCAGGCTGGAGTGCAATGGCGCAATCTCAGCTCACTGCAACCTCCTCCTCCCGGGTTCAAGAGATTCTCCCACCTCAGCCTCCCGAGTAGCTGGGATTACAGGCATGCGCCACCACGCCCGGCTAATTTTTCTATTTTTAGTAGAGATGGGGGTGAGGGGTTTGCCATGTTGGTCAGGCTGGTCTCAAACTCCTGGCCTCAGGTGATCCGCCCACCTCAACCTCCCAAAGTGCTGGGATTACAGGCAAGAGCCACCGCACCGGCCTCCTGTTTTTATAGGAAAACAAAGAGAAAATATTTCTTGTTTACAAGAAAAGGCTGGAGAAAGGTAAGTACCCTAGTGGAGTATTTACATAATCTGAACTCAATGACGTTGGGTCTCAAGTCTGGCTGTATATCATAATCACCTGGAACAGATTTAAAAAATACAGATGCCTCAGAATATTTGGGGGGAAGCCTGGCATCAACATTTTTTAAAGCTCTTTAAGTAATTTTAATACAAAACCAGGATTTCTAATCACTCCTCAAAAAGACACCAGTATTGTCACAGATATGAAGAAGAAAGTCAAGAGGTAAATGTATTTGAGGGTGAAGAGTGAATCCATCTTAGCTAGCACGCCGGAATTATTTAAGAAAGAGAAAGAGTAAGTTACTGACGGGCCCACCTCTGCATATGATCAGGGTTCAGGTTTGCAGTGTTGAGAACACAGACATAATGCGTAGGAATGCCACAGCCCTGCCGTACATGATGGGCAAGAAGGTAGAAATCCACCCTAGGAAGGAAAAACCACAAATCAGTGATATGGTCGTATTCGGCCAGACAGAGCTGGCAAAGATCCTAGAGATCATTCTAGCTCCTTCGACTAAGGCTCAGAGAGGTCAAATGACTAGACCAAGGACACAGAGGCCAGGCCAGGATTAGAACCCAGGTCTCCTGACTCAAGAGGCTACTGAAGAATGGTGGTGCTGGTAGCAGGCTGGGTGCAGTGACTCACACCTGTAATCCTGGCACTTTGGAAGGCTGAGGCAGGCAGATTCCTTGAGCCCAGGAGTTCAAGACCAGTCTGGGCAACACGACAAGACCCTATCTCTACAAAAAATACAACAATTAGTTGGGCATATGTCTATTGTCCCAGCTACTCAGGAGGCTGAGGTGGAAGGATCCCCTGGGCCTAAGGAGGTTGAGGCTGCAGTAAGCTGAGATTACATCATTGCACTCCAGCTTGGACGACAAAGCGAGACCCTGCCAAAAAAAAAAAAAAAAAAAATGGTGGTAGAAACTCCCTTATCTACCTTTAGAAGTTAAGCATACACTATCTTAGCAAAACAATGTATGCTCAACTTTACCTGTACACTTAACAGGTAAAAGCTTTCTTGTTTTTAAATCTTTTTTTGTTTTGAGACAGAGTCTCTTTCTGTTGCCCAGGCTGGATTACAGTAGCCTGATCTGAGCTTACTGCAACCTCTGCCTCCTGGGTTCAAGTGATTCTCCTGTCTCTATCCCCTGAGTAGCTGGGATTACAGGCACACACCATCACACATGGTTAATTTTTGTATTTTTAGTAGACAGGGTTTTGCCATGTTGGCCAGGCTGGTCTTGAACTCCTGACCTCAGGTGATCTACCAGGCTCGGCCTCCCAAAGTGTTGGGATTACAGGTGTGAGCCACCGTGCCAGGCCCTTAAATATTTTTTAAAGCTTCATTCTTTTAATGGTAGCATCTCTGAGATTCTAGTCCACACCTCTCCAGGAAACCTCCCCATTCCAATACTCAGGAAAGTGATAACATCTCCAACTTATTCTTCCTCCAATACTATATATTTTACTCACTTACCACTCACAGCTTGTTATTGTATGATCTACCACAGTTCCAGGAGTAGGAGTCACAAAGTGCTGAGGAGCAGCCAGGTATAGATTAGTACTGATTTTCTTCTGAACTACAAACACCACCATCTTGGGCTGATAATTCTCAAAAGCCTCAAAACACTTCTGTAGTTGAGGAATCTCATAGTTGGCAACTGTCTTCAGTTGGCCATCAGACACTCCATCACGGTATACCACAATCTTCTCTGGTAGACAGTGGTTCACCTGAAATGACAGCCAGGATGTGGTGACTCACAGGGCCCTCAGGCTACGGACCACAGTCAGCGAGAGGCCTACTCACATTGTGCAACCTGGAGTCAGGACAGATCCTTTTGCAGTTAGTCTCAAAGCTACTGTGCCTAGAGGGCAGGGAAAAAAAGCTTCTGATCATTTTTAGACTTCCTTGGGGTAGAAAAACACGCCTGGTGCAGCAAAGGTGTTATAAAACATGAAAGCAAAACAAGCAAGTTATGAGTCACACGCATACGGCTTATCCACAAACAATGCAAACAAGTTCAAAGGAATGGTGGGACAACTACAGGCTGAATCAATTTTCCTTCTATTGGATTTAACACTAATAACTGTCTGGGCAAAGAATGAGGTAAAGTGTTAGAGAAATTCTAACATAAGACCACATATGCCACAGATCCGCCGCCATCAGATTTTTACCTATTGGCAACATCTCAAGTTGCTGACAAGTAAAAAGACCCTTTACTAAGTATTATCCTACAATCTGGTATGCTGTGAAACATTTTTACTGGAACTAAGTAATGAGCAAACAGCTAGATATGTGAATTGTCTATGGGTCCAAATTAAATTAAATGCTTGCTTGAATCAATTTGAAGAATACTTTTTTCCCCCATTTAGGGAATATAATCGTGTTCTAGTTGTGTTCAACTTCTTTTTTCTTTTTTTTTTTTTTTTTTGAGACGGAGTCTCGCTCTGTCGCCCAGGCTGAAGTGCTGGCGTGATCTCGGCTCACTACAAGCTCCGTCTCCCGAGTTCACGCCATTCTCCTGCCTCAGCCTCCAGAGTAGCTGGGACTACAGGCACCCACCATCATGCCCAGCTAATTTTTTGTCTGTTTAGTAGAGACGGGGTTTCACTGCGTTAGCCAGGATGGTCTCGATCACCTGACCTCATGATCCACCGGCCTTGGCCTCCCAAAGTGCTGGGATCACAGGCGTGAGCCACCACGCCCGGCAGGTGTTCAACTTCAATAATTCAAGAAGGGCCAGGCACGGTGGCTCACGCCTGTAATCCCAGCACAGTAGGAGGCCAAGGTGGGTGGATTACTTGAGGTCAGGAGTTCAAGACCAGCCTGGCCAACATGCTGAAATCCCGTCTCTACTAAAAATATAAAAAGTAGGGGGGCATAGTGGCGAGCACCTGTAATCCCAGCTACTTGGGAGGCTGAGGCAGGAGAATCACTTGAACCCAGGAGGTGGAGGTTGCAGCAAGCTGAGATTGTAACAAGAGCGAAACTCCATCTCGGAAAAAAATAAAATAAAATAAATTCAAAAGGATAAGTTCAGTTCAACTTAAAATGGAAGTTCCCTTTAAAAGTGCTTTAATTTAATTTGGTTTTGATTCTAGTGGAGTGTGGTTCATTCTAAGTTTGTGTTCACACTTACCCTCAAAAACCTAAATTATGGGCTGGGCACAAGTGGCTCACGCCTGTAATCCCAGCACTCTGGGAGACCAAGGTGGGTGGATCGCCGGAGGTCAGGAGTTCAAGACCACCCTGGCCAACATGGTGAAACTCTCGTCTCTACTAAAAATACAAAAATTAGTCAGGTGTGGTGGTGCACATCTATAGTCCCAGCTACTCGGGGGCTGAGGCAGGAGAATTGCTTGAACATGGGAGGTGGAGGTTGCAGTGAGCCGAGACTGCACCATTGCACTCCAGCCTGGGTGACACAGCGAGACTCTGTCTCAAAAAATACAAAAACAAAAACAAACAAAAAAAACCACCCAAAAACCTAAATTATGAAGATATAAATTATATATATGTATGCACTGTTCCTTACAGGTTACACTACAAGAAAATGTGATTTCCAAGAATACTTTTAAAAAATAAGTACTTAGAATCCCTTTACAAAGTTCTGAGTTTCAATTTTTTCTTGTTTTTTTTTTTTTTTTTAAATAATTGAGGTCTCACTCTGTTGCTCAGGTTAGACTGCAGTGGTGCAATGATAGCCACTGCAGCTTCAAACTCCTAAGCTCAAGAGATTCTCCTGCCTCAGCCTGTCAAGTAGTTGGAACTACAGGTGCTTGTCGCTATGCGAGTTAATTAAATCAATTAATTTTTTTTGAAACAGAGTCTCGCTCTGTTGCCCAGGCTGGAGTGCAGTGACACAATCTTGACTTACTGAAATCTCTGCCTCCCGGGTTCATGCAATTCTTGGTCCTCAGCCTCTCAAGTAGCCGGGACTAGCTGGGACTACAGGTGTGCACCACCATGCCTGGCTAATTTTTGTATTCTTAGCAGAGACGGGGTTTTGCCATGTTGGGCAGGCTGGTCTCAAACTCCTGACCTCAGGTCATCCGCCTACCTTGGCCTCCCAAAGTGCTGGGATTACAAGCATGAGCTACTGCGCCCGACCTAATTTTATTTTAAAACATTTAGAACTTTGGGAGGCCGAGATGGGCAGATCACGAGGCCAGGAGATGGAGACCATCCTGGCTAACACACAGTGAAGCTCTGTCTCTACTAAACATATGAAAAAATTAGCCGGGCATTGTGGCTGGTACCTGTAGTCCCAGCTACTCAGGAGGCTGAGGCGGGAGAATGGTGTGAACCCGGGAGGTGGAGCTTGCAGTCAGCCGAGATCACGCCACGGCACTCCAGCCTGGGCGACAGAGCAAGACTCTGTCTCAAAAAAAAAAAAAAAAAAAAATTTTAGAGACGGGTCTCACTATGTTGCCCAGGCTGGTCTCAAACTCCTGGCCTCAGGTGATCCTCCTCCCTCAGCCTCCCAAAGTGCTGAGATTACAGGAATGAGCCACCACTTCTGGCCCAGAATTTCAAATATTTTATTAATGACCCCCTTTCCTAAGAAGCCTCAAGCA
>NW_012109363.1:1150112-1154578 GCF_000951045.1 Mandrillus leucophaeus | reverse complement strand
CTCTCGTCTCTACTAAAAATACAAAAATTAGTCAGGTGTGGTGGTGCACATCTATAGTCCCAGCTACTCGGGGGCTGAGGCAGGAGAATTGCTTGAACATGGGAGGTGGAGGTTTCAGTGAGCCGAGACTGCACCATTGCACTCCAGCCTGGGTGACACAGCGAGACTCTGTCTCAAAAAATACAAAAACAAAAACAAACAAAAAAAACCACCCAAAAACCTAAATTATGAAGATATAAATTATATATATGTATGCACTGTTCCTTACAGGTTACACTACAAGAAAATGTGATTTCCAAGAATACTTTTAAAAAATAAGTACTTAGAATCCCTTTACAAAGTTCTGAGTTTCAATTTTTTCTTGTTTTTTTTTTTTTTTTTAAATAATTGAGGTCTCACTCTGTTGCTCAGGTTAGACTGCAGTGGTGCAATGATAGCCACTGCAGCTTCAAACTCCTAAGCTCAAGAGATTCTCCTGCCTCAGCCTGTCAAGTAGTTGGAACTACAGGTGCTTGTCGCTATGCGAGTTAATTAAATCAATTAATTTTTTTTGAAACAGAGTCTCGCTCTGTTGCCCAGGCTGGAGTGCAGTGACACAATCTTGACTTACTGAAATCTCTGCCTCCCGGGTTCATGCAATTCTTGGTCCTCAGCCTCTCAAGTAGCCGGGACTAGCTGGGACTACAGGTGTGCACCACCATGCCTGGCTAATTTTTGTATTCTTAGCAGAGACGGGGTTTTGCCATGTTGGGCAGGCTGGTCTCAAACTCCTGACCTCAGGTCATCCGCCTACCTTGGCCTCCCAAAGTGCTGGGATTACAAGCATGAGCTACTGCGCCCGACCTAATTTTATTTTAAAACATTTAGAACTTTGGGAGGCCGAGATGGGCAGATCACGAGGCCAGGAGATGGAGACCATCCTGGCTAACACACAGTGAAGCTCTGTCTCTACTAAACATATGAAAAAATTAGCCGGGCATTGTGGCTGGTACCTGTAGTCCCAGCTACTCAGGAGGCTGAGGCGGGAGAATGGTGTGAACCCGGGAGGTGGAGCTTGCAGTCAGCCGAGATCACGCCACGGCACTCCAGCCTGGGCGACAGAGCAAGACTCTGTCTCAAAAAAAAAAAAAAAAAAAAATTTTAGAGACGGGTCTCACTATGTTGCCCAGGCTGGTCTCAAACTCCTGGCCTCAGGTGATCCTCCTCCCTCAGCCTCCCAAAGTGCTGAGATTACAGGAATGAGCCACCACTTCTGGCCCAGAATTTCAAATATTTTATTAATGACCCCCTTTCCTAAGAAGCCTCAAGCACTACATTTACAAGTATGTAATTCATCCTCACAGTCTCAGATTGCCCCAGTTTATGATACCTTTATTTTTTTTTGAGATGGGGTGTCACTCTCTTGCCCAGGCTGGAGTGCAGTGGCACCATCTCTGCTCACTGCAATCTCCACCTCCCGGGCTCAAGCCATCCCTCCTGCCTCAGCCTGCTGAGTAGCTGGGACTATAAGTGTGTGCCACCATGCCTAGCTAACTTTTGTATTTTTTGTAGAGACAGAGGTTTCACCATGTTGCCCAAGCTAGTCTCGAACTCCTGGACTCAGTGATATGCCTGCCTTGGCCTCCCAAAGTGCTCAGATTACAGGTGTGAGATACCACACTTGGCCTGTAGTACCTTTAAAATTGTTTTTTGGTTTTCCAGCATCTACTCCATGTTTTCTCAGTAATAGCACTTGAGTTTCCTCCTGTCTGGTGGGACTATTAGTTAACGTGCCCTAACCCAACCCAAGGCTTCCCAACCTGTCACCACCACTGACATTTGTGGGTGGATAATTCTTCATCCTAGAGGGCTGTCCTGTGCACTGCAGAATCCACATTTAACATCATCCTTGGCCTCTATCCACTAAATGCCAGGAGCAATCTCTTACCCTTATAAATAAAAATGCCTTTATATATCACCCACTGGGAGGACAAAATTGCTCCCAGTTGAGAACCACTTCACTAACCAAAGGATGTGTAGATGACTCAAGCCACACCAACAGACTGCTCCTCCCTTGCTCTCCATCTTGAGTAGGGAATGAAAAACAGTGGAGTTTGACCCTTCAGTGGCAGTACCCCTTCAGGCCCCTGCTTCTGAAACCCCAGGACTTAGCCTGAATCATGCCCATTTTCCAGCCTGGGGCTCCACCTTCTCATCAATCCTCTGAGACTCTGCAGGATCTTGCCAATTTCTATTCTGCTCAAGTTACCAGTTCCTGTTAATTCCCAAAGACTACTAACTGACTCGCTGTGTTAAAAGGTAGATAACCCAGGAGCTCAGATCTGGAAGAAACCCTCATTTGACAGACAAGGAAACAGAGAGTACACTGGATTTTGGATCAGGAGACCTTGGGACTGAGTCTGACTCTGCTGTTCCTTTAGCTATGACCTTCAGGACTGTTTCTTCAGTTGAAAAGTGAAGAAAAATGATCACCTCACCTTCTCAGGGTTGTTAAAAGGGATAAAGTAAAATCTTAATATATATACACATATATATATGTATATATACTGTACACAAAAGTTGAGACTGAGCTAGATCAAGGATATACAGATATGCCGAAGCACAAAGAAGGGACTTAAAAAATCAACAGAGTGAGAAATAGAGGGCTGGGCACAGTGTGGCTCATGCCTGTAATCTCAGCACTTTGGGAGGCTAAGGCAGGCGGATCACATGAGGTCAGGAGTTTAAGACCAGCCTGGGCAACATGGTGAAACCCCGTCTCTACTAAAAATACAAAAATAAGGCAGGCATGGTGGCGTGTACCTATGTAATCCCAGCTTGGGTGGTTGAGGCAGAAAAATCGCTTGAACCCGGAGGACAGAGGTTGCAGTGAGCGGAGTTTGTGCCTCTGCACTCCAGCCTGGGTGACAGAGTAAGATTCCATCTCAAAAAAAAAAAAAAAAAAGAAAAATAGAAATCAAATTTGACTTTGGTAATTATTGACATCACCTCCTTCTTTAACATTTGCCAACCAACCACCGAGTTCAAGGTACCACACTCAGGCCCATGTAGGCCTCTAACAGAACTGAAAGAAATCAAGGAGCTGAAAAATCTAAAAATAATCAACAATGTTAAGCTGTCTAGGTCATCCAGTCTATTTTCTTCATTTTGTAAGTTATAAAACTATGGTTGAGGGAGGAGTCAGAATATAAGACAAATTACAAGGCTGAAACATAACTCCTAAATGTGTTTTTTTTCTTTTCCTTTTTTGAGACAGGGTCTTGCTCTATCACTCAACCTCCTGGGCTCAAGCGATCCTCCTGACTCAGCCTCCTGAGCAGCTGGGACTATAAGGATAGCTGGGACTACAGGAATGTGCCATCAAACCCAGTTAATTTTTTAATTTATAGTAGAGACAAAGTCTCAATATGTTGTCCAGGTTGGAACTCCTAAATGTATGTTACAAAAACCACTTCAGTAATCAGTAGACACATGAAACAGTAAGTATTGAATGCTCTTGAAAGCAAGACTGTGCTTATTAATCTTGGTATCCCTTGGGCAAGGGTCAGTGAGGCAAAAAATATCTGCTGAGTGTTTGAGATGTTTTTATGTGTGGCTCTATTCATTCACGGAACAAATACTTCGTGTCCACTAGATATGACCCATTATATTTATCTCGGAAAATTAAAACATTATTATTATTTTTGAGATGGAGTCTCGCTCAGTCACCCAGGCTAGAATGCAATGGCATGATCTAGGCTCACTGCAACCTCTGCCTCCCAGGTTCAAGTGATTCTCCTGCCTCAGCTCCCCCAGTAGCTGGGATTACAGACACCCGCCATCATGCTTGGCTAATTTTTGTATTTTTAGTAGAGATGGGGTTTTGCCATGTTGCCCAGGCCGGTCTCGAACTCCTGACCTCAAGTGATGTGCCTCACTGTCTCAGCCTCCAAAAGTGCTGGGATTATTACAGGCGTGGGCCACCGCGCTCAGCTAAAACATTATTTTAATACAATCCAGATCCTCACAGAACTCAAAAAGGGGAGGCAGGGAGGCAGACACATAAAGTAAATGCCCTCATTATAAATAACATAATAAAGATATAAATAAAATGCTTTGGCAACAGAGGAGTGTAAGAGATTTGCTCCCTAGAGGGAGAAATGTGTCAGGAAAAGGCATAAAGAATGGGTTGACCGGGCACGGTGGCTCATGCCTGTAATCCCAGCACTCTGGGAGGCCGAGGTGGGCAGATCACCTGAGGTCACCAGCCTGAGTTCGAGACCAGCCTGGCCAACACGGCGAAACCCCAACTCTACTAAAAATACAAAAATTAGCCAGGCATGGTGGCGGGTGCCTGTAATCCCAGCTACTCGGGAGGCTGAGGTAGGAGAATCACTTAAACCCGAGAGGCGGAGGGTGCAGTGAGCCAAGATCACACCACTGCTCTCCAGCCTGGGCAACAGAGCATGACTCCGTCTCAAAAAAAA
>NW_012109363.1:1147118-1149112 GCF_000951045.1 Mandrillus leucophaeus | reverse complement strand
TGAGACTCCATCTCAGAAAAAAAAAAAAAAAAGAACATATTCACCACCCCGAAAGGTAATCCCATATCTACTGGCAGTCACTCCCCCAGTGCCTCCTTGACTCCTGGAACCTACTAATGTGTTTTGTCTTCATGGGTTGGACTATACTACACAAATAAAATCATAAACGGTTTATGTTTTTTTTTGAGACCGAGTCTTGCTCTGTCACCCAGGCTGGAGTGCAGTGGCCGGATCTCGGCTCACTGCAAGCTCTGCCTCTCGGGTTCACGCCATTCTCCTGCCTCAGCCTCCCGAGTAGCTGGGACTACAGGCGCCCGCCACCTTGCCCGGCTAGTTTTTTGTATTTTTTAGTAGAGACGGGGTTTCACCTTGTTAGCCAGGATGGTCTCGATCTCCTGACCTCGTGATCCGCCCGTCTCGGCCTCCCAAAGTGCTGGGATTACAGGCTTGAGCCACCGCGCCCGGCCACGGTTTATGTTTAAATAATTTGACTGAACATACTGTTTTCACAGTTCATCCATGTTGTAGTATGTCTCAGTCCTTCATTCCTTATTACAGAATAATATTCCATTGTATGCATATGCCACATTTTGTCCATTCATCAGTCTGTGGACATTTGTGGATTTTTAAAATTCCATTTTATTTTTGAGACAGAGTCTTGCTCTGTCGCCCAGGCTGGAGTGCAGTGGTGTGATCTCAGCTCACTGCAACCTCTGCCTTCCAGGTTCAAGCGATTCTCTTGCCTCAGCTTCCCTAGTAGCTGAGATTACGGATGCACACCACCATGCCTCGCTGATTATTTTCGTATTTTTAGTAGAGATGCGGCTTCGCCATGTTTCCCAGGTTGGTCTCGAACCCCTGGCCTCGAGTGATCCGCCTGCCTCAGCCTCCCAAAGTGCTGGGATTATAGGTGTGAGTCACTGCACCTGGCCCATTTGTATTATTTCAATTTCTGGTCATTATGAATAATATTGCTATGAACATCTGTGTGTAAGTTTTTGTGTGGACTTATGTTTTCAATTTTCTTGGGTACACACCTAGGACTAGAATTATTGGGTCATGTGGTAAATCTGTTTAACTTTGATTTTTCTTTTATTTTACACATGGAGTCTATGTTGCCCTGGTTGGAGTACTGTGGCTATTTACAGGTGTGATCATCACACACTACAGCCTTAAACTCCTGGGTTCAAGTGACCCTCCCACCTTATCTTTAAGAGTAGCTGGGACCACAGGCTTGCACCTCCAGGCCCGGCATGTTTAACTTTTTAAGGAACTGCCCAACTGTTTTCCAAAGCAGCTGCACTATTTTACAATCCCATTACCAGTCTATGAAGTTTCCAAAGTCTCCATGTCCTGGGCAACACTTTTATTACTTGTCTTTTAAATTTTATCCTCTGCCCCTCGAGGTTTTTAAGCAATTCTCTGCCTCAGCCTCTGGAGTAACTGGGGTTACAGGTGCGTGCCACCATGCCCGGCTAATTTTTTTGCATTTTTTAGTAGAGACGGGGTTTCACCATCTTGGCCAGGCTGGTCTTGAACTCCTGACCTCGTGATCCACCAACCTCGGCCTCCCAAAGTGCTGGGATTACAGGCGTGAGCCACCGCGCCCGGCTACTTAATCTTTCCTTTTAAAAGATCTTACTCTGTCACCAAGGCTGGAGTGCAGCAGCACAATCGCAGCTCATTGCAGCCTTCACCTCCCAGGCTCAAGCCATCTTCCCACTTCAGCCTTCTGAGTAGCTGGGTCCACAGATGTGCAATGTGCACCATCATGCCCAGGTAATTTATTTTCATTATTTATTTATTTATTTATTTTATTTTTTTGAGACGGAGTCTCGCTCTGTCACCCAGGCTGGAGCGCAATGGCGCGATCTCGGCTCACTGCAAGCTCTGCCTCCCAAGTTCAGGCCATTCTCCTGCCTCAGCATCCCGAGTAGCTGGGACTACAGACGTCTACCACCATGCCCAGCTACTTTTTGTATTTTTAGTAGAGA
>NW_012109363.1:1144458-1145733 GCF_000951045.1 Mandrillus leucophaeus | reverse complement strand
GCAGTCTTAACGTCCTGAACTCAAGCAATCCTCCAACCCCAGCCTCCTGAGTAGCTGAGACTACAGGGATATACTACCATGACCAGCTAACCTAAACAACTTTTTATACATATGAGGTCTCACTATGTTGTCCAGGCTGGTCTTGAACTCCTGGGCTCAAGTGCTCCTCCTACCTCAGCCTCCCAATGTGTTGGGATTACAGCCACGAGCCACTTTGCCAACTAAAAATTTTCCTTAGAGATGGGTCTTGCTATGTTGCCCAAGCCGGTTTCAAACTCCTGGACTCAAAAGATCCTACCACCTCAGCCTCCTGAGTAGCTGAAACTACAGGCATGCACCACTATGCCTGGCTTATTGGGATTTCTAAGTAAATTAATAAACATTGAAAATTTTACCTTCTAATATGCTAATTATTGACAGATATGTATCCATATAAATAAAAACTCTTTGGGGGCCTTCAATAATATTTAAGAATATAAAGGGGCCCTAATATCAAACATTTTGAGAACTCCTGAACTAGAGATACAAATCTAAATACAGATATTAAATTAAATAAATCACATGTGAGCTTAAGATTATCTGGGGGGCTTCAGGTGGTGAACCATGAATTCTGAGAAGCCCCACAACTCAGGACATGTGGAAAAGCTGAGCAAAATATGAAAACATGTAGTTTGTGAAGGCCTTAGATGCGGCACAGCATCAGAGGAGGAAGGACGGGGCCCAGGGGAAATCAGCCAAGCATGCGAAGGCATTCTTCCCTGGCAGGGCTGCTGATTCCACCATGGGAACTAAAAAGCTGTCAGGTGGAGGAGTGCTTTTTACTTTGAACAGCTTCACTGAAATATAGTTTGATATACCATAAAACTCATCCTTTTATTTACTTTACTATTATTATTTTTAGAGACAAGGTCTTACTCTGTCGCCCAGGCCTGAGTACAGTGGTGTGATCATAGCTCACTACAGCTTTCAACTCCTGGCCTCAAGCAATACTCACACTTTGGCCTCCCAAAGCTCTGGGATTACAGATGTGAGTCAGCATGCCTGGCCAAACTCATCCACTTAAACTATACAATTCAAAGTTTTTTTATACTTTCAGAATTTTGAAACCATCACCACTATTTAATTTTAGAACATATTCATCACTCCGGCTGGGCCTAGTGGCTCACACCTGTAATTCCAGTACTTTGGGAGGCCGAGGTGGGCAGATCACGAGGTCAGGAGATCAAGACCATCCTGACTAACACGGTGAAACCCTGTCTCTACTAATAAAAAAAA
>NW_012109363.1:1138409-1140098 GCF_000951045.1 Mandrillus leucophaeus | reverse complement strand
AGCCTTCACCTCCCAGGCTCAAGCCATCTTCCCACTTCAGCCTTCTGAGTAGCTGGGTCCACAGATGTGCAATGTGCACCATCATGCCCAGGTAATTTATTTTCATTATTTATTTATTTATTTAATTTATTTTTTTGAGACGGAGTCTCGCTCTGTCACCCAGGCTGGAGCGCAATGGCGCGATCTCGGCTCACTGCAAGCTCTGCCTCCCAAGTTCAGGCCATTCTCCTGCCTCAGCATCCCGAGTAGCTGGGACTACAGACGTCTACCACCATGCCCAGCTACTTTTTGTATTTTTAGTAGAGACGGGGTTTCACCATGTTGGCCAGGATGGTCTCCATCTCTTGACCTCATGATCCACCCACCTCGGACTCCCAAAGTGTTGGGATTACAGGTGTGAGCCACCGCGCCCAGCCATTTTTTATTTTTGTAGAGATAGGGGTCGACCTATGTGGCCCAGGCAGTCTCAAACTCCTGGGCACAAGCAATCCTCCCACCTTGACCTCACAAAGAGCTGGGATTACAGGCATGAGCCATCATGCCTGGCCTCTTTTAAATTTTTGACATCCTCGTGCATATAATGTGGTACCGCATGGTGTGTCCGTGCATTCTTAAATTAAGAGACTATTTTTTAGAGGAATTTTCAAGTTTACAAGAAAACCTGAGGCAATAGTACAGAGTTCCCATATGCCCTCCTCCCACCTCCTATTCCCATCCATAAACAGTTTCCCCTTTTGTTATCATATTGCATTACAGTACATTTGCTACAACTGATTACTAAATGTTGACACTTTAACTATAGTCCAGTTTACATATGTGTTGTACAGTTCTATGGGTTTTGACAAATACATGTTAGCTAGTTTCACTGCCCTAAAAGTCCTGTGTGCCACCTATTCCTTTCTTCCCCTCCCAAACCACTGACAGTCACTTTTTACTGTCTCCACATTTGTGCCTTTTCTAGAATGCCATTTATCATATGGCTGGAATCATATACAGCCTTTTCAGATTACCATCTTTCACTGAGCAATATGTATATAAGATTCCTCCATGTCTTTTCATGGCTCAATGGCTTATCTCTTTTAACACAATTAATATTCCTCTGTCTGGACGCATGACAGTTTATCCACTCACCTACTGAAGGACATTTCTGTTTCCAAGTTCTGGCAATAATGAATAAAGTTGCTATAAACATTCACGTGCAAGTTTTTGTGTGGGCTTAAGTTTTCAACTTATTTGGGAAAACATCAAGGAGCGTGACTGCTGGTATGTGTATGTAAGCACATATTAGTTTAGTAATTAGCTGCCAAACTGTTTTCCAAAGTGGTTGTACCACTTTCATTCTCACCAGCAGTGAATGAGCATTCCTGTGGCTCCACACCCTCACCAGCATTTGGCATTACCAGTTTTTGAATTCTGGTCATTTACTGGTGTGTAGTGGTATCTCATTGTTTTAATTTGCAGTTCCCTAAGGGCATGTGATATTGAACATCTGCTTGTATGCTAATTTGCCATCTCTCTATTTTTGAGATGGAGTCTCGCTCTAACCCAGCTTGGAGTGCAGCGGTGCAATCTCAGCTCACTGCAACCTCTGCCTCCTTGGTTCAAGCGATTCTCCTGCCTCAGCCTCCTGAGTAGCTGGGATTGATTACAGGCATGTGACACCATGCCTGGCTTTTTTTTTTTTTTTTT
>NW_012109363.1:1135254-1137269 GCF_000951045.1 Mandrillus leucophaeus | reverse complement strand
GCGCCTGGCCACTCCAGCACCATTTTTTGAAAAGACCACTGTTTTTCCACTGACTTGCCTTTGTTCCTTTATCAAAAATCACTTGACTATACTTGTGTGGGTCTATTTCTGGGCTTTCTATTCTGTTCCACTTAGCTGTCTTTTCATCATACCACACAATCTTGATTACCATAGTTTTTACAGTAAGTCTTTCGGCTGGGCAGTATCAGACCTCTGCAGTACTGTGTTGGCTATCCTGTGTCTTTACCTCTCCATATAAACCTTAGAATCAAGTTTGTTGATCTCCACAAAATCACTTGCTGGGATTTTGAGTAAGATTGCATTGAATCTAGCAATCAAAGTTGGGAAGAATTGACATCCTAATGATATCAAGTCTTCCTATCAATAAATACAGAATCTCTCTCCATTTTTTAGATATTCTTTGATTTTTTTCATCAGTTTTGTAGTTTTCCACGGGTACATCTTGTATATAATTTGTTAGGCTGAAACCAAAGCACTCCATTTTCTTCTGCTAATACAAACATTTATCATCTAAAATTTCAAATTCTGATTGTTCATTGTTGGTACACAGAAATGAAATTGACTTTTTTTTTTTTTTTAAAAGCAATAGCCTTTTGTATAACTGTGTATCCTACAACCTTGCAATTCTCACTTACTAATTCTAGCAGGGGTTTTTTTGTTGTTGGTTTCTTGGGATTTTCTACATAGACAATCAGGCTATCTGTAAAGATAGTTTTGTTTTCTCCTTCCCCATCTGCAAGGCTTTAATTTCCTTTTCTTACTGCATTAGCTAGGACTTCCAGCATGAAGTTGATTAAAAGTAGTGATAAAGACTATAGCATCTATCTTAGGGGGAAAGCATCTAGTTTTTCACAATTAAGTATGATGTTAGCTGTAGGTTTTTTGTAGATTTTTAAATCAAATTGATGAAGTTCCCCTCTATTCCCAATTTGCTGGGAATCCGTTTTTTTTTGAGATAGAGTTTCACTCTTGTTGCCCAGGCTGGAGCGCAATGGCACAATCTCGGATCACCGCAACCTCCGCCTCCCAGGTTTAAGTGATTCTCTTGCCTCAGCCTCCTGAGTAGCTGGGATTACAGGCATGCACCACCATGCCCAGCTAATTTTGTATTTTTAGTAGAGACTAAAAACAGTAGTTTAGCAGGGTTTCCATGTTGGTCAGGATGGTCTCCAACTCCTGACCTCAGATGATCCGCCCACCTCAGCCTCCCAAAGTTCTGGGATTACAGGCGTGAGCCACCGCACCTGGCCTTTTTTTTTTTTTTTTAAATCATGAATGAGTGTCAAATGATTTTTCTTCATCTACTGAAGTGGTCATACGATTTTTCTTCTTTAGCTTGTTGATGGATGGATTGCATTAACTGATTTTTGACTGTTGAACCAGCCTTGCATAACTGGAATAGAACCCACTTGGTGATTTTACTAGTTTCCTGGGGCTGCTGTAACAAAGTACCACGAACTGGGTGGCTCAAAACAGCAAAGATTTATTCTCTGATGCTTCCCCCAAAGGCGCTATGAACAAATTCTTGCTAGGCTGCAGTGGTTCATGCCTATAACCCCAGCACTTTGGGAGGGCAAGGCGGGAGAACTGCTTGAATCCAGGAGTTACAGACCAGCTTAAGCAACACTGTGAGATCCTGTCTTTACAAAAAAACTAAAAAATTAGCCAGAAATGGTGGCACATTCCCGTAGACCCAGCTACTCAGGAGGCTGAGGTGGGAAAACTGCTTCAGCCTGGGAGGTAGTAAGCTATGATCATGCCATTGCACTCCAGCCTGGGTGACAGAGCAAGACAGTCTCAGAAAAAAAAAAGAAATAAAAAAACTTTCCTTGTCTATTCAAGCTTCTGGTGTCTCAATCCTTGGCATTTCTGGCTTGTAGAGACATTCTTCCAATCTCTGCCTCCTCCTTCCTGTCACCTTCTCCCATTTGTCTGCATCTTCACATGGTGTTCTCCCTGTCTGTGTCCTATCCCTGTCTTGTTAGAATAATACC
>NW_012109363.1:1132909-1135204 GCF_000951045.1 Mandrillus leucophaeus | reverse complement strand
TTGTTGATGGATGGATTGCATTAACTGATTTTTGACTGTTGAACCAGCCTTGCATAACTGGAATAGAACCCACTTGGTGATTTTACTAGTTTCCTGGGGCTGCTGTAACAAAGTACCACGAACTGGGTGGCTCAAAACAGCAAAGATTTATTCTCTGATGCTTCCCCCAAAGGCGCTATGAACAAATTCTTGCTAGGCTGCAGTGGTTCATGCCTATAACCCCAGCACTTTGGGAGGGCAAGGCGGGAGAACTGCTTGAATCCAGGAGTTACAGACCAGCTTAAGCAACACTGTGAGACCCTGTCTTTACAAAAAAACTAAAAAATTAGCCAGAAATGGTGGCACATTCCCGTAGACCCAGCTACTCAGGAGGCTGAGGTGGGAAAACTGCTTCAGCCTGGGAGGTAGTAAGCTATGATCATGCCATTGCACTCCAGCCTGGGTGACAGAGCAAGACAGTCTCAGAAAAAAAAAAGAAATAAAAAAACTTTCCTTGTCTATTCAAGCTTCTGGTGTCTCAATCCTTGGCATTTCTGGCTTGTAGAGACATTCTTCCAATCTCTGCCTCCTCCTTCCTGTCACCTTCTCCCATTTGTCTGCATCTTCACATGGTGTTCTCCCTGTCTGTGTCCTATCCCTGTCTTGTTAGAATAATACCTGTCACTGGCTTAGGGCCCACTCTAATCTGGTCTTACCTCATCTTAATTTGATTACATCTACAAAAACCCTGCTTCCAAATATGATCATATTCACAGGTTCTAGGTGGACATAAATCTGGAGGAGCGTTATTTAACTTAGTATAGTCTCAATGCAGAATTCTTTTTACACAGGCTCATTCTGCTAATGTTTTGTTGAGGATTTTTCTGTAGTTTTCCTTTCTTGCAATGTCTTTATCTGGTTTTGGTGTGAAGTGGCATCTCATGGTTTTGATTCCCAACTCCCTAATGACAAATGATATTTAGCTTCTTTTCATGTGCTTAATATTTGTATATACTCTTTGAAGAAATGTGTAGTCAAAATGTTTGCTCATTTTAAAATTGGGTTGTGTTTTTCTTGTTGAGTTGTAAGAATTCTTTATATATTCTGGATACTAGAACCTTTCTACATGTATTGGATGAATGACTTCTCCCATTGTATGCACTCTTTTAACTTTCTTAATAGTGTCTTTTGAAGCACAAAAGTCTTAAATTTTGATCAAATCTATTTTTTCTTTGGTTGCTTTTGCTTCCAGTGTCATATCTAATAAACTGTTGCCTAATATTGAGATGGTCACAAAGATTTACATGTATGTTATCGTCTACAGTTTTAGTTTTTTCGTTTGTTTGTTTTTGTTTTTTGAGATGGAGTCTCACCTGTCACCAGGCTGGAGTGTGCAGTGGCATGATCTCAGCTCACCACAACCTCCAACTCCCTGGTTCAAGTGATTCTCCTGCCTCAGCCTCCTGAGTATCTGGGATAACAGGCATGTGCCACCACACCCAGCTAATTTTTTTGTATTTTTAGTAGAGATGCGGTTTCATCATGTTGGCCAGGATGGTCTCGATCTGACCTCATGATCCGCCCGCCTCGGCCTCCCAAAGTGCTGGGATTACAGGCCTGACCCACCACGCTCGACCAGTTTTATAGTTTTAAATCCTACATTTAGGTCTTTGATCCATTTGGAGTTACTGTTTGTCTATTGTGTAAAGAAGAGCTTCAATGTCATTCTTGTGTATGTGGATATCCAGTAGTTCCAGTACCATTTCTTGAAAACATTATTCTTTCCCCCACTGAATGGCAAACTTGCTGAAAATCAGTTAACCAGCCATAGGCACATGGGTTTATTTTTGGACTCTCATTTTTACTTCACTGATTTGAGTCTATCTCAATGCTACTACCACAGTCTTGTTTATCTCTGTAGCAAGTTCTGAAATTAGAAACTGTGAGTCTACTTTGTTCTTCTTTTTAAAGATGTTCTTGATTATTCTGTGATTTTGCATTTCCATACGAATTTGAATATCTGCTTATCCACTCCTGCAAAAAAAAATGTTACTTTTGCAATGGATCTTGTTGCATTTGTAGATTCACATTTGGAGAGTTAAACCAAAGTACTCCATCGTTTTCTGCTAATACATAAATGTTGTTTTTATTTATTTATTTTTGAGATGGAGTCTTGCCCTGCCACCCAGGCTGGAGTGCAGTGACGTGATCTTGCCTCGCCGCAACCTCTGCCTCCTGGGTTCAGGCAATTCTTCTGTCTCAGCCTCCCTATTAGCTGGGATTACAGGCATGCACCACCACACCCAGCTGTTTTTT
>NW_012109363.1:1132525-1132859 GCF_000951045.1 Mandrillus leucophaeus | reverse complement strand
TTTTTTTTTTTTTTTTTTTTGCATTTTTAGTAGGTTTTGCCATGTTGGCCAGGCTGGTCTCAAACTCCTGACTTCCAGTGATCCGCCCACTTCGGTCTCCTAAAGTGCTGAGATTACAGGCCTGAGCCACCACACCTGGCCATAAATGTTGTTTTTAATTTCAAATTCCAATTGTTCATTGCTGGCACACAGGAAAGGAACTGACTTTTAAGAGACTGACTTTTGTGTAGTAACTGTGTATCCTGCAATCTTGCAATTCTTGCTTACTAGTTCTAGCAGGTTTTTTGTTGTTGTTGTTGGTTCCCTGGGATTTTCTACATAATCATGCAAACTG
>NW_012109363.1:1129540-1131530 GCF_000951045.1 Mandrillus leucophaeus | reverse complement strand
CCCATGCTGGAGTGCAATGGCACAATCTCGGCTTACTGCAACCTCTGCCTCCCAGGTACAAGCGATTCTCCTGTCTCAGCCTCCCAAGTAGCTTGAATTACAGGCAAGCACCACCACGCCCAGCTATTATTATTATTATTTTGTATTTAGTAGAGACGGGGTTTCACCATGTTAGTCAGGCTGGTCCAAACTCCTGACCTCAGATGACCACCCACCTCAGCCTCCCAAAGTGCTGGGATTACAGGCGTGCACCACCGCACCTGGCCTAGTATCTTTTTTGTTAAAATTTTTTCCTACATAGCTTATTTTTATGCTATCATAAATTGTTTTCTGAATTTCATTGTTGGATTGATCCTTGCTAGTGTACAGAAATACAACTGATTATTATGTACTGATCTTGTATCTTCAACCTTGCTGCCCTCATTTATTAGCTCTAATTGTATGTGTGTACTCTTTAGGATTTTCTATATACAAGTTCCTTTCATTGTTTTACTTCTTTTCCAGTCTGGATCCTTCTGCAGTTTTCTTGTGATGGCTTTGTTTGGCTTTAGCATCAGGGTAATACTGACCTCATAGTATAAGCAGGGAAGTGCTCCTCCTATTTTGGGTGAAGTTTGTAAAAACAAAACAAAGCAAAACTGGTTTCTTATTTAAATTTATGGTCTAATTCCAAAATTTCAGTATTTTGTGTATTTCCAGGGATTTGTCCATTTAGGGCATCTAATTTGTTGGTATATAGTTGTTCACAGCATTCTCTTATAATCCCTGCATTTCTGTAAGGTCAGCGGCAATGTTACCGCTCTCATTCCTGATCTTAGTTATCAGATTCTTCTATTTTTCATAAATGGGCTAAGCTAAAGGTTGTCAATTTTATTTCCTTAAACCAACTTTTGGCTTCATTGATTCTTTTTCTAGTCTCCATTTAATTTATTTATGCTCTAATCTCTACTAATATTATTATTTCTAGAGACAGGGTCTCACTATGTTACCCAAGCTCGTCTTGAACTCCTGGGCTCATGTGATCTCCCACCGCAGCCTCTGGAGTACCTGTAACTACAAGCGTGAGCCACTGCACCCAGCTCTCTAATGTCTATTATTTCCTTCCTTCTCCTTGTTTTGGGTTTAGTTTGTGGTTGTTTTCTGTTTCCTTAAGGTGGAAGCTAGTTTGTTTTTAGATCTTTCTTATTTTAAAATACAGTGTTTATAGCTATAAATTTTCCTTTAAGCACTGCTTTACTTACATCCATAAATTTTGATATGTTTTTAGTTTTCAGTCATCTCCCAATTATTTCCTAATTTCCCTTTTAATTTCTTCTTTGAGCCACTGGTTATTTTGAAGTCAGTCTTGTTTAATTTCCATGTATTTGTGAATTTCCCAAATTTCCTCTATTGATTTCAAATTTCATTCTATTGTGGGTTGAGAATGTATTTTGAAAGATTAAAGTCATTTTTAAATGTATTGAGCCTTGTTTTATAGCCTATCATGGAGAGCAGTGCCACGTACATTAAGAAGAATGTGTATTTGGTGGCTGGGTAGAGTGTTCCATAAATGTCTGTTAGGTATGGTCAGACTACATACAGTGTTGTGCAAATCTTCCATTTCCTTGTTGATCTTATGTCTAATTGTTACATCTAAGACTGAAAATAAAGTTTTGAAGTCTCAAACTATTGCTGAATTGCCTATTTCTCCCTTTAATTGTATCAGTTTTTCTTTCCTGTATTTTTGGGTCTCTACTGTTAGGTGCACATATATTTATAATTGTTATGTCTTTCTCATGGATTGATCCTTTTGCTATTATAAAATGTCATTCCTTGTCTCTATTTACAAGTGTTATTTAAAAGTCTGTTTTGTCTGAGGCCGCGCACAGTGGCTCATGCCTGTAATCCCAACACTTTGGGAGGCTGAGGTAGGTGGATCACTTGAGGCCAGGAGTTCCAGACTAGCTTGGTCAACATGGTGAAACCTTGTCTCTACTAAAAATACAAAAAA
>NW_012109363.1:1126784-1128445 GCF_000951045.1 Mandrillus leucophaeus | reverse complement strand
TGTCTCTGTCTCTACTAAAAATACAACATTAGCTGGGCGTGGTGGCGCATACCTGTAATCCCAGCTACTTGGGAGGCTGAGGCAGTAAAATCACTTGAAGCGGGGAGGCGGAGGTTGCAGTCAGCCGAGATTGCGCCATTGCACTCCAGCCTGGGCAACAAGAGCGAAACTCCATCTCAAAAAAAAAAAAAAGAAAAGAAAAAACCTTTTTAAAGTTATTAGGCACAATGGTGCGTGCCTGTAGTCCTACCTACTCAGGAGGCTGAGGTGAGAGAATCACCTGAGTGCAGGGAGGTCAAGGCTGCGGTGAGCCATGATCAGGCCACTGCACTCCAGCCTGGGTGACAGAGCAAGACCCTGTCTCAAAAATATAAAAAAGTAAAATTTACAACAATCTCATTTGCTTGGTTAACACAAAGTTATTTTGGTAATATACAAACACTTTGCTCTCATGTGGCTCCATTCCCTCCCATCTCCTTTGTGTCTTTATTGTTGTACAAATTACATCTTTACACACTGCATTCACATCCAGCTACATTTACAATTACTGCTTTGTTTGTTGGTCTCTTAATCAGAGAGAAGAAAAATTACTAGCATAAATACGTTTTGGCTGTCCTTTATATTTATCTATGTAGTTATTTATTCTGGTGGTACTTATTTCTTCATGTGAATCCAAGTTACTGTCTAGGTGTCACTTCATTTCAGTGTAAAGGACTCCCTTTAGTATTTCCTGTAGGACAGGTCTGTTAGTGACAAATTCTCCCGGTTTTTGTTTATTTGGGAATATCTTAATTCCTCTTTTTTTAAAAAAAGATATAATTCACATAGCATAAAATCCATCATTTTAAAGTGTAAAATTCAGTAGTTTTCAGTGTATTCACAAAGTCATGTACCTATCAAAATTATCAAATTTTGTATTTTCTTTTTTTTTTTTGAGACAGTCTCACTCTGTCACCCAGGTTGGAGTGCAGCGGCATGACCTTGGCTCAATGCAACCTCCACCTCCTGGGTTCAAGTGATTCTCCTGCCTCTGCGTCCCGAGTAGCTGGGGCTATAGGCACCCACCACCATGCCCAGCTAATTTTTGTATTTTTAGTAGACATGGGGTTTCACTGCAGGTGGGAGCCACTGCACTTGGCCCCAAATTTTCCATTTTCATCACCCCAAGAAGAACCTTGTCCCCAGGGCCAGGCGGGGTGGCTCATGCCTGTAATTCCAGCACTTTGGGAGGTCAAGAAGGGTGGATCACCTGAGGTCAGCAGTTCAAGACCAGCCTGGCCAACATGATGAAATCCCGTCTATGCTAAAAATACAAAAAATTACCAGGCATGGTGGCGGGTGCCTGTAATCCCAGCTACTCGGGAGGCTGAGGCACAAGAATCGCTTGAACCCACAAGACGGAGGCTACAGTGAGCTGAGATCATGCCACTGCACTCCATCCAGCCTGGGCAACAAGTGAAAACTGTCTCAAAACAAAAACAAAAACAAAAACAAAAACAAAAAACAAGGCCAAGCGCAGTGGCTCATGCGTGTAATCCCAGCACTTTGAGAGGCTGAGATGGGCGGATCGCGAGGTCAGGAGATTGAGAACATCCTGGCTAACACAGTGAAACCTTGTCTCTACTAAAAAACAGAAAAAATTAGCCGGGCGTGGTGGCGGG
>NW_012109363.1:1116196-1125894 GCF_000951045.1 Mandrillus leucophaeus | reverse complement strand
TCAGGCTGGTCTTGAACTCCCGACCTCAGGTGATCCACCCGCCTTGGCCTCCCAAAGTGCTGGGATTACAGGCATGAGCCACTGCACCCGGCCCAGAAACATTTCTTCTATGTGATCTTTTGTGACTGGCTTCATTCACACAGCATGTTTTCAAGATGTAGGTATTGCTTGCTGTTGATCCTGTTTATTTACCTGTATTCTTCTTACATTAAATTTACATTATTGTTCTTTCCTCTCATAGCTTGATAGTTATACTCTTTTACTCTTCCTTTAGTAGCTACCCTGGAGAGTACAACATCTATAGCGTACCAAAGTGTAATGTAAATGAGTACTTTTACCTTTTCCTCAACAATTCAAAGACCTATGAATATTGGGACATCATTTACTTCTTCCTGATATATGTGCTGTTGTCATAAATTTCAATTTATATGTACATACAAATATATAGCCACATGACATTTTTTTCATGTTTTAGATGGAATAGATTCATTTAAATTTACCTTCATAATTGTTACTTTTATTGTTACTTATCCCTTTAACCATTTCTAAACTTCTATCTGGGATCATGTTCCTTCTAGCTGAACAATGCTTTTTATATTTTCCTTCAATGTAAGTCAACCATTGTCTTTTCAGATGTTGTTTCTGCCTCCTTTAACCTACTTCTGAGCCACTTCTTATGTACATATTATATTTTAAACTCCCATCTATTGGCCTGTTACAGTTTGATTATTTTTATTTTTGTTTTTGAGAGACAGAGTCTCACTGTGTAAGCCCAGGCTAGAGTGTAGCGGCACAATCTCAGCTCACTATAACCTCTGCCTGCCTCGCAGGTTCAGGCCATTCTTGTGACTCAGCCCCCCGAGAAGTTGGGATAACAGGGGCGCAGCACCACACCTGGCTAATGTTTGTACTTTTAGTAGAGACGGTGTTTCACCATGTTGGCCAGTCTTGAACACCTGACTTCATGTGATACACCCGCCTCAGCCTCCCAAAATGCTGAGATTACAGGCTAGTTTGATTATTTTCTGCTCACCTATCTTTCAGTTGATTCTTTCCAGCCTCAGCTATATCTAAGCTACTGTTATCCATTGTTAGGGGATGAATTATGCCCTCCACAACATTCATATGTTGAAGTCCTAAACCCCAGTACCTCAGAATGTGACTGTTTTTTAAACATAAGATCTTAAAAGAGGTACTTAAGGTTAAATGAGGTCATGGGGGGACCCTAATCCAATATGACTGATGTCCTCATAAGAAGAGGAGATGAGGACACAGACACAAGAAAGACCAAGGCCCCCAAAAGAAACTGACTCTGCCAACTCTTTGAGCTTGGATTTCTGACCTCCAAAACTGTGAGGAAATAAATTTCTGTTGGGTAAGTCAGTTGGTGGTACTTTGTTAGTCATTTGTAGCAAACTAATACACCCATCTACTGAGTTTGATTTCAGTTAGTGTAGTTTTCATTTCTAAAAATTCTAATTACTTTTTTCATGCTAATTCTTTGTCAAAATTCTTAATGTTGTATTTCATTTCTTTGAATAATTTAAGTAAAAGTCATTTTTATTTTTATTTGCAACAGGGTCTCGCTCTGTTGAAAGGAGGAGTGCAGTAATGCGATCATGGCTCACTGCAACCTTAAACTTCTTGGGCTTTAGAAATTAAAGAAAATAAATTAGAAAACAAAAAAAAGAAATTAAAAATTAAAAATTTTAATTTCTTTTTTGTAGAGACGAGATCTCACTATGTCGAGCAGGCTGGTTGCAGACTCCTGGCCTCAAGCAATCCTTCCACCTTGGCTAAAAGTTACTTTTAAATGTGTCTGATCAATTACTTGAATCCTCTGTAGTCAGAATTTATTATTTATTTATTTATTTATTTTTGAGACGGAGTCTCGCTCTGTAGCTTAGGCTGGAGTGCACTGGTGTGATCTTGGCTCACTGCAACCTCCACCTCTCGGGTTCAAGTGATTCTCTTCCCTCAGCCTCCTGAGTAGCTGGGATTACAGGTGTCCGCCACCACACCTGGCTAATTTTTTCTATTTTTGGTAGAGACGGGGTTTCACCATGTTGGCCAGGCTGGTCTCGAACTCCTGACCTCAGGTGATCCACCCGCCTCAGCTTCCCAAAGCGCTGGGATTACAGGTGTGAGCCATCTCGTGCCCAGTTTAAATTTCCAGTTTTCAACAAAGAATTATGATGCTTGCCAAGAAATAGAAAAGTAGGACACGTATGCATGGGGAAAAAAAGTCAACAGAAACTGTCATGGAGGAAGCCCAGACATTGGTCCTATAGACACAGTCTTTATATCAACTATTTTAAATATTGTTCAAAGAACTAAAGGAAACCATGTCTTAAGACCTTAAGGAAAGCATGAGAATGTGTCTCACCAAATAAACACTATCAATAAAGGCATAGAAATTCAAGGGCTGGAAAGTATGGTAATTGCAATGAAAAATTTACTAGAGATGCTTAACAGCAGATTTGAGCAAGCAGAAGAAATAACCAGCAAACCAGAAGTGATATCAGTTGAGATTATATCCAGTATAACAAAAAGAAATAAGAAAGAAAAATGAAGACAGCCTCTGAAACCTGGGAGACACCATCAAGCACACCATTATATAAATATTTGCTGTCTCAAAAGGAGAAGAACAAGAACAAGGGGCAAAAAGAATATCTGAATAAATAATTAACAAAAATTTTCCAAATTTGAGGAAAGATATCAACGGACACATCCCCAAAGCCTAAGGAACACCAAGCAGGATAAACTTAAAGCTGACCTGCAACATCAGCTATCCCCTGGGTCTCCAGCCTATTGGTTCATTCTGCAGATTTTGAATTTGCCAGCCGCCATAACTGTGTGAGTCGATTTGTTAAAATAAATCTATACACATGCTCACACCCTATCAGTCGGTTTCTCTGGGGAATGCTAATACAGAATTAGCACCAAGAAAGTAGGAGAGAATCGAACTATACAGGAACAAAGTTTCTATATAATATTGCTATAGTCTGAATGTGTGTCCTTGCCAAATCTCATGTTGACGTGTAATTCCCAATTATCAGAGGTGGGGCATGGTGGGAGGTGTTTGGATTATAGGAGCAGATCCCTCACGAATGGCTTGGGCCATCCCCCAGTGATAAGTGAGCTCTTGCTCTGAATTTACACAAGATTTGGTCATTTAAAAGTGTGTACACTACCTCTTCTTTTCTCTCTTTCACTCTCTCTCTCTCATTTACTCCTGCTTTCACCATGTGAAGTGCCTGCTTCTGCTTCACCTTCCACCATGACTGTAAGCTTCCTGAGGCCTCCCTAGCAGCTGAGTGGATGACAGCATTACACTTCCTGTAAAGCCTACAGAAACATGAGCCAATTAAATTCCTTTTCTTTATAAATTACCCAGTCTCAGGTATCTCATTACAGCAATGCAAGAACGGCCTGACACAACTATTAAAATTAATTTGGTATTAATCTGAACAAGACTTTTAAAAGTTAATATGCAGAAAAATCATCTGATAAAATCCAACATACTTTCATTATAAAAATACTCAGCAAATTAGGAGTAGAAGGAAACTTTCTTAACATGGTAAAGGAAATTTATTAAAAACTCACAGCTAACATCATATACAATTGTGAAAAACTGAAACCTTTGCCTCTACTATCAGGAAAAAGACAAAGATGCCTGATTTTAGCACTGCTATTCAATACCATAACAGAAATCCTAGCCATAACAATTAAGGAAGAAAAGGAAATAAACTAAGAAAATTAAGAAAGAAAAAGAAATAAAAAGAATTCAAACTGAAAAGAAAGAAGACTCCATTCCCATATGCAAATAACATTCTGTATCTAGAAAATCCCAAAGAATTAAAAAAAAAAAAAGCAATAAAAAAACTACTAGAGCTCATAACCACATTCAGCAAAGTTACAGGGTACATGATCAACACAAAAAAACAGTTGTGTTTCTAAATACCAGCAATGAACAATCAAAAAATGAAATTAAAACTATTCCATTTACAATAGTATCTAAAAGAATAAAATACCTTAGAATAAACTTTAACCAAAGAGGTGAAAGACTTATACATGGGAACTACAAAACACTGCTGAAAGAAATTAAAGATCTCAATAAACAGAAAGACATTCTGTGTCCATATGCTGGAAGACAGTATTATTAAGATGGCAATACTCCTCAGAGTAATCTAGATATTCAACACAATCCCTATGGAAGTTTCAATGGCCTTTTTTTGCAGAAACAAAAAAGCTTTCTCTCAAATTCATATACAACTCCAAGGGGGCACTGAATAGCAAAAACAATACTAAAAAAGAAAATAAAGTTGGAAGACTCACATTCTCCAATTTCAAAACTTATTACAAAGCAAAAATAATCAAAACAGTGTGTTACTGGCATAAAACGAGACACACAGATCAATGGAACAGAATTAAGAGTCCAGAAATAAACCCAAACATCTGTGACCAACTGATTTTCGAGTAGGGTGCCAAGATTTCTCAATGGGGAATCCTCTCAACAAACGGTGCTATGACAAGCAGATATCCAGACGCAAAAGAATAAAACTTGACCTTACTTCACTTTGTATAACTCAAATCAGTGACTTATATGTAAAAGTTAAAAAGCGTAAAATTGTTAGAAAAAAATATAGGGGACAAGCCTTCATGACCTTGGATTTGGCAATGAATTCTTAGATTGAGCACCAAAACCATAAGGAACAAAAGATACAATAAATAAACTGCATGTTATCAAAATTTAAAATTTTCGTGCAGCAGAGACCATGATCAAGCAAGTGAAAATCTACAGAATGGGGGGAGATATTTGTAAATCATACATTAAATAAGAGCATAGTTTCCAGAATATTTTTAAAACTCCTACAACTCAACAACAAAAAGACAAATAGTCCAGTTTTTATATGGGCAAAGGATTTGAATGACACAAATACACAAATGAGCAACAAGCACATGCAGGATGTTCAACATCATTGGTCATTAAAAAATGCAAGTCAAAACCACAATGAAATACTTCACAACAGTGATGATTCAAGCCCGGCGTGGTGGCTCACGCCTGTAATCTCAGCACTTTGAGAGGCCGAAGTGGGTGGATCACCTGAGGTCGGGAGTTCAAGACCAGCCTGACTAACATGGAGAAACCCTGCCACTACTAAAAATACAAAACTAGCTGGGCGTAGTGGTGCATGCCTGCAATCCCTGCTACTCAGGAGGCTGATGCAGGAGAATCGCTTGAACCCGGGAAGGGGAGGTTGCGGTGAGCCAAGATCGCGCCCTTGCACTCCAGCCTGGGCAACAAGAGTGAAACTCAGTCTAAAAAACAAACAAACAAACAAACAAACAAACAAACACAAAAAATAGTGATGATTTAAAAAAACAGAAAAGGCCAGGTGTGGTACCTCACTTTGGGAGGCCAGCAGATTGGGAGGCCAAGCTGGGCAGATCACCAGAGGTCAGGAGCTCCAGACCAGCCTGACCAACATGGTGAAACTCCATCTCTACTAAAAAAAAAATACAAAAATTAGCTGGGCTACCCAGCTACTCAGGACGCTGAGACAAGAGAATCTCTTGAACTCAGGAGGTGGAGGTTGCAGTGAGCCAAGATCGTGCCACTGTACTCCAGCCTGGGTGACAGAGTAAGACCCAGTCTCAAAAAAAAAAAAAAAGTAAAAAAACAGAAAACAGCAATTGTTGGCAATGGTTTGGAGAAACTGAAAACCTCTACATTACTGGTAGGAATGTAAAATGATGCTTGGCCACTGTGCAGAACAGCTTGGTGTTTCCTCTGAAAGTTAAACACAGAACTACTATATGACCCGGCAATTTCACTCCTAAGTATATATCCAAAAAGAACTGAAAATGGGAACTTAAACAAATACTTGTTCAGGAATGTTAACAGCAGCATTATTCACAATAGTCAAAATGTGAGAACAGCCCAAATGTTTATCAACAGTGAATGGATCAACAAATTGTGGAATAAATACAATGGAATATTATACAGCCACAAAAAGGAAAAAAAGTATTAATATATGCTACAATATAGATAAACCTTGAAAACATGCTCAGTGAAGTAAGCTAAACACAAAAGGTCACACATTTAAAAATTACTATACAATATAGGTAAAATAGACAAATCAGTAGACAGAAAGCTAATTAGGTATTACCAGAAATTAGGAGAAGGTGTGAATAAGGAATGATTATTTAATGGGCATGGGGTGTTTTTATGGGGTGATGAAAATGTTTTTAAACTAGAGATCCTCTTACCTCAGTCCCCCAAGTACCTGGGACTACAGGCACGTACCACCACGCCCAGCTAATTTTTCTATTTTCTGTAGAGATGGGGTTTTCACCATGTTGCCCAGGCTGGTCTCAAATTCCTGGGCTCAAGCAGTCCACCTGTCTCGGCCTCCCAAAGTGCTGGGATTACAGGCACAAGCCCCTGCACCTCACCTATTTCACCTCAATTTTTCTTTTCTTTTTTTTTTTTAAAGCAAGCAAGCAGGACATGTTGATGGCCAACAGTAAAACCTTCCAGGCTGGGAAGGCGAGTGGAACTCTGGGAGTGGATACCCCAGTGTCCTTGCTTGAGGCAGTCCATCTGGCTCTGTGAAATGAGTAGACGCTGGAGAGCTGCAGTAGTGCAGAGATAGGCTGAAGCTATTCTACATGTTCCTTCTGAACCCTGTGAAGCACTGTCAACAAGAACTGTTCTGGCTGAATAAGAGACTGCAGACGGCTATGGGGCAGATTCCCCAGCAGTAAGGCTCTGCACTTGGTTGGCAAGTTGGACTTACTCTGGTAGTCCCAGGAGGCTGTGACAGTGCCTGACATGAGCAGACACTTACTACAGACTGGGTTTTGCATACCTGCTGGTAGATGCAAACGCCCAATACTATGAAAGGACTAAAACAAGGCTGGGCGCAGTGGGTCACACCTGTAATCCCAGCACTTTGGGAGGCTGAGGCTGGGAGATCACTTGAGGTCAGGAGTTTGAGACCAGCCTGGTCAACATGGTGAAATCCCACCTCTACTAAAAATACAAAAATTAGCTGGGTGTGGTGGCGTACGCTTGTAATCCCAGCTACTTGGCAGGCTGAGACAGGAGAATCACTTGAACCTGGGAGGTGGAGGCTGCAGTGAATGGAGATCACATCACTGCACTCCAGCATGGATAACAGAATGAGACTGTCTCAAAAAAAAAAAAAAAAAAAGGACTAAATCAAAAGATAATCCATCAATTTGGACCACGGAGTCACATTTCTTCAAAGAACACACTTTCATCGTGTCACAGTTAACGGTTTGGTAGATAATTAGAATGGGCAACTGAAACATCTGTTGTCTAAAGTGGAGGAAAGAAAAACCTAAAGGGCTGGCTTACACACTTTCATGAGTGTGTGCTCACACTCAACAGGGCCAGGGCCTAGAAAACATCTCCACTAGGCAGATTTCTCCCCTTTTTCTAACGAATTGAAGGAAGAGGAGTGGGCAGGATGCTGTTGTGACTTTATAATTCTTCCCTGGGGGCAGGATGTGGAACAACTATACTTTTCTCTCTTTCCCACATGACCTCAACAGTCTTTTTTTCCTACCTTTTTTCCCTACTCCTGGGATCAGGGCTATACTGCAGGTGCCAGAAGCTGGGATGACTTCTGTATTAGTTTGCTAGGGCTGTCATACAAAACAAGCTCGCTTAAACAACAGAAACTTACTGTTTCACAGTTCTGGAGGCTGGAAGTTCAAAACCAAGGTGTTTACAGCCCTTTTGAGGGTTGTAAAGAAAATGATCTGTTCATGCCCCTCTCCTAGCTTCTGAGAGTCTCGGGGGTTTCTTGGCTTACAGACAGGTGTTCTCCCTGTGTCTTCAGATTATCTTCCATCTATGTGTGTCTGTCTCTGTGTCTAAATTTCCTCTCTTCATAAAAACATAGTTATATTGGAGCAGGGCCCATTCTAATGACCTCATTTTAATTTAATCAGATGCAAAGGCTTTATTTCCAAATAAGGTACTGGGGATTGGAACTTCATCTTCTTGGGAACACAAACTCATAACAAGCTCTAAGCAAGAAAGTAACTATACTTTTAAACCTGTATGTTAGAGTTCCTAAGGACCTGATGGGGGTGAATTGTACCTTCATTCCATCTGGCAAAACTGGGGTTCACAGGGAATGCAGTTATATTGCCTAGTAGTAGAGAAAGCCCACTAGTTCTGTACCTGTGTAACACTGCCCTATATGAATCGGACTGGACTGAGGGGCAGACGTTTGCTAGGCTAGTATTGCTGCCAGCAGTCTAGATCAGCACAGTGGTCAAACTTAACGTCCCTTCCAAGAGTGGAAAGGTGGGGGTATAAATGGAGAAAAGGAAGAATGATATCTGAGGATTAGGGAAAGAACAAATGGTTATACAGTGAGCAAAATCCAATATACCTTTTTTTTTTTTTTTTAGACAAAGTCTCGCTTTGTTGCCCAGACTGGAGTGCAGTGGCGTGATCTCGGCACACTACAACCTTCGCCTCCCAGGTTCAAGTGATTCTCCTGCCTCAGCCTCCCAAGTAGCTGAGATTACAGGTGCCTGCCACCATGCCCAGCTAATTTTTGTAGTTTTAGTAGAGACAGGGTTTCATCATGTTGGTCAGGCTGGTCTTGAACTCCTGACCTCAAGCCATCCACCCACCTCGGCCTCCCAAAGGGCTGGGATTACAGGCATGAGCCACTGAGCACAGCCCAAAATCCAATATTCTACTGGTGCCTTGGGAGAGGCTTAGAGTAAGATGTGATATTGCTTGTTAGCTCAACTAAACGGGATGCCTAAAGGGGTTACTGACCAATGTTACTGAGAGGACTCCTGCTTTTGAAACCTGACAATGTTGAATGGAAGCCTGCAAATCTAAGTGGCACGTATCTGGGAGACGCTTTAATGATGCAGTATGATGATAATCTGGACTAATTATTTATGACTGAGTAGGACTCTAGTAATGTGCCAGTATCTTTGACTCTTACATTTCAGAGTATATCTACTATTATGCTACAAGATGAAATAACCCTAATATTGTTGGGAAGATTCAACTAACTCATTGCAAACAAGTCTTACGATGATGCTGATATTAATAATCAATTGTACTGGGAAATTAGGTTAAGGACACTACAGGATGTAATACTGATTAAAAAAATGACTGGGCCAGGTGTGATGGCTCATGCCTATAATCCCAGCACTTTGGGAGGCTGAGGTGGGCAGATTGTGATGTCAAGAGATGAAGACTATCCTGGCCCACATAATGAAACCCCATCTCTACCAAAAATACAAAAATTAGCTTGGGTGTGGTGGTGTGTGCCGGTAGTCCCAGCTACTCAGAAGGCTGGGGCAGGAAAACTGCTTGAATCCAGGAGGTGGAAGTTGCAGTGAGCCGATATCGCGCCACTGCACTCCAGTCTGGTGACAGAGTGAGACTCCATTTAAAAAAAAAAACTGGCCTGGGGAAAGCGTCTGGCTCTTGAGATACGAGAGTAATCACAACCTGAGATAATTCTAACAAAACGGCATTCGGCTGGGCATGGTGGCTCAAGTCTGTAATCCCAGCACTTTGGGAGGCCACAGCAGATGGATCACTTAAGGTCAGGAGTTTGAGACAAGCCTGGCCAATACGGTGAAATCTCATCTCTACTGAAAATACAAAACTGAGCTGGGTGTGG
>NW_012109363.1:1113910-1115446 GCF_000951045.1 Mandrillus leucophaeus | reverse complement strand
AAAAAAAAAAAAAAGAATATTTGGAAATATTTTATTATTGCATGCGAGTCCAGAGGACAAGTAAGAGATTTAGAATGGAGAAAATGGGCTTTGGACTAGCAAGCCCTGAAGCAAAATGGGGCTGAAAATGTGTAAGAAGGCAACTGTTTGGAGGTGTTGGAACTTCTGGTGGTTAATGCCATTCCTAGGGGAAGATATTAATAAAACTGGGGATTCAGAGGTAGTCAGAATCTTAGAACCCCAAAGCAAATTTGTTGAGGCTGCTGAGGAGTCAGGATAAGCTCTGGGAGAGGCATGATCAAAATCGTTTATTTTTTATTTGTTTTAGAGACAGGCTTTGTCAACCGGGCTGGCATGACCATAGCTCACTGGAGCACCGGACTCCTGGGCTTAGGGGATCCTCCCATCTCAGCCTCCTGAAGAACTGGGACTACAGGTGCACGCCACCAAGTCTGGCTTATTTTTTTCAATTTTTTTGTAGAGATGAGGTCTTAACTTTGCAAAATAGTTTACACACACAGATTCCTTCCACTAGGTGCAGAACAATTGGGGAAATGGCAAAAGCTGGCACAGGACTGAAGCAATTCTCCTGCCTCAGCCTCCCAAGTAGCTGGGATTACAGGTGCCCGCCACCACACTTGGCTAATTTTTTTGTATTTTTAGTAGAGATGTGTTTTACCACGTTGGCCAGACATAATGAGGACCTGAATCAAATGAAACCTTTTGGCCAGGTGCAGTGGCTCATGCCTGTAATCCCAGCACTTTGGGAGGCTGAGGTGGGAGGACCGCTTGAGCCCAGGAGTTCAAGACCAGCCTGGGCAAAATAGCAAGATCTCATTTCTACTAAAAATTTTTAACAATTAGCCAGGTGTGGTGGCACATGCCTGAAATCCCTGCTACTCTGGAGGCTGAGGCAGAGCAAGACCCTGTCTCAAAAAAAAGAAAAAAAAAAAAGAATTCTTTTGATTCAGAGAACATTTATATTTAGACGAGCCAGTTTTATTCTAGATTTAAAATTAGATTTATTTTTCCTTTGACCTGGTTCTATGGAGTTTAATAAATACTACTTAAGTTCATAGTTCAGATAAAGAAACAAAGACCAAAATGAACTGTTATTTGACTTAGAATAGAGTTGTGATACTAGAAATTCAATGAAAATCGCCAGGTGAAGTGTCAGCTTAGTAATGGAAGAGATGGAAAAGGAATCAAGACAGCCCCTGTGCTTGTAGTACACTGCTCTTTTACAAAATAGCCACAGTGGCTGGGCACGGTGGCTCATGCCTGTAATCCCAGCACTTTGAGACGCTGAGCGGAGTGGATCACCTGAGGTCAGGAGTTTGAGACCAGCCTGGCCAACATGGCAAAACTCCATCTCTACTAAAAATACAAAAAAATTAGCCAGATGTGATGGCGGGCACCTGTAATCCCAGCTACTTGGGAGACTGAGGCAGGAGAATTGCTTGAACCCGGGAGGCAGAGGCTGCAGTGAGCCCAGACTGTGCCATTGCACTCCAGCCTGGGCAACAAGAATGAAAT
>NW_012109363.1:1113262-1113860 GCF_000951045.1 Mandrillus leucophaeus | reverse complement strand
GGACAGGACGGGACAGGACGGGACAAAGCAGGGTACTCAGCTGGGCGCAGCGGCTCACAGCTATAATCCCGGCACTCTGGGAGGCTGAGGTAGGCAGGATAGCTTGAGGCCAGGAGTTTGAGATCAGCCTGAGTTTGAAACCAGCCTGAGCAAGACGGTGACACTCTCTCTCTACAAAAAATACAGAAATTAGCTGGGTGTGGTATGTGCCTGTAGTCCCAGCTACTTGGGAGGCTGAGGTGGGAGAATCCCTTGAGTCCAGGAGGTTGAGGTTGTAATGAGCCGAGATTGTGACTCTACACTCCAGCCCAAGCAACAGAGCAACCCTGTCTCAAAAAAAAAAAAAAAAAAAAGTGGGAGGGTGGGAAGGAAACCTATCAAGGAAAAGCCTGGTTACAGAAAAAGGAGAAGAGCAAAATCAACTATTCAAGGAAAAGGATAAGAATATTTGGAAACATTTATGTAACACAGCTACAAGGCAACATGAGACAAGATGTTAACAATGACGGAAAACTGGATGAAGGATGTATGGGAACTCTTATCCTATTTTGCAACTTTCATTCCAAAATAAAAATTTTATTTACAAAAAAAAAAAAAA
>NW_012109363.1:1108101-1111197 GCF_000951045.1 Mandrillus leucophaeus | reverse complement strand
AAAAAAAAAAAATGCCCCCGCAGTGGCTCACACCTGTAATCCCAGCACTTTGGGAGGCTTAAAAGGGTGGATCATGAGGTCAGGAGTTCAAGAGCAGCCTGGCCAAGATGCTGAAACCCTGTCTCTACTAAAAATACAAAAATTAGCCAGGCGTGGTGGCACATGCCTATAATCCCAGCTATTCAGGATGCTAAGGCAGGAGAATCGCTTGAGCCTGGGAGGCAGAGGTTGCAGTGAGCTGAGATCGTGCCACTGCACTACAGCCTGGGCAACCAGAGTGAGACCCTCTCTCAGAAAAAGAAAATAGCCACAGCAATTTCTCTGGTGCCACATATTCTTTCAGACCCTTGCCACCCTTGGAGTAGGAGGTGGTATCAACTGCCCTCCCCTCAGAGCTGGGTGGGACTTTGTGACTCCCTGGACAAGTAGAATGCAGCAGACGTGACATTGCATTACTTCCACTGTTAAGGCATAAAATGCAGCATGACTTCCACTGGCACTCTTTCTTGTGGAACGTTCAAGCTTTGAATCCAGCCAGCATGCTAGGAGGAGGCCCAGAGAGCTCATGTGGAAAGACCATACAACAAGGCCCACATGGAGAACTGGAGCCCACTGCTGTGCTTTGTCTAGTTCCTGATTGTGAACATCAAACTTGCTCATTTCATGCCACTAAGTTTCAGGGTAACTTGTTACATAGCCATCCATAACCAGTGTTCAAGTAATTTACAACCCAGTGGGATGGATAAATAAGGATACAAATAACAAACATAAGGCAGCGTAGGGATGGAGCAGTGAGGAAAGAAGGGGCTTCACAGCTAGGTCTTAGAAGACAGATCAAACTTCGAAGGAAAACAGTTACAACAATAACAAAAAGGAAAGTCTGGTAGAACTTGGTGACTCAGTAGCATAACATATAGACCTTGCCGGAGACAGACTTAAAAAAAAAACATAACCTCTAATAACTGAACAGTATTAAACTATTTTCAGGACGCTGTAGGAAACATTATTCTATAAAGAGACAAGGTGGAGCCTTAGAGACTGACTTCAATCATGAAATTATTACATTTCTTGCTGCTTAGCCTCTATGCAAAGGTTAAGGTCTAACCCTGACCCTAAGAAATGAAAGGCACTTATCAGTGCTTCCTTTGATGTACTGGCCAAGGCAGAAATCAGTACCTTGCTTGCTCACTGTTCTAGACCCAGTATCAGCTTAATTACAGCAATCCTCCATGGTTAGCATTCTTTAGAGTTCGAGGGGTGATGTATAAGGAGGCATTTGTCTTGAACCAAAACGAAAAGAGCCAGCACCTAATAAGTTATAAAAAGCTGAGTACACTCATAAGCTGCTTTAATTGCTGAAACTTATCCCCAACTTCCCTGATAAGGGCATGAAGATTATGTCTAGAGACATCAGGCTGACAACCTGAGAAATAATTATTACTTACTAAACCAAATGAAAGCATTTAGCTCTTTAGCTCTTTGAGCTGATCTGTACAAGCTGAAGCCTGAAAGGAGGAGCTCTGAGCTGCCTGCTCAGCAGCAGCTGTTTGGGAGACTCACCTTTGATTTGAGATCCCTCTCACCACATCAGACTTCCTGTAAAGTGTTCACATAGGTAATCCTTAAAAAGCCCGAAACTTGGCCAGGTGCAGTGGCTCGCAGCTGTAATCCCAACACTTTGGGAGGCCCAGGCAGGCAGATTACCTGATGTCAGGAGTTCGAAACCAGCCTGGCCAACATGGTGAAACCCCATCTCTACCAAAAATACAGAAATGGACAGGCGCGGTGGCTCATGTCTGTAATCCCAGCACTTTGGGAGGCCGAGGCAGGCGGATCACAAGGTCAGGAGATCGAGACCACAGTGAAACCCCAACTCTACTAAAAATACAAAAAATTAGCCAGGCGTGGTGGCGGGCGCCTGTAGTCCCAGCTACTCAGCAGGCTGAGGCAGGAGAATGGCATGAACCTGGGAGGCAGAGCTTGCAGTGAGCCGAGATCACGCCACTGCACTCCAGCCCGGGCGGCAGAGCGAGACTCCGTCTCAAAAAAAATTACAGAAATTAGCTGAGTGTGCTGGTGCGCACCTGTAATCCCAGCTACTTGGGAGGCTGAGGCAGGAGAATCGCTTGAACCCAGGAGGCAGAGGTTGCAGTGAGCAGAGATCGCACCACTGCACTCCAGCCTGGGCAACAACAGCAAAACTCCGTCTCAAAAAAAAAAAAAATTTTTTTAAGGGAAAAATTGAAAGGAGAATATTAAAGGCAAAATTTCTTAATAAGGCTGAACAAAGACTATTATTTTATATTATCCCAGACAAAAGCTGAGGGGAACAAGCCATAAATATAATAAAAAGTTTAAATTATAATAATCAATTAGACCTAAATGTCCCAAAATAGCAAGATAATTAAGCTAATAATACATCAGTATGATGGGCTACTTTGTGACCATTAGTTACTTCCCAACTACATGAAATATGATCCTATTTTTGCACAAATAGTGTATATACGTCATGAAAACTGAATGAGTCCAAACTTAGTAGTGATTACCTCTGGGAGAGGTATAATTATGTAGGACTTTTACTTTTCATAATTTCTACTGTTTGCTTTTAAAAAAACCATTTTGGGCCAGGCGCGGTGGCTCACGCCTGTGATCCCAGCACTGTGAAAGGCTGAGGTGGCTGGATCACTTGAGATCAGGAGTTTGAGACCAGCCTGACCAACATGGCAAAACCCCATATCTAATAAAAATACAAAAATTAGCCAGAGGTGGTGGCAGGCACCTGTAACCCCCAGCGACGTGGGAGGCTGAGGCATGAGAACATTTGAACCTGTGAGGCGAAGATTGCAATAAGCCGAGATCGCGCTGCTGCACTCCAGTCTGGGCAACACAGTGAGACTCTGTCTCAAAAAAGTATTTTTTATTTTTTTTATTTTTTTTTTGAGATGGAGTCTGGCTCTGTCGCCCAAGCTGGAGTGCAGTGGCCGGATCTCAGCTCACTGCGAGCTCTGCCTCCCGGGTTTACGCCATTCTCCTGCCTCAGCCTCCCGAGTAGCTGGGACTACAGGCGCCCGCCACCTCGCCCGGCTAGTTTTTTTG
>NW_012109363.1:1103097-1108051 GCF_000951045.1 Mandrillus leucophaeus | reverse complement strand
AGGATTAAATAATGATACACAGAATAAATTCTGTGCAGCAGTTGAGCTGGTGGAGATTTATTTGTAATGGTATGGGAAAATGTACAGTTTAAGTGCATATTAAGCTAAGGAATAATGTGCCTAGAAATATCCCATTTGTGTATATAGATGTGTGTATGTATATATATATCAGAGATATATATCACACGTGTTAATATATGCATAAAAGAGAATCTGAAAGTATATACACATCAAACCTTTGGCAGCTGTTAATACGAAAAGCTGGACCATGAGGAATTCTCACTTTCTAAATTTCTGCAGATATTTGGAATGAGCATGCCTTTTTTTTACAATTGGAACAAACGATCAAAAAAACCTCATTTCTAGGGGAAAAAATGCCAACAACAACAACAAGGCAGCACAGCCCCAGCCTTGGAAGAGGCCGCTCTTCAGCTGGGAAGCACATTCACACTGGTGCCAAGTTTGTTAAATAAGCTGCATAGCCAGGTGCAGTGCTCATGCCTGTAATCCCAGCACTTTGGGAGACCGAGGCAGGTGGATCACTTGAGCCCAGGAGTTCGAGACCAGCCTGGGCAACATGGTGAAATCCTGTCTCTACAAAAACAAGCTGGGTATGGTGGCGCATGCTTGTGGTCCCAGCTACTTGGGAGGCTGAGGTGGGAGGATCACCAAAACCCAGGGAGGCTGAGGTTGCAGTGAGCTGTGATCACGCCACTGCACTCCAGCCTGCGTGACAGAGTAAAACCCAGTCTCAAAAACCAAAAAAAGTTGCATAAACAAATTTCACAGCCGGGCACGATGACTCACACCTGTAATCCCAGCACTTTGGGAGGCTGAGGCGGGTGAATCACCTGAGGTCAGGAGTTCAAGACCAGCCTGGCCAACACAGTGAAATGCTGTCCTACTAAAAATACAAAAATTAGCCTGGCATGGTGGTACGCACCTGTAATCCCAGCTACTAGGGAGGCTGAGGCAGGAGAATCACTTAAACCCAGAAGACGGAGGTTGCAGTGAGCTGAGACTGCGCCACTGCACTCCAACCTGGGTGACAGAGGGAGACTCCATTTCCAAAAAAAAAAAAAAAAATTTTTTTTCACATGAAGATAGAGGAAAAAAGTGTTTATAAATCTTTATACTATAATACATAAGACTAAAAAGATTTGCTGGATTTATAATAAGATTAGGCACTAAAACGAAATAATCAAACAAGATGGCACTGTGAGCAGTACTTACAGATTGATGCTTGCCACGAAGCCAACCACGGAGCGCATGCCTCTACTGGGGTCATGGTAAACATCCATCCCGATTACCATTAACTGTTTCTAGTTTAGAAAACAAAAACAAAAACCAAATCCCAGACCTGAGCAATGCATTGCTCCATTTTTAATTACTGTCTGAATCGCAAAGCAACTTCCCCTTACTGTTTATATGTGAAAGTAAGTTCTGGGAAAGAAAAAAAAAAACACAGCAATCAACTTGACATTTTTTAAACACAATAAGCACAGCCAGAGATCTAGACCAGGGATCAGCAAAGGACTAAAGGGTAAATAACTTAGGCTTTGGGAGCCTCATGATTTCTGTAGAAACCACAGGTTGAGTATTCCCAAACCTGAAAAGCTTTTGAGCACCAACATGACACTCAAAGAGTTTCAGATTTTGGAGTGTTTCAGATTGCAGATTTTTGAATTTGAGATGCGAGCAAATGTCCCATACCCCCAGAAATCTAAAATCCAAAATGCTTCTGGTCCCAAGCATGTCAGAAAAAGTATACTTGACCTTTATTCAATTCTTTCTGCTTAACACAAAAGCAGTCATGGACAGTATGAAAAGAAGTACGGCTGTATTCCAGTGAAATTTTATTTAAAGACACTGAAAATTAACTTCATATAGTTTTCATGTGTCATGGAATAATCATCTTAGTTTTATTTTTTTCGCCATTTAAAAACATAAAAACCAGGCTGGGCATGGTGGCGCACACCTGTAATCCCAGCATTTTGGGAGACTAAGGCGGGCAGATCACCAGGTCAGGAGTTTGAGACCAGCCTGGCCAACATGGTGAAATCCCATCTCTACTAAAAATACAAAAATTAGTTGGGTATGGTGGCGGGTGCCTGAAATCCCAGCTACTCGGGAGGCTGAGGCAGGAGAATTGCTTGAACCTGGGAGGTGGAGGTTGCAGTGAGCTGAGATCGTGCCATTGCACTCCAGCTTGGGCAACAAGAACAAGACTCCGTCTCAAAAAAACAAAAAACAAAAAACAAACAAATATAAAACGCATTCTTAGATAACTGGCTGAAGAGGCAGGGAGCCATTTAGACTACTGAGTAAGTGTTGAGAAGAGGAAGCATAATGAATAAGGAAAAACAAGAAAAAGGCTTGGAGGATTCTCTGGAGAGGCAAACAACCATTTTGGCATCACTCACCAGAGGAATATCCACTCCCCAGAGCTCACCACCCAATTTACAGTTAATCTGAAGTAAAATTTTCTGGGCCACACTCCGAAGCCTGGTGGGCTGACCAATGGTTCGAACATTGACAACCTATAATGAAGGGACCAAAAGGTGTCAGGAGAAGCAGGTCACTACCAAACCCTCAGAAAATCTGAACTCTGAAGTAAACATTACATTTGTTTAAGAAACTCAAGTTAGAAGGTAACATATTTCGCGTTAGTAATTCTAATTCTAGGGTTTCTAGGCATGCATGCACATGGGCAAAATACAACCAACACACAAACACACACACACACACACACACACACAAACACACAAACCCAAAACAAAACCAACAAATGAAAACTTTCAAAAGGATCTCACGCAGAGTGGAATGCTTTTTTAACTCCCATAGGAAAAATATTTCAGAATGAAGACTATACTCACTCTCAGAACTCAGTCATATGAAACCACCTGGTGACTCAACCTCGGAACAAGCGAAATTGTTCATTCGGAAGCATGAGGGCAGCTTATGAAGAGCAATCTGCTCTTTGCCAGGTTGCTCTAATCAGGAGAACCTTTCACCAGAAGGCTCTGCATGTACTGGCTTCTAACAGCTACTTTAGTCTTTGTGAACACACATATCACTCTTTTCAAGCCTCAGGAGAGGTGCCATCTGTGCCTCCTGCCCCAACACCCACTCACCTGGGAGGGCACTGGGGACTGCACACAGCACAGCTTCTTGATGGCCCCATAGAGATCATCACGTGTGCCCATGATGATGCAAACAACCATCTGTATCTTTCCCTTGAAGAGATAAGGCATATACAAGTCAGGCTCTGGAACTCTCTGGGGACTTTCACAGGACTCTAGTTGGCAGTATTCTGAGTATGCAAAGCCATAGGACCTTTAAGGAAGACAGGGAACTGAAATAAAGAGGGTGGACATTCCAACCAGAACAAAGTCCTTGGAGCTGAATTAACATTCTTTGGCTCAGGGCTGTTCTGAATAGATAGGTAATATGTTACTATTAATTACCCAGAGCTGGCCCTGATTACCAAAAGATTTATCTATTAGGAGACTCAGATGGCTGGAAAAGGACTAGGTTTAAATGCATGCAAGGTTTACATTACTTGCTGCTTCCAACTCCATATGTTTTTTACTACTCTCTTTGGTTTACTAAACAACTTGTTACATTCATGCCACAGAACTTTAACTGAGGAAACAGGGAATGCAATACTACAAGAAAGCATTCAGAACTAAATGCAAAGTGGAAAGAAGCTATTGCCAAATCCATAAGCAGCCACTCCTAACTTTCTGGTGAAGAGACAGGATGATATTGTCAGCAGCACAGCACATGTCAGTATCATCTATCCCTCACCGCTAAAGGGATCCAATACTGAAAAAAGATGACCTTTCAAAGTCTGACTAAAGAAAAGCAGCATTCAAGCGAAAGAAGATTGCCAACCCTTTATGCCAGAAACTGCTACAAATGGTAAATCAGTGGTACCCTGCTCCATATCAAGATTGGTGTGATGTTAAGAACGTTCAGAGGACACATTCAGCAATGACACCAAAGCATTTCCAAAGGCATGAGAACAGAGCTGCGCACTGGGAGCCTATGGACTGGACACAGCAAACAGGTGTGTGTGTTTTTTCAGGCCCTACAATGGCTTAAAAGTGTTTATGTTTCTTTAAATTAACATTTAAACATAGGAAGATACACACATATGCAATTCCAGGTTTTTGGCCTTTATTAACAAACAAGCACGTGAAGAATCATTTTGGCAATCCTGGGTTTATATCTCCAGTCACAGGGGTTACCCCCTTCAGTTCATTTAACTCCCCTCCTGGCCTACTTCACTAATTTATACTCCTTATCAGGCTTCTGAAGACATACGAGTTTTTGATTCCTCATACAGATGATAACAGAATGCCTTAAAGATGAACAGAGAGAGAGCAAGGCCACTATAAGTTGGTAAGCGATATGAATGAAATTCACATCCATGCCACATGAAAACTGTCAGTTGTACCCTCTCAAAACGGGAACACAAGAAGTTGTGAAATGGGGGAGCTGATGTACTGGACTGGGTTATTCTTTTGAAAGCAGAACAGAACTTTTCTACGATCAGGTCAGAGGGAGGGCCATGGTAGAGTATGACAGGCATGGTAGATTAGGATGGAACTATAAAGAGAATGCACAGGCTGGGTGCCGTGGCTCACACTGGTAATCCCAACACTTTGGGAGGTGGAGGTGGGAGGACTGATTGAGGCTGGGAGTTTGAGATCAGCCTGGGCAACAGAGGGAGACCCTATCTCTACAAAAAACTTAAAAATTAGCCAGGAGTGGTGGTGCACATGTACAGTTTCAGCTACTCAGAAGGCTGAGGCAGGAGGATCCCTTGAGCCCTCAAGTTTGAGGTTATAGTCAGCTATGATCTTGCCACTGTACTTTAGCCTGGGCAACAGATCAAGACCTTGTGTCTAAAAAAAGAGACAGAGAGAGAAATACACCAAAGAAAGAA
>NW_012109363.1:1098171-1098677 GCF_000951045.1 Mandrillus leucophaeus | reverse complement strand
CCCCTGAAACGCAGAATAGACTTTTATAGGGCTGCACCCAGCTCTATAAAACTCTATTATAAAGAGTAAGGCACCCATATTAGCAAAGGTGTAAGAGATAGACTCATGCTCATGAAGCCAAAAAATGTTAATCCTTTCTAGCATAAAATTGGCAACATAAAATAAAAGTATGGCTGGGTGTGGTGGCTCACACCTGTAATCCCAGCACTTTGGGAGGCTGAGAAGGGCAGATCACTTGAGGTCAGGAGTTTGAGACCAGCCTGGCCAACAAGGTGAAACCCTCTCTCTACTAAAACTACAAAATAAAAATTAGCTGGGTGTGGTGGTGCACGCCTGTAGTCCCAGCTACTTGGGAGGCTGAGGCAGAAGATTCTCCTGAACCCAGGAGGAGGAGGCTGCAGTGAGCCGAGATCACTCCATTGCACTCCAGCCTGGGTGACACGGCAAGACTCAGTCTCAAAAAAAATTTTTTTAAATAAATAAATAAAATAGAAGTATTAAAAACA
>NW_012109363.1:1093917-1096111 GCF_000951045.1 Mandrillus leucophaeus | reverse complement strand
CAGGTTGGAGTAAAGTGGCATGATCATAGCTCAATACAGCCTCAACCTCCCCAGGCTCAGGTGATTCTCCCACCTCAGCCTTCTGAGCAGCTGGTACTATAGGTGCATGCTACCCATGTAGAGACAGGGTTTCGCTATGTTGCCCAGGCTGGTCTCAAACTCCTGGGCTCAAGCAACCTGTTCGCCTCAGCATCCCAAAGTGCTGGAATTACAGGTGTGAGCCACTGTGCACCCAGCTGACCCTATCTCTTAAAAAAAATTTTTTAAAAAGAACTCTATGACGCCAAGACGACTGAATTCTAGGATTGAACTCACCAGAACAATTTACCAGAATCTTCAATTCAAGGGCTAATTACTGCCAAAAGCCTTCCCCTTGCTTTTTTCTCTCCCTATTCTCCTTGTTCTATTTTATTTACAAACAGGTAAGAACTGAAAAGCCTGAATAACTAAGTTGTGAGTGCTATGACCTGGCCACCTCTAGTGTTCCTGATCAGTCATCAGGACCTAATCAATGGGCCACCTGCCAAGTTCATCACCAGAGTAATTTTAATCTTGAACCACGCCAGACTGAGGCAGCTCAGCAGTGAATCGTGCAAGACGGCACCTAACCCAAGCAGCTGCTTTCTGAACACAACGTGTTCTATAGATAATGAACCACAGTTAAGTCAGCTATTCTCTCAGCCAGTTACGTGAGAAAAAGAACACTAGAGTGAGGGTGCCAACATAGAGTGAGAGAAGCAAAATTAACCAAAGGGCATAAAAAACACTTTTCAATCAGTGTTTCATGTGCACACAGGGAAGACAAGCTCTGGGGCATTATCAACAGCAGATGGATAACCATGGTAAGTTAAAATTAAGTATTTAAGTATTTTAAAACGGACATCCTATAAATGTATTTGAATTACATTTTTACCTCAGCTCCTAACATGGATTGAATGGTTCTGACATAGGTCTCTATCCGGTCATCCTTTAGTTCAACCCAGGCCGGTGGGCTCATATGCATGCCAATGGGGCCAGCTATCTTCTCCAACATGTTGACCAGTTCTCGAGCCTGATCCATTGCTCTCTTTGGGTAAAAAAGTGCCCAGAAATGCATGGGGATCTAGGAACAACCACAAGCTACTTTTAGTATTTCTCATAATTTAAACATCCCGATCTCACACTTAAGATTTCATTCTAGAGAATAAATTACTTTCACTCTGATTGCTTGAATCCTGTCTCATCTAACTCCTATTATTGACCTGAATGTACATAAGAAAACTGGTGTAGTCTCAAAATGGAACGTTATACACTAATGAGAATGGAAGAGCAACAACCACACCTAATAACAGGATGAAACTCACCAACACAAATTTAAGAAAAGAAGCCAGACATGGAAGAATATATAATCTATGATTCCATGTATATATAAAGTACAGAAATTGTTGAAACCAATCTGTGCTATGAGAAGTCAGGACAGTGGTTACACTGGGTGTGTGAGGGGTAAGGGACAGGCAGTAACTGGGAGAATGGAGGGGGCTTCTGGAGTGTTGGTAAAGTTCTGCTTCTCAACCCTTGGTGTTGATTACACAGGTGTATTTAATTAAAAAAAACTCATCAAGTTATACCTTTATAAGTGTGCTTTTCATTTATATTTCAATAAAACATTTAAAAACATGCATTTTATATATCTGTTTACATATATCTGGCTATGAAGTCCATGTTGGTTAAATATACAGAGAAGTAATTATACACCATATTGTACTTTGATACAAATAGCTAGTGTATTATTAGTTCCCTAGGTGAGGTACTGTTTTAATCTAATTTAATTTCTCTCATAGATACAAACACCCTCTAGATACTCCCAGCGAAAAAGAGGGGGAAAAGAGAAAGAAAGAAGGGAGAGTGGGTAACAGGTTAGCACTATGTGAATTACCATAGCAATTTACTTCCTTTTCCTAAGTTTGTGGTCAGGCAAAGGGCTTACCTCTAACAACTCATCAACTGCTCTGTTTGAAGGATCCCTGTTTAGTAGGTAATTCAGAAAGGGGATTCAATTGGCACTTTCTCTCAAAAAGAGGACTCTAGATCATTCCTGCTTCCTAATTTCCACACTTTGGGGAATACTGGTCCTCTCTTTATCACTTCAAAAATCACTTACAGTCAAGATGGAAGGGTCTCTGGTTACTTCCTTAACCCAGTTTAGTTCCTGAGA
>NW_012109363.1:1084980-1092312 GCF_000951045.1 Mandrillus leucophaeus | reverse complement strand
GTCAGGAGTTCGAGACCAGCCTGGCCAAGATGGTGAAACCCTGTCTCTACTAAAAATACAAAAATTAGCCAGGCTTGGTGGCACGTGCTTGTAATCCCAGCTACTTGGGAAGCTGAGGCAGGAGAATTGCTTGAACCCGGGAGGCAGAGGCTACAGTGAGCCGAGATTACGCCATTGCACTCCAGCCTGGCCAACAAGAGTGAAACCCCGTCTTAAAAAAAAAAAAAAAGAAAAAGAAAAAAGACAATAAACAAGGGCTGGCGTGGTGGCTCACACCTGTAATCTTAACACTTTGGGAGGCCAAGGTGGGCGGATCACTTGAGGTCAGGAGCTCAAGAGACCAGCCATGGCAACATGGTGAAACTCCATCTCTGCTAAAAATACAAAAATTAGTCAGGCATCATGGTGTGTACCTGTAATCCCAGCTACTCTGGAGGCTGAGATAGGAGAATCACTTGGAATCCGTATCAAAAAAATTAATAACACATACAAAGATTTAGTTATAAGGATGTACACTGCATCGTCATTTTTTTAAATTAATCAATTTTTTTTGAGATGGATTCTCCTTCTGTCTCCCAGGTTAGAGTGCAGTGGCCCCATCTTGGTTCACTGCAATCTCCACTTCCTGGGTTCAAGAGATTCTCCTACCTCAGCCTCCTCAGTAGCTGGGTTTACAGGCGCGTGCCACCACACCCAGCTATTTTTAGTAGAGATGAGGTTTCACCATGTTGGCCAGGCTCTTCTCGAACTCCTGACCTAAGGTGATCCATCCGCCTCGGCCTCCCAAAGTGCTGGGATTACACATGTGAGCCAGCATGCCTGCCCTGCATCATTATTTATAATAGAAAAACACTAAATTCACTTTTAATGTAAAAGGATAGAAAATCGTTAATAAAAAGTATCAGGCAGATATTAGAAATACTTAGAAAAATATGACCAGGCACAGAGGTTCACACCTGTAATCCCAGGACTTTGGCAGGCTGTGGCAGGCAGATTGCTTGAGGTCAGGAGTTCGAGACCAACCTGGCCAATATGGTGAAACCCCGACTTTACCAAAAAAATACAAAAATTAGCCAGGCATGGGGGCAAACGCCTGTAATCCCAGCTACTCAGGAGGCTGAGGTGGGAGAATCACCTGAATCTAGGAGGCAGAGATTGCAGTGAGCTGAGATTGCACCATTGCACTCCAGCCTGGGTGATAGAGTGAGACTCTGTCTCAAAAAAAAATAAAAAATGAAAAACTTAGAAAAATATTAAATGACATGGACAAACATTCAAAATATACTGACAACAAAAGGAAATTCACATAAATATTGCATATGTGTGTCTGTACGTGTGCATATACCATCACATTTTCTGGTTTACCTTATGTACATCCTTTTGCAGACGGAGCCCCCAACGCATCAGTTCATTGGTGGCTGCCTCGTTCTTTGCAATTCTCTGCAGCAAGCATTCCAAAGCACTATGGTGTTGCTTGGGGCTCAGGTTGATTTGCTGGGCCAAATCCTAAACAGAATTAAAATAAAGATAACTTATAAAAATAAAGATAACTTCACCAACATGAAGTTAAATAAACCCCAGTATGTCTAAAATGTTTCTCTTTCCCATTGAAGTAGGCCGAAATTTTCAAATATCTTCAAGGACTTACTAAATATCTCTCTTAGGAATGTGAATGTGATATAAGGTTAAAAATTGACTGGGAGGATGAGGTGGGTGGATCGCTTGAGCCCAGGCGTTTGAGACCAACACGGGCAACATGGGCAAGACTCTGTCTTTGTAAAAAACTTTAAAAAATTAGCCAGGTATGGTGGTGCATGTCCTGTACTCCTGGCTACTCATGAGGCTGAGGCAGGAGGATCACTTGAGCCCAAGAGATTGGGGCTGCAGTGAGCCACAATTGTGCTACTGCGCTCCAGCCTGGGCAACACAGCAAGACACTAACTCCACAAAAAAAAAAAGAAAAAAAAAATTGAATAATGAAAGAATTTTAAACGTCATTGGCGCTTTCTCTTTCGTGATGTATAGATTTTATTTCTTTCTCAAACCACGTTTTGATTTTAAAATTCCTAAAAAAGCCTATGAAACAGGAACAAAGGGGCTTGATTATACCTATTTAAAACGTGGGGCCTGGCACACTGGCTCATGCCTGTAATCCCAGCACTTTGGGAGGCCAAGGCGGGAAGATCACTTGAGCCCGGGAATTTGAGACCAGCCTGGGCAACATAGCGAGACCCCATCTGTATAATAAAACAAATATTGAAAAAGAAATAAAATTTGGGAAAAAATGTGGAAAAAATGTGGAAAAAATGCCATGGGCGAGGCAACCAGTCAAACAAAATAGAAAACCATATTCAGTCTAACACTATATGCCATACTAGTCATTTAATGTTACCAGAAGTCACTTTTTTACCCAGAACTTCTCATGGTGTTTGACTCATTAATAGGTACTTGCTAAATATTTATTGTTGAGTAAAATCTGACAGGTATGCAGGAAGATTCTGAATCACATAAGTGAGTTCTTTCTTTATTCTTCTGAGATGAACAAATTGCACAGCTGTTATTCCCTCTAAGGCAATCATTAGGGTCAGTAAGTCTATAGGGCTATATAGATACAGCTCTGTGATCATAAAGTCATCAGGCAACTGGGAGTTGTAAGGAAAAGGCCTTGACCTACAAGGTAGGTGAAAGCAGAATTGGAAGGTAAACATGAAATAAATCTCTCACAGGAATTTGGAGCTTCACTTCAAGCTCTTTACAATGTTACTAAAAACTTTATGTGGCATATGGGTCTAAGACAGCAAGGACTGGAAAGTGAGGCAGGAGAGAGAAGCTCAAGTGTGGACAGCCCCAGACAGAGTGTGGCGGGCTGGTTCTTGGGGTCTGGACTCATGCCGCGTAGGTGCCAGCTGCTGTACCCATCTCTGCTACTCAGCCCTGACCACAGGAGCTGAGACCAACACCCCGAGGACACTCAGGGACCCACAAGATAAACTTCTATCCTCATCTCCTGACTTGTTTGCTTTTTGCCTCATTATCTTCTCCATGCCTTCAAATAAACTGAAGTCTTTAGAAACATTACAATAACTCAGAGCTCTCAAAGAACCTCAGTCATGGTCCTATGACCAGTTTACAATTATCCAGCTGACTGCTGAGGATGAAGACAGAGTTATAATCCAGTCCCTCTACTATTCTAATGACCTTCAAAAGGAAGTTCTGATATGCTTTTTCACATCTTGTGTGGGAAGGTATCATGTTTCACAGAGGAGAAAACTGGAGCCTAGAAGAATGGACAGGCCCAGGTTACAATGCAAGCCAACATCAGAGTAGGAACGTGGCTCGGTTCTAACTCAAACTGCTAACCAAAAGGCTGCCTCACAAAGTGGGCATTTTCGGCTGAAAACACAGGACTCCAACCTTCATGGCTCTGAAGTCCTTCTTCATCTTCTCTGGGATTCCAGTCATAAAAGAAAGCTCGGGCAGCAGCAGGATTTCCCCTTTTAGCAGCTTTGAAGAGAGAACAAAGAGGGAAAATAAGGCAGTACAAGAGGCTCATGTTCCCCTGACCCATACAGGACATGCCATGGCCAGGGCTGCTCCTGCAGTGATAAACCTAACACATTAAGGAGTATAAATCCTGGAGGAGAAAGCAGTGAAATGCTAGAAGTATTTTATCCTTTCTCCCTCAGTCACTATACATATAGCCTGTTGTATCAGGTCAAAGGAAAAATATTGAAACTGTCAAAGGAGAGTAAAAACTAGAAAAAAAAAAAAATCTGTCCTTCTTGGGCCTCAAGACAATGCTAAGACAACGCATCCTATCGCTAAGCAGTGTGCCTCAGTCTCACTGTATCCTACTGGTCTTCAGTCTTCATATTTAAGACAGGAGAGTCAGGTGACAAGGCACCTTCTTAAGCCTCTGGCCCTGTTAAAATAAATGTCTAGGCCAGGCGCGGTGGCTCACGCCTGTAATCCCAGCACTTTAGGAGGCCGACACAGGCGAATCACGAGGTCAGGAGATGAAGACCATCCTGGCTAACACAGTGAAACGCCGTCTCCACTAAAAGTACAAAAAATCAGCTGGGCATGGTGGCGGGCTCCTGTAGTCCCAGCTACTCGGAAGGCTGAGGCAGGAGAATGATGTGAACCCAGGAGGCAGAGCTTGCAGTGAGCTGAGATCGCGCCACTGCACTCCAGCCTGGGCAACACAGTGAGACTCTGTCTCATAAATAAGTAAATAAATAAATGTCTATACCTTTCCTCATGGATTCAGAGTTTTAATCTTCCTTCACAGGAAATTCTCCTTAACCCTTTAACCTAATAGCTTATGTGGATATTTAGCTCTGCCTAGTAAGGACTTCTAAAGCAGACCTTACCAGTGTGAGGGGTGCCTCTGGCTAGATGAGACAGACAAACACTTGCACAGCTTTCCGCAACCACACTACGATCACTACTCCACAGCTCCCACAAAGCCATGAGGATGGTTAAAAGCAGCTGACAGGATGAAGAACTTAAGCTGGAAGTGTAGGTCTGACAGTCCTACTCACCATCCCATGATTATTCTGTCTCTCACTGGGCCTGTGAATCAGCAGTGGCTGGTCCTCTTCCTTAATTGTGATCCCATAATTTTTGCTAGAGCAGAGTACACGCAGGAAAAAATTTCAGAAGCGGCATCACTACTCTTAGAGCACCATAGTCTGAGTCTCTTAACCAGGACTGAGGTATACAATTTGCATAACACCCTTGTCAAGGACCCACTAGAAACCAATCATAATATATTTATAATCGGAAAAAGTAGGCTCAAATTATGTTGCAATTAAATATAGGAGAAATAAGGCTAAAGGTTCAGATTTAACATCAGGCTAAAGGCCTTAGGCAATAGAAACATGAAATGGCAGTCAAATGATTAATGACTTGAATTTAATCTCTCCAGACTTCTAATGAAATCAGAAAAAGAAATACAATTCAAAGTCCTGAGATTAATTTATATAGTAACTTCCAAATTACTACAAGAATTGAAGCTGTAACGGCAGCATACTGAGGTCAAATCCCACAAACAAACTCATTCAATCTTAGACACATTACCAATTCAATTATTTTGAAAGTGTCAAGTGGTATGCTATTGCAGAACTCAATATCCTGCTGGAGAACGTGGATTACATCCATCCCCCACCCTGAGGCCCAAACCCAGTCTCTTCTTGCTACCTGTAGTATTCTAAGAATGTGATCTCTTTCCCATCAGACATCGTGAAGCTATCCTTTGGAGTCTTATTCCAATCCACATCATCAATACGATAGGTACGATTGTTATATCGGGTGATAACAATATTGCCAACCAGAAGCTTAGTACACTCATCCTGGAAGTGTTCTTTATTCTGCTGATAAATGGCATGCCTTTGGAAAGAGACAAAAGACTTTTGGATCACCGTGTATATCCAGAACAGTATGAAAGGGATAGGGGATCAAGTAATTGAGGAATCTAATCACAGCTATATAGCACCAGAAGGCTCCAGTTGTGTTAAAACACGGGACTCTTGGCCAGATGCAGTGGCTCACGCTTGTAACCCCAGCATTTCAGAAGGCAGAGGCAGGAGGGCTGCTTGAACCCAGAAGTTGGAGACCAGCCTGGGCAATATAGTGAGACCTTATTTCTTTGGCGGGGGAGGGGAGGAAAAAGCTTAAGAGGACCTGAATTGCAGGAAATAGAGAATATAGGCCTACCAGGTATAATGGCTCACAGCTATAGTCCCAGCTATTTGAGAGGCTAAGGTGGGAGAACTCCTTGAGCCCAGGATATTGAGATCAGCCTGGGCAACATGGCAAGACCCCCATCTCTAAAAAAATTAAAAAATTAGCCAGGTGTGATGGCACACCTTGTAATCCCAGATACTCCAGAGACTGAGTGAGGTGGGAAGATAGCTTGAACCCAGGAGTTTGAGGCTACAGTCAGCTATGACAGCATCACTGCACTCCATCCTGGGTGACAAAGGCCCTGTCCCTAAATTAATTAAAATTGATTTTTAAAAATTTCATACTTTGAAATACTCATCAAATCATAGAAAGTTGCAAAATCTGGACGTAGAGTCTCATGTACAAAACTGCCATTGCTATAATATCAATAACTAGGCTACAGATCTTACTCCATTTTCATTGTTATTTACATACACTGGTATATTTGTATGTGTATACAGTTTTCTCTCATTTATAGGTTACCACAATCAGATACCAAACTGTTGCATGTCACCACCAAAGGACTATTTCCTGCTGCCCTTTATATTCACACTCCCCCTCCTTCCCTAGATCTGGTTAACTACCAGCCTATTCTCCAGCTTTGTCATTTTGAGACTGCTATAGAAATAGAACCAAAAAGTGTGCAACCTTTTGAGATTGAGAAAACTTAATCTGGGGGTAGGGATGCGAACCCATGGCAAGCCACCTACAAGTGGCAATGGAGAAAAGCAAAGTTCTGTTAGCCTAGATTTGTAGTCTAAGTTGGGGTGAGCAGTGGATCAATCAGAAATTTAAGGGCTAAATCCTGGCAATCAGAAAACCATAGAAGGCCACACATCCTTGGCTGACTGGGAAACCATCTATGTTTACAAGACAGCCAAGAAATCTCAGCTAAGAGTTAAAAGCCAAAAAAATGGGAGAATTACCTCTAATTTTGAATGCATTCTTCAATCTACACACGGATCCATTAGCAGAGATGGAAGCCTTATGGGGTCATGGGGTTTGAGTATAACCGCTCTCCAAATCATTACCCGAATGACTAAGCTCTACAGACAAGGGGGTGATAGCTAGGAAGCCAGGTTAAAATATGATAATAAGGAAAAACCGAGTAAAGACATCAGCAGCTGCACGCCACAGGGATACAGACTCTTAGTCTAAATATGGATAGGTCAGTTTTAAAAAAAAAAAAAAAGAAAAATAGGCTGGCTGCAGTGGCTCACACCTGTAACCCCACCACTTTGGGAGGCTGAGGTGGGCGGATCACAATGTCAAGAGATAGAGACCATCCTGGCCAACATGATGAAACCCCGTCTCTACTAAAAATACAAAAATTAGCTGGGCATGGTGGTGCACGCCTGTAGTCCCAGCTACTCGGGAGGCTGAGACAGGAGAATCACTTGAACTCGGGAGGCGGTGATTGCAGTGAGCCAAGATCGTGCCACTGCATTCCAGCCTGGTAACAGAGCAAGACTCTGCCTCAAAAAAAAAAAAAGAAAAAATCAGAAAAATAAACAATACAGACTTGACAAAATGCATTAAATAGAAAGAAAAATAAGAAATCTCCTGGCCGGGCACGGTGGCTCAAGCCTGTAATCCCAGCACTTT
>NW_012109363.1:1078175-1084220 GCF_000951045.1 Mandrillus leucophaeus | reverse complement strand
GGCTGATAAAGGATCTGTACTTCTTATATGTAAAGAATTACTGCACAGCTCAGTAAAAACAACAACCCAAATATTTAAAAATAGGCAAAAGATACAGATACTTCACCAAAGCAGACAAATGAATGGGAAGTACACACAGGAAAAGATGCTCTACATCATTATTCACTAGGAAAATGTAAATCAAAACCACAATTGGATACCACTGTACACTGGTTAAAATTTCTAAAATTAAGACTGACTAAATGAAGTATTGATGAGAATGTGGAACAACCTGAATTCTCAGGCACTGCTAGTGGGAATGTAAAACGGTACAGACACTTTGGGAAAGAGTTTCTTATAAAATTAAACACACACCTACTATATGACTCGCCCCTCCGCTCCCAGGTATCTACTAACTAAGAGAAATGACAGTGTATGTCCACACAAAGACTTGTACACTAATATTTATAGCAGCTTTATTTGTAACAGCCGACAGCTGGAAAGAACCTGGAAACAATGGGTGAATAAACTGTGGTAGAGGCACAAAATGAAACACTACCCAGCAATTAAAAGGAATGAACATTTACAACATACAACAATGCGAACGCTTTCAAAATAACGCTGAGTGAAAGAAGCCAACTGAAAAACAATAGCAGGCAGGCAGGTGGGTGGGTGGGCTGTCGGGTGGGTCTTCTTCCTTGCCCCCTCTTATGCCTATAATCCCAGCACTTTGGGAGGCTGAGCCTAGGCAGGAGAAGTGCTTGGGCCCAGGAGTTCGAAACCAGCCTGGGCAACATAGTGAGGCCCCATCTCTAACAGGAAAAAAAAAAAAAAAAAGTATATAGCTGGGCGTGGTGGCAGGCACCTGTAATCCAAGCTATGCAGGAGAATTGCCTGAACACGGGAGGTGGAGGCTGCAGTGAGCCGAGATTGCACCATTGCACTCCAGCCTGGGTGACAGGAAGAGAGTCCATCTCAAAAAAAAAAAAAAAAAGCACAAGAACATAGTGATTCCATTTACATAAAATTCTAGAAAATGCAGAATAATCTCTAGTGACAGAAAGCTGACCAGTATTTGCTGCCCATGGGGTGCAGAGGAGGAACAGAAGCCGGAAGAGGCTTCAGAGACACCTGAGTACATTTTGGGGCAATGGCTGTGTCCACTTTCTTCACTGCAATGTTTCACAGGTGAAATATATCAACTATATATACATATATCAAAACTCATCAAACTGTATACTTTAAATGTGTGTGGGTTTTTTATGGATGTCAACTGTACCTTTACACACCTGAAAAAAGAAATAAATTAATGGAACAGAATAAAAGATTCGGAAATAGACTCGAACAGATTAACACTAAGTGTAGAATAAGGTAGTATTTCAAATTTGTAAGAAAAAAGATCACTGACTGGGCACAGTGGCTCATGCCTGTAATCCTAGCACTTTGGGAACCTGAGGCTGGTGGATCACCTGAGGTCGGGAGTTCAAGACCAGTCTGACCAACATGGAAAAACCCTGTCTCCACTGAAAATACAAAGTTAGCCAGGTTTAGTGGCACATGCCTGTAATCCCAGCTACTCGGGAGGCTGAGGCAGGAAAATCGCTTGAACCCAGGAGGCGGAGGTTGTAGTGAGCCAAGATCATGCCATGGCACTCCAGCCTGGGTAACGAGAGCGAAATTCTGTCTCAAAAAAAAAAAAAGGAAAAAAAGAAAAAAGATCATTAAAAAAACGGGTTAGCCTGCTAGCCAATTTTAGAAAATTCTTTATGAATTTAAGATTAATATCTAAGAAACTAAACAATAAAACTAGATGAAAACAAACATTCATATACTCCTAGGAATAAAATAAAATTCCCACAAACTGGAAAAGATGGATTACTCTGTCACCATAGTAACAAGTAGCCATAAGAATGAGTTTTAAGCCTGTTGAATCAATCTACATCAATTTACTTCAGCAAACACACTTTTGCAAGCCAACTAATCAATGTCATCCCCTTGTTTCTGTAAGCCAGCCAACCAGGGATGACTTAATCCAATACGCATACCTCTGAGGACAAATCAATCCACAAGAGTCTTACCTGAGTAACTACCCTTCTTCAGAAGATGCTGACCTACTGCAAGTCTGCAAGTCTGCAATCCCTGAACTATACTCTTCCCAAATATTCTATAGAAGATCAATAGTCTCTAACTGCAGTAAGCAAGAAATTCAGCTTTCTTTTTATTTCCGATAGAACAGAGGTCTTACATCCTCTGACAATTTTGGAGGTCCAACCAAGAAAATTTTGAAAACTCTTCCCAGGCAACATTCCAGAGATTTTCAGACCACCAATCCACTCACTGGGCCCTTGTGCTTAACTCTTTGTTCTTTAGATCTGCTGTCAAGTGAGTCAATCCCAACAACCATCTGAGGTGTGACTAGTTTCATTAAGCTCTAGTTGCTGAATCTGTTTTGTTATCCCAACATTTATAATCAAACAGCCTTTGCCATTAGCCTTAGGTCTTTATATAAGCCAATTAGACTTACTTCCTTACATAAAATAGACCGTTTGGTTTAGAAGTACAGCCTCCAGTATGTAATCAAACCTAGATCTTTGTGTGAGGTCATTAGCCTTTTTATTTTTGAAAGTGTATCATCTGAAAATATTTTTGCCATTAACTTTTTTTTTTTTAAATAGGGTATCACTTCATTGCCCAGGCTGGAGTATAGTGGTGCAACTATGGCTCACCACTCACTGCAGCCTTGACATTCCAGCTCAGGTGATTCTCCCACCTCAACCTCCCGAGTAGCTGGGATGACAGATGCGTGCCACCATGTCCAGCTAATTTTGGTATTTTTTGCAAAGACAGGATTTTGCCATGTTGCCCAGGCTGGTTTTGAACCCGTGAGCTCAACCTATCCACCCTCCTCAGCCTCCCAAAGCGCTGGGATTACCGGCACGAGTCACTGCACCCAGTCATTTATGTTTTTCATTTGCTTGCTTTGCTTTTGCTGTTGTCTATACATATAAGGCATTTTTGTTTGTTCTGGACTGTCTTTTCTGCTCCACATAAAGAAGAGTACTCTTTAGAGGAAGCCGGATAAGGCTTCATACCTATTCAGGCCATTCCTGAGAGCTTATGGTTGGAGGCCCGTTAGACCAGCAACCCAACTGTAAAAATTTGGGGAAACCCTCTGACTCCCAATGGTTCCTATCAGTAATTTTTCATCCACTGGCCCCGATCCTTCTCCTAGACTATCAATTCCACTTTTCCTTGTTGTATTCTGAGTTGAGCCCAATCTCTCTCCCATCCTGCAAATCCCCATTGCAGGGGTCCTTGTGCCCATTGCACTGGTTCTGAATAAAGTCTGCCTTATCATTCTCTAACAAGTGCCATGAATATTTTTTTCCTTTAACAGAAATCACAACTAGGTGCATTACAGTAAAACTTCAAAAGCCAAAGACAAAAATAAAAAAAATTAAAAAGATAACAGTATCACTAGTGATTGATTTGTCAACAGGAACAATGTAAACCAATGGCCAGGAGCAATAGCTCACACCTGTAATCCCAGCACTTTAGGGGGCCAAGGTAGGAGGATAATTTGATGCCAGGATTTCAAGGTCAGCCTTGGCAACATAGTCAAACTGCACTTCTACAAAAATAAAAATAAAATAGGCTGGGAACAGTGCCTCACACTAGCACTTTGGGAGGCTGAGGTAGGAGAATCACTTGAGCCCAGGAGTTCGAGACCAGCCTTGACAACACAGCAAGACCCTGTCTCTACGAAAAAATTAAAACACTAGCTAGGTGTGGTGGTGCATCCCTGTAGTCCCAGCTACTTGGGGGGCTGAGGTGGGAGGACTGCTTGAGCCCAGGAGTTTGAGGCTGCAGTGAGTTGTGATCGTGCCACTGCACTCCAACCTGGGTAACCCAAGTGAGAGTCCATCAAAAAAAAAAAAAAAAAAGGGAAGAATGTAAGCCAGATAATATTTCTCGAAGTGCGAAAAGAAAATAACTGCCAAACCCAGAATTTTAAGTTAAAGGCAAGATGGTAAACATTTTTAGATAAAAATTAAAAGAATTTGTCACCAGCAGAGTCCACACTAAAGGACATATTACAAGCAGTTCTTCAGGCAAAGGGAAAATAATCCCATATAGAATCCTGAGATGCAAGAAGGAATAAAGAACAAATACAATTTCAGAAGACAACAGTAAAGAAAAACTCCCAAAGCTCCCAAAGGGGTAGGATGGGGTGAGGAGAGACATACAAAGATTCTGGAATCAGAAATTAAAACGGCTTTAGATCTTTCAACAGTGAATCCAAAAGCAAGGACGATGGAGTAGTGCCTTCAAAATCCTCAGGGTAAAGTATCTCCAACCTAGATTTATAACCTAGAGTTATATACCCAGTCAAACTAGACAACTACTTTGTAAACTAAAGACATTTTTCAAACATGTAAGGTCTCAAAATCATTTCCTCCAATGCACCCTTCTTCTGGAAATACTGGAGTATATATGCTACACCAAAACAAGAGAATAAATCAAGAAAGCAGCAGTTATGAGATCTGACATACAGGAGATTCCCCATAAGAAGGGAAGAGGAACCCCAAGACAGTGATGGTCTAGCCAGCCTGGAGAGCAACCAGCCTAACTGAAGCCAATAAGGTTCTAACAGACATTTCTAAGATAGTATTGAACTCAGTAGGAATGGGTCATTGAATGAACTGACAACTTAACAGTGACATAATAAAGCAACCTTATTTAGTAAACCTTAGTTGACTCACTACCTTTTGGAAGTATGCAAACCATTCCTGGGTGATGGAAAGAAAAGCTGCTACATTTTGAAACACCGAGCTCTTCTCACTTCCAGGAAAATAAATGCTCTTCTGTGGTTTCCAGTGATCCATAAGAACAGGGAACGAAGGTGATAGAACACCAAGCCAGTAACAGCTGCAGGGGACAAGGGAGGATAGCCTACAGAGCTCCCTGACAGGCATGGACATGCTCTCGGGGCTGAGCAGTTACACTGAGAGCCAGGGTCCATGTCTGACATAACGGGGTAACGCCTGACACAGGCCTTCTCACTATCTGGGAGAAGAGGTCCTCAAAGCTAGATCTAAAGTGATCTAGATCACCCCAAAAATACAGTATTTGGACAGGCGGGGAATGAAACTGACAAAATAGCTAGTGTTTCAATATACAGTGAAGGGATTACACAATTGGGTGTGAATTTGAGCTTAGTGGTAAGTACATATAAAATTATGTACTTAGGAAAAAAAAGGCTGAGCATAGTGGCACAAGCCTGTAGTCCCAGTTACTTGGGAAGCTGAGGCAGAAAGATCACTTGAGCCCAAGAATTCAAGGCTGCAGTGAGCTATGATCATGCCTGTGAATAGCCACTGCACTTCAGTCTGAGCCATGAAATGAGACCTCGTCTCGAAGAAAGAAGGAAAGAAGGAAAGGAAAGAAAGAAAGGAAGGAATAAATTTTTTTTTTAAAGTCCAAGATAAATAACCGTGGAGAAAATAAAAATAAATTTCTTTTCTTTTTCCCCTAGACGAAGTCTTGCTCTGCTGCCCAGGCTGCAGTGCACTGGTACAATCTTGGCTCACTGCAACCTCCATCTCCCAGGTTCAAGCGATTCTCCTACCTCGGCCACCGGAGTAGCTGGGACTACAGTCCTGTGCCAGCATGCCCAGATAATTTTTTTTTTTTTAAGTAGAGATGGGATTTCACCATGTTGGCCAGACTGCTCTCAACCTCCTGACCTCAAGTGATCTGCCTGCCTTGGCCTCCCAAAGTCCTGGGATTATAGGCATTATGAGCCACTGTGCCTGGCCAAAACAAAATAAATTTCAATAAACATGGAAAGACATGCCATATTTTTCAATAGGAGGACTCAGTGAACAGTCTCCCTCGTCAATGACCATCAAAATGCCAACCTTTTTTTTTTGAGACAGAGTCTCGCTCACTCTATCGCCCAGGCTGGAGTGCAGTGGCATAATCTCGGCTCACTGCAAGCCCCACCTCCCGGGTTCACACCAATCTCCTGCCTCATTCTCCTGAATAGCTGGGAATACACGCACC
>NW_012109363.1:1075376-1076945 GCF_000951045.1 Mandrillus leucophaeus | reverse complement strand
CACACTGCAGCCTTGAACTCCTGGCCTCAAGCAATCCTCCCACCTTGGCCTCCCAAAGTGCTGGGATTATAGGCATGAACCAGACCATCCCTGGCCAAGTAGACCTTTCAAGGCAGAAAAGCAAAGGCATTCACTGAAAGTACATGCAAGAAAAATAAACATATAAAAGCAAAGGCAGAAACCACAAAAAAAGAAATAGTAGATTTGAAGACACACACTTTTATTTAATAAACATTCTTGAATATTTACTATATACAATTAAATAAAACTTACAGGAGGCTATTGGCTTGGACTGGGCTCCTGCACTAGGCCCAACAAAGCAAACCAAAATGGGGTTACTCATGCTGAAGTTCCATGCCACCAAATAGAAACTAAGATCTTTATCTGACTTTCTGAGAAATCAGGAGAGATAATAGCCAAATCCCCAACAGGCCAGTTTTAGTATGACGAAGATATCTCCTCTGCTTTAACCTTTACAAGGAAAGTAACAAATGACCAATCTGCTTTTTGTTCTGTTCTGATTTCCTCACCCTTTTCCGTCTATAAAGCCAACCTCCGCCGCTCAGCTCATCAGAACCCTCAAGGTGTTACCCAATTCATGAACTCCCAATAAAAGCCAACAATTGTGTCTTTTGACAGTGCTAAGCCCTATATTAGGTCTAAGCGTACATGGTGAGCAAAAAAGACATGGCCTCTGCCAGAGGAGCTGACAGTCTAGGAGAGACAGACAGAATAATTACAAAAAAGTTCAAGACATCTTCAGCTTCTCTTTCTCTTATCCCACATGCAGTCAGGAAATCCACTTAAATGCTACTTTCAAAATACAGATGTCCAGAAAATGACTCCTTACCACCTCCATCGCTACCATTCTCATGGCTCCACCGGATTACCACAGCCTCCTGACTGGTGTTCCCACTTCCAACCTCAGTCTGCCAAGTCTATTCTCCACACAGCAACAACAGGGAACCTTTTACAATCCAGCTCGGGTCTTGCCACTAGAAGTCCTGCATTTCACTCAGAGTGAAGGTTAAAACCCTCACAAAAGCCCTACAAAGCCCTGTGTAATCAGCTCCTCCAACTGCTCTGCCCCTCCACCACCCTGCTTGCTCACTTGGCTCTAGCCACCCTGCGTGTGCCTGCACCAGGCCCGTTTCTGTCTTAAGGTCTGCGCCTCAGCTGTCCACCTGCCAAAAGCTTCTTCTCCCATGTATTCACCTGGCTAACCCCTTACCTCTTTCAAGTGTTTGCTCAAATGAGCTTGACCACTCTACTTAAAACTGCAATTCTCTGCCCCCTTCCCCACTACTTCTGATTGCCCGAACTGTGTGCTCTACTTTTTCTTTTTTCCATGGCTCTTATCGCTTGTAATACATTATACAATTTATTTATTATATTTATTATTTACTGTTCATCTCCCCTGGTGACAACAGAGGCTCTGTGAGGGGAGGGATCTCTGTTTTGCTATCTAACAGGTCCTAAGACTCTGGTTCATAACTGGAGCTTGGTAGGTATACACTGAAGCAATGAATGAAATGGTCAGAGGAGCAAACACAAGCCTGACAACACCCA
>NW_012109363.1:1071564-1074851 GCF_000951045.1 Mandrillus leucophaeus | reverse complement strand
AGAGTGAGACTCTGTCTCAATTAAAAAAAAATTATATACATCTGTATTCACTACAGTAACACATACATTGTGTATTATTATATGCAAACTCAGCACGTGCATATATCAAACCAAGTTCTCCTAACCACAAATTTAAATAAAACTCCTTCTCAAAGCATAGCAGATGTCTATTCAGATGCTTATCTCAGTATGACTAGGGACAAGGGCACATATATTCAGTGTAGTTATTCTACAACTAAAAATCTAAACAGGGCTGGGTACCATGGCTCATGCCTATAATCCCAACACTTTGAAAGGCTGAGGTAAGAGGGTCCCCTGAAGCCAGGAGTTCAAGACCTGACTGGGAAACATAGCAAGACCCTGTCTCTACAAAAAAAAAAAAAAATTAAAAATTAGCTGGGCGTGGTAGCACACCTGTAGTCCTGACTACTCGGAAAGCTGAGGTGGTAGGATCACTTGAACCCAGGAGTTCAGGGTTACAGTGAGCTATGATCAAACGACTGTATTCCACCCAGGGTGACAAACAAGACCCTGTCTCTGGGGGGAAAAAAAAAAAGAGAACAATGTCTAATGTGTATTATTACCAGCTGTTACTGAACTTTTCAGAAAATCATCAGCAAGTTCAAGATAGATCCCACTATTCACTCACATGACATCCAGCACAGAGTCATTTCGAATGACCTTATGGGAGACATCAGCTAGCAGGAAGAGCCCTCCATCTGTCCTTCGGATGCTAGCTGCATAGCCTGGCCAGATCTGCAATCTGGAGAGAGAGGTGGTCTTAACTGTAGGATTTTCAAAGAACACATATACTTCCATGCCCCCATGTGAACAATACTTTGAGGTCATACTGCCCTTCCCTAATAGTAATGAGAAAGCCTCAGGAAACTAAGTTAACTGACATCATTGCAAACTTACTGAAAAACCAAACTAAGGAAGAGATTTAGTTGATAAATTGTATTCACTACCATAAACTACTGCTGAGATTATGGTACTAAATACAATGGTTGTAATGGAAAATTTCTTTCCAGAACATTCAAAAGTGAGGAAGGGGAAAAAAGCACCAACCTGTGTTGCTGTAGTACCATAGCACTTGTAGGGTCATAAAAGTTTCTCCCCACAAGCTTCATATCTAAAAGTTTCATTACCCTGAAATAAAAAGCAAGTATGAGTTTTCTAATAGAAGAGTAATAAAATTATGTTCCATTATTCTTAGCTACATTTGCCTTTGGAAGTCTGAATGGTTAGAAATATTTGTGCTCTTTGCAGAAGACAGCTTTTATGTTGAGAACAATCTTGCTAAAAGAAAACCAAAAACTGCCAAAGCATTTGACTGAAAAAGTAAAGCAAAACAACAGCAGTCTTTTCCACTTACTAGCTGACCAAACACTGAGTTGATTTCCCAGGTTTGATGTACATTACTTTTCACCATTAACTATGAAGAATGCAAGAGAGCACATCGCTAAGTTTGTGAATAACAGTGTGGCAAAGCGAGTTACGTTTTTTTCCTGGTAGTTCAGCTTACTAGGTAGAAATTAGGTTCTGTGGGCCGGGTGCGGTGGCTTACACCTGTAATCCCAGCACTTTGGGAGGCTGAGGCGGATGGATCAAGTGAGATCAAGACCCTCCTGGTCAACATAATGAAACATCATCTCTATTAAAAATATAAAAATTAGCCAGGCGTGGCGCCGCATGCCTGTAATCCCAGCTACTCAGGAGACTGAGGCAGGAGAATTGCTTGAACCAGGGAGTCGGAGGTTGCAGTGAGCCAATATTACACCACTGCACCACCGCCTGGCGACAGAACAAGACTCTGTCTCAAAATAAAAATAAAAAAAAGAAATTAGGTTCTGTGTTTCATTAAATAAGAGGTAGTTTGAGAATAGCGGCTGTATGAAAATCAGGATGTTTCAAAAGAAGTTAAACAATTATGAGCTATCTGTAATTCAAAAATTCAAGAGACTGAAAAAAAATCCTTCCAGCAAATATTTTTACACACAACCTCTTTAAGTAGCCCCCTTGTTACTGTCACCATTAAATATGCACTATAAACAGCTGCTGTCAAAGTTCCTGAACACACCCAGAGGAACTCATTCTCCTAACCATCTACCTCCAAACCTAATTTCATATATTCAAATCTGGTCTACCACTTGTGAGATAATTTTTGAGTAAGCCCCAATACCATCCATTTATTCATTAAATGCTTCCAAAGCCATCTAGAATACACTGTCACGTATTTCCATCCAAGCATCTTGAAGAACATTACTGCAAATACAAGACTGAAGTTAAAGGACAACAGAACTTCAGCTGTTTCCTTACCGACGGAAAACAACATTGTAGAAGGGAATGCACAGGTCAGAGCAAGGCTCCAGGATCTTTGTCATCTGAATCTTAATGCTGATTTCAGCACTGTCTGTTTTCCTTTGACTTTTTAACTCAAGAACCTAATAAATAAATACACACAGGTAAAACAAAATGACAAAACTAAGAATTAATGACCAAGTCCTAATCTAATTCAACTGTATTCTTAAGAACACTAAAATATCTTAAAACATTTTTCTACTTTTTCCCTCACTTTGTTGTCCACACTGGCAAAAGCACAGCATGACAACCACGGTTCAGAAAAATGATTTGGTAAGAGAATTCCAACCAAGTTTATATTTGCAATTTTTTTTTTTTTTTGAGACTAAGTCTCGCTCTGTCACCCTGCTGGAGTGCACTGGCACGATCTCTGCTCACTGCAAGCGTCACCTCCCGGGTTCACGCCATTCTCCTGCCTCAGCCTCCCAAGTAGCTGGGACTACAGGCACCCGCCACCACGCCCAGCTAATTTTTTGTATTTCAGAAAAATGATTTGGTAAGAGAATTCCAACCAAGTTTATATTTGCAATTTTTTTTTTTTTTTGAGACTGAGTCTCGCTCTGTCACCCTGCTGGAGTGCAGTGGCACGATCTCTGCTCACTGCAAGCGTCACCTCCCGGGTTCACGCCATTCTCCTGGCTCAGCCTCCCAAGTAGCTGGGACTACAGGCATCTGCCACCACACCCAGCTAATTTTTTGTATTTTTAGTAGAGCCGGGGTTTCACCGTGTTAGCCAGGATGGTCTCGATCTCCTTACTTTGTGATCCACCCGCCTCAGCCTCCCAAAGTGCTAGGATTACAGGTGTGAGCCATCGCACCTGGCCTGCATTTGTAATTTTAAGTTACTCTTTATCACTGAAGTCACAGACTTCCAACCATTCCTCATGTGAGAAGGTGCTTCTTAAGGAATTCAAACCTAAAATGTG
>NW_012109363.1:1063400-1070049 GCF_000951045.1 Mandrillus leucophaeus | reverse complement strand
AGCACTTTGGGAGGCTGAGGCGGATGGATCAAGGGAGATCAAGACCCTCCTGGTCAACATAATGAAACATCATCTCTATTAAAAATATAAAAATTAGCCAGGCGTGGCGCCGCATGCCTGTAATCCCAGCTACTCAGGAGACTGAGGCAGGAGAATTGCTTGAACCAGGGAGTCGGAGGTTGCAGTGAGCCAATATTACACCACTGCACCACCGCCTGGCGACAGAACAAGACTCTGTCTCAAAATAAAAATAACAAAAAGAAATTAGGTTCTGTGTTTCATTAAATAAGAGGTAGTTTGAGAATAGCGGCTGTATGAAAATCAGGATGTTTCAAAAGAAGTTAAACAATTATGAGCTATCTGTAATTCAAAAATTCAAGAGACTGAAAAAAAATCCTTCCAGCAAATATTTTTACACACAACCTCTTTAAGTAGCCCCCTTGTTACTGTCACCATTAAATATGCACTATAAACAGCTGCTGTCAAAGTTCCTGAACACACCCAGAGGAACTCATTCTCCTAACCATCTACCTCCAAACCTAATTTCATATATTCAAATCTGGTCTACCACTTGTGAGATAATTTTTGAGTAAGCCCCAATACCATCCATTTATTCATTAAATGCTTCCAAAGCCATCTAGAATACACTGTCACGTATTTCCATCCAAGCATCTTGAAGAACATTACTGCAAATACAAGACTGAAGTTAAAGGACAACAGAACTTCAGCTGTTTCCTTACCGACGGAAAACAACATTGTAGAAGGGAATGCACAGGTCAGAGCAAGGCTCCAGGATCTTTGTCATCTGAATCTTAATGCTGATTTCAGCACTGTCTGTTTTCCTTTGACTTTTTAACTCAAGAACCTAATAAATAAATACACACAGGTAAAACAAAATGACAAAACTAAGAATTAATGACCAAGTCCTAATCTAATTCAACTGTATTCTTAAGAACACTAAAATATCTTAAAACATTTTTCTACTTTTTCCCTCACTTTGTTGTCCACACTGGCAAAAGCACAGCATGACAACCACGGTTCAGAAAAATGATTTGGTAAGAGAATTCCAACCAAGTTTATATTTGCAATTTTTTTTTTTTTTTGAGACTAAGTCTCGCTCTGTCACCCTGCTGGAGTGCACTGGCACGATCTCTGCTCACTGCAAGCGTCACCTCCCGGGTTCACGCCATTCTCCTGCCTCAGCCTCCCAAGTAGCTGGGACTACAGGCACCCGCCACCACGCCCAGCTAATTTTTTGTATTTCAGAAAAATGATTTGGTAAGAGAATTCCAACCAAGTTTATATTTGCAATTTTTTTTTTTTTTTGAGACTGAGTCTCGCTCTGTCACCCTGCTGGAGTGCAGTGGCACGATCTCTGCTCACTGCAAGCGTCACCTCCCGGGTTCACGCCATTCTCCTGGCTCAGCCTCCCAAGTAGCTGGGACTACAGGCACCCGCCACCACACCCAGCTAATTTTTTGTATTTTTAGTAGAGCCGGGGTTTCACCGTGTTAGCCAGGATGGTCTCGATCTCCTTACTTTGTGATCCACCCGCCTCAGCCTCCCAAAGTGCTAGGATTACAGGTGTGAGCCATCGCACCTGGCCTGCATTTGTAATTTTAAGTTACTCTTTATCACTGAAGTCACAGACTTCCAACCATTCCTCATGTGAGAAGGTGCTTCTTAAGGAATTCAAACCTAAAATGTGCTGTTATGTCCTGCAAAAATGTCTTCCCCTCTATGAACAGAAAAATACAACTCAAACGTACAGGAATTCTATGGTTTCCTACTCGTCAAAACACCAGTGCTGGGCCAGGTGAAGTGACTCACGCCTGTAATCCCAGGGCTTTGGGAGTTCAAGACCAGCCTGGGCAACATAGCAAGACCCAATCTCTTAAAAGCAAAACCAAACAAAAAACACCAGAGCACTCTTAGGGTTCATCTGAAAGTCCATTTCCTGTTTGGTCTTACTTGTTGAAGCTTAACAGGCAGATAGAGAATAGATCCATCAAACGCAGTGACGTTGCCGGTGACAGCTTGATGGTCCCTCAACATGCCGAACCTCATGCTTTTGCACTCCACATTGGGGCTGGAAAATAATGAAGAGGATTTTCCTTCAACTTGACTCACACAGTAATCTTTACCACAGCTGTGCAACAGGTGCTAGTTACCCAGTAACTGCTGCTCCATCTAGTGGCCATATTAAAAATTATCTATCTGACTAGAACTTTGACTCAAGAATACCTGCTCGCAGCTGAAACATCAGAAAATACAGGTTAAAAAAAAATAAAAACCACCCCTAAATTCTACCACCAAAGGACATCTGCCTTAGCATGTCAGTGTATATTCCTTCATATATACATATTTGTTTTTGAGATAGAGTCTTGCTCTACCGCCCAGGCTGGAGTGCAGTGGCATGATATTAGCCCACTGCAACCTCCACCTCCTAGGTTCAAGCGATTCTCCCTTTGTTTCCTTAACGTTTGTCAATCCATTTTCAGAGGAAGGGTTCACCCCACCTCCCTTTTTTTTTTTTTTTTTTTTGAGATAGGGTCTTGCTTTGTCACCCAGGCTGAAGGACAGTGGCATGATCATAGCTCACTGCAGTCTCAAACTCCTGGGCTCAAGTGATCCTTCTGCCTCAGGCCCCCAAGTAACTGGGACTCTAAGTGTACCACCAGACCTGGCTAACGTAAAAAACATTTTTTTTTGCCCTGGCACAGTGGCTCATGCCTGTAATCCCAGCACTTTGGGAGGCCGAGGTGGGTGGATCACTTGAGGCCAGGAGTTCAAGATCACTCTGGCCATCATGGTGAAACCCTGTTCTACTAAAAATACAAAAAAATCAGTGGGGTGTGGTGGCATGTGGTTGTAATCCCAGCTACTTGGAGGCTGAGGCATGAGAATCACTTCAGTCTGGGAGATGGAGGTAGCACTGAGGTGAGACTGTGCCACTGCACTCCGGCCCCTGGGCAACAAAGTGAGACTGTCTCAAAAACATAAATAAAATAAAATTTTTTGTTGTTGTTACCTAGGATAGTCTTAAACTCCTAGCCTCAAGCAACTCTCCCTCCTCGGCCTCCCTAAGTGCTGGGATTACAGACATGAGCCACTGCATGCAGCCGTCTCCCCTCTTTAATGCTCACCTCTTTGCTGTACGTTTCACAACAAGCCTGTTTCCTAGGATCCAATTTCCCCTGCTTTTCTGGCTACTTCCCTCTACCTGTTGTATGTGCTCAGCTCTGCTTTCTTACCTCATAGAAACTATTAAAGCAAAAAAAAAAAAAAGAAAGAAACTATTAAAGCAATCCTGTTGCCTTCTATAATTATTCCATTTTCTCATTCCTCTTACGAACTTTTTAAATGACTGGCCAAGTCACTGGCTACTTCTTATGGCCTACGCTCTCCTTTGTGCTTTTCATCTTTCCTTTTTTTTTTCTCTCTACAACTCTAACAAAACTACTAGAAGATCACAACACTCTCAACAAGCAAATCCAGTTGCTTTTTTTCCTGTGGCCAAAGCCAACCACCTTCTCATTATCTTCATTCAAATGAGTCCTTCCTTTGGTCTTTATAACATACCTTCAGAATATTTTCTCCCTAACTGTTCCTTTCTTCTCTCTTTCACTCCACTTCTTCCTCTTGTGTCATCAACTAGCAGCTGTCCTTCATAAATTCAGCCTTCCTAGTATAGCTACCTTTAGAAATAGTATGGAAGTTTCTGGCCAGGCATGGTGGTTCATGCCAGTAATCCCAGCACTTTGGGAGGCCGAGGCAGATGGATTACTTGAGGTCAGGAGTTTGAGACCAGCCTGGTCAACATGGCAAAATCCTGACTCTACTAAAAAAAAAATACAAAAATTAGCCAGGCATGGGGGCGCTCGCCTGTAATCCCAGCTACTAGGAGGACGAGGCAAGAGAATTGCTTGAACCTGGGAGGCAGAGGTTGCAGTGAACTGAGATTGTACCACTGCACTCCAGCCTGGGTGACAGATTGAGACCCTGTCTCAAAACAAGACAAAACAAAACAAAAAGAAAAGAAATGGTATGAAAGTTTCTTTAAAAAGCTAAAAATAGTACTACGTATGATTTAACAATCCCACTTCTGGGTACTTATCCAAAGGAATTAAAATCAGTGTGTCAAAGAGATATATGTGCACTCCCACGTTCACTGCAGCACTATTCACAACAGGCAAGACAGAATCAATCTAAGTGTCCACCAATGGATGAATGGATAAAGTGGTACACATACACAATGGAATACTATATAGCCTTTAAAAAGAAGTACACCCTGTCATTTGTGACAATATGAAAGGATCTGGAGAGTATTATGCTAAGTGAAATAAGATAGGCACAGAAAAACAAATACCATCTGATCTCACTCATATATGGAATCTAAAAAAGTTGAACTCATTGTGAACAGAGAGTAAGAACATGGCTACCAGAGGCTGGGGGGTGAGGGGTATGGGGAAATGGAAGAAGTTGGTTAAAAGGTACAAAGTTTCAGACAGACAGGTGGAGTAAGTTTTAGTGATCTATAGTAACCATAGTTAACAACAGCGTGTATTTCAAAATTCCTAAAAGAGATTTTAAATGTTTTCACCACAAAAAACAGTAAGTAGGTGAGGTGACAGATATGTCAATTAGCCTGATTTAATCTTTCTATTATGTAAACATTATCAAAACATCATATTGTATTCATACATATACCCAACTATTTTTCAATTAAAAAAACTGAGACTTCTATATCACCTAATTTTCTCCACAAGTATTTCAAAACACTTATTTTCACAATTCCAGCTAAGAACTTCCAGCTAATGACTCCTCTAAGATATTAAAAGAGAACACAAACTAATATAAACTCTTTCTAAATACTAATAAATCCTAAAACTATTGATATAAAACTGAAGTTATCTTTCTTCATTTTTCTCACCCCTAAATTTAACCCTAGACTGTCACTGGAGAGATGTCAGATGTTGGTATGATGGCTCATGCAGGGAAGGATCCAGGTTTCATGGGGCATGGATTTCACACCACTGGTTGGGGGGGGAGGGTTCTTTAAGAAAAAGAATACAAAATTACACATATGAAATAAGTTAAAAGATCACGGAAGACACCTAATGCAAGTTTTAAAAGGCCCTGAACTTAAGCTTCATTAATTTCACATTAAATTAACTTCTAGCCTCATGTATAACTCTATACTCTATGAAGTTAAAATCGGGATTGGTAATATAGCTAAATACATACACAAAGTTTAAGATTAACCTTAAACTTCCTGCAAGGATCTGAGTAAATGCATTATCTCATCGAGAGGTCCACCAGGAACTGTACAGGACAATATTCAGTTATTCCAGGGGAACTACTTTTTACTGCCCTCTAAGAAGTGAACAATACGAAGGAAAGCTGTGAATACCTGAAAGTCACATGATATTGATAAACTGCTTCATTATGACATTGTATTTTGATGAGGTTCAGTCCCAAAGACTGAGGTGTTCCTTTTGATCCCTGCTTCACAATAAGCTCTCTAGAAAATAAAAACAAAAAGCAACTGCATGTATCAAAAACAAAAAACAAAATAACTAACCAACCCACACAATCAACAACAAAAAGATTGGGGGAAGTAACATTTTTTCACATTTTGCTACAGATACACAAATTAAGAATCAACACTTAAAAAAGCTCCCTCTGAAGGCTAATCATTAGCAAGACCTAATTAGATAAGCAAGGTCACCCTACCTTTCCTAGTAACATTACCAAATAAACTAGGCCCATTAACTAAGAACACAAGGATGAGTTCTATGGAGAAAGATGAAGTGTCACGATATTCTTCCTAAATTATTTCTTTATCTTCAATAAGACAAAGAATTGTCTCAATTGGGAAGGAAACAAAAGGCCGTGAGTCCACTCTTTTGTTGCATGCTATATGTCCACTGTCAACCACATTTAACTTTAGAAATTGTCCCATCTTGGCTGGATGTGGTGGCTCACACCTGTAATCCCAGCACTTTGGGAGGCCGAGGCGGCTGGATCACGAGATCAGGAGTTCACGACCAGCCTGGTCAACGTGGTGAGACGCCATCTCTACTAAAAATACAAAAAAATTAGGTGGGGGTGATGGCGGGCGCCTGTAATCCCAACTACTCGGGAGTTTGAGGCAGGGAATTACTTGAACCCACAAGGCGGAGGTTACAGTGAGCTAAGATTGTGCCACTGCACTGCAGCCTGGGTGACAGCGTGAGATTCCGTCTCAAAAACAAAAAAAAACAAACTGTCCCATCTCTTTGTCAATCTCCTACTGGCAAAAACCAGAACACCCTGCAATACTTATTACCCAGGGAGGACCCAACAAAAATAGATTTTCCAATACTACACACCAGCCAAAATGCAGAGTTTTCACGATCATTACTAAGTAGAGAAGGCAGTGCTCCTGACTTACTTTTCCTTGTGTTCCACAGTCAGGACCAGAGGGCGATCTGGAGAGTGCAGGGGGGACTGAGGCAGAGCTGGTAGTGATGACAGCTGCGGGGGATCCCGGAATGGTGCACTGAAGGCACAAGGAGGCTTGTCCACTCCTCTGCCGATACCACCTGCTGCTCTTCCCAGTGGTAATAAAGAAGCATCCGAACTCCCTCTTCCAAGCATCCTGAAA
>NW_012109363.1:1057547-1062540 GCF_000951045.1 Mandrillus leucophaeus | reverse complement strand
GTAATCCCAGTACTTTGGGAGGCCAAGGCGGGCGGATCACTTGAGGTCAGGAGTTCAAGACCAGCTTGACCAACATGATGAAACCCCGTCTCTACTAAAAATACAAAAAATTAGCTGGGCGTGGTGGCACATGCGTGTAGTCCCAGCTACTCGGGAGGCTGAGGCAGGAGAATTGCTTGAACCTGGGAGGCGGAGGTTGCAGTGAGTCGAGATCAAGGTACTGCACTCCAGCCTGAGCGACAGAGCAAGACTCCATCTCGAAAAAAAAAAAAAAAAAAAAAAAAAATTCACCCCAATCAGGGTAATTTTTTAAGAGGACAGATGAATTTCTGAACAGCCCAGGGAGAACTACTTCTTACCCTTTTCCAATGTCTAGCTGTATTAACAGCTGCTGACTACTCTTGGGAAATGCACATTCTTTAATATAAAACCAGACATTGATTGTTTATGAGATGACACAACCCTTCTTAGAGTTGCTCTCTGAACTTACAGAGATATTCCATCTGAATTTGATAGTTACCTGAGAGCGTAACTTTACCCACCTATTCCAACCAACGGAGGCCTCTGCCATCTTGCTGTCCCCAGCTGCCAACACTTTTGGATCCCAAAAAGTGGGAGAGAGTTCCTCCTTGTCCTTGCGTACCAGATTAGCAGACAAGCCTCGACCTAAAATGCCTCTACCTGAAAGAAAGAACCGAACCCAGCAATGACTATGAGTTAAACGTGTTTCATAGTTTGTTTTTTTTTTTTTTTAAAGCAGTTATGTTTCTGAGGATAAACCATTTGGATTTTAGAAGAAACCAATCATATATATCACTGAATTTCTCAAGTTAGTTTTCCACATACCTGATGGAGGCACTTCCCGTTTCAGAGGCGTCTTAGAAACTGTTTCAATGCCCAGGCCTCTGAACATGGAGACCAAACCCACAGACTCCTGTGGAAAGTCAAAGAATAAAGTTCCAAGAGGTAGTTTAAAACCCCAGAAACAAGAGCTTTCTTAGTCTTGGTATATAAGAAAAATCATCTTCGAATTCTATAAATGTTTTAAGAACAAAGAGATACATATTTTATAAACTTTAAAAAATACTTGTAACTATGTGATATTAGGTCTTAAAGCACAGTTACAGTTATAGCCCATGATTTGATATGCAGTATAACAAAATGCAACAGAACAGAGTTAACTTTTCCATTTTGATTTGATAAACAGCATAACAAAATGCAACAGGACAGAATTAACTTTTCCATTTTTCTATTTCCTGCATATTCAAGGCAAGAGAGAACAAGTGTACTGGTTAATAAATTTCAAAAAAGCTGGATCATTTATGAGTATCAGAGGTTTGGGTAACCTGCTACTGTTTTCCTATGGCAGTCTTGAATGTCTACTACTGTTACATCAGTTGGATCTGACATGAATGAAAGCTACGTATAGACTCAAGCAATTCATTTGAGTCAACATGTAAGATTACTGTCATAAACTTTTCTCCTTACAAAAATATTACATTTGACAATGTAAACTCTACTTAAAATAATCCTAACTTCATTATTAGGTTCGTCCTACATTTGCTCTCTTTGACATATTAATTATAGACAAATATTCTTGAAATTACTTTATAATTAAAAATTGAAGAACATACACACGTTAAGTGTTCACACAGCAGCAGCAATAACTGAAGATCCTGTTTTTCTTTAAGATTTGTTCATTGGGCAATGAGCCTTCCAAAATGAACAAATGTTAAGTATTATTACCTCAGAGGCAGGAACTGCTGCTACTATCATAAAGTCAAAACCAGGGTGAAAATCTAAATATTCAGAAAAGAACAAGAGGTTGTACCTTTAGCCCTAACCATTACAGATGGAGGGATGGAGGGATGATTGGAAGCTAGAGGACCTATGGTACTTACCTAGTCCATCTAGCGTTCATTATGCGGTACTTTTTCATACCTCTAGAAACTCTAGATTTAAAACATCTGCCCAGATGTATCTATTTGTTAAAGAAAAAAAAAAAAGACAACCTTGTTTCTGTTTAGGGTTTCCCAGTTTTGCAAGCATTTTGTTGTTGTTGTTGTTTGAGATAGAGTCTCGCTCTGTCGCCTAGGCTGGAGAACAGTGGCAAGATCTCAGCTAACTGCAACCTCCGCCTCCAGGGTTCAAGCAATTATCCTGCCTTAGCTTCCTGAGTAGCTGGGATTACAGGCGCACACCACCACGCCTGGCTAATTTCTGTATTTTTAGTAGAGTTTCACCATGTTGGCCAGGCTGACCTCAGATGATCCACGTGCCTCGGCCTCCCAAAATGCTGGGATTACAGGCGTGAGCCACCGTGCCCAGCCCTGCAAGCACTTTGTAATCCATTACTACTTCTGATGGCAGACAGGTAAGCTATATGCCTCTCCTATGCATCCTGAAGTGGTCTTACCCTTTGTGCTGGCCCCCTCTGTGTGCTTGGCTCCTCTGGCTTTCCAAATACGTGGCCTCTGCCTGCAGGTACTCCCCTGCCCAGAGCTGGGTCCAAAGGTTTAGAAGCTTGTAGCCAACAGCCTGGCATCCGTACAGCCTGGCACTGGGATGGGTGGACAGGAGACTGGCCCCTGAACGATGGTCGGAAAGGATCCATGGAAAGCTGTAGAGAGCACGTGTGTTGATCCTGTTCTGGTTAATTACCTGCCAGCATTTTCAAAAGATTAAGGTTCCCAACTGTTTTCCTTTTCCTTCAAGACACACTCACAAAGCATTAAAATAATATTCTGAGTCAGTCCAGTAACATGCCCAGCCTTCTACAACATACTCACTTCAAAGGCTTCTATCTGATCTGTAATATTCTAAATACCCTTCATTAACAATTCCTTACAGCAGTGGTCCCCAACCTTTTTGGCACCAGAGACTGGTTTCCTGGAAGATAATTTTTCCTTGGACCCAGGGGTAGGGGGATGGTTTCAGAGTGACTCAAATGCACTACATTTATTGTGCACTTTATTTCTATTATTACATTATGATAATGAAATACAATAATTATACAACTCACCATAATGTAGGATCAGTGGGAGCCCTGATCTTGTTTTCCTGCAACTAGATGGTCCCATCTGTGGGTGATGGGAGACAGTGACAGATCATCAGGCATTAGACTCTCATAAGGAGCATGCAACCTAGATCCCTCGAATGTGAAGTTCACAAGACGGTTTGCACAATGAGAATCTAATGCCACCAGTGATCCGACAGGAGGCGAGCTCAGGTGATACTACGAGCCATGGGGAGCGGCTGTCAATACAGATGAAGCTTTGCTCATTTGCCAACCTCTCATCACCTCATGCTGTGCAGCCCAGTTTCTAACAGGCCCCCAACCAGTCTGTGGCCTGGGGGTTGGGAACCCCTGCCTTACAGGCTCACATCCTCCTTGAACTTATATTTTCTACCCAAATAGCCTCTCACAAAACGCAGTCCTATAAGTTAACTAGCTGTTGTGTAAGGAAGCAGTTTTTTGGGAGGGTCTCCCTCCGTCGCCCAGGCTGCAGTGCAGTGGCATGATCATGGCTCAAGTGACCCTCACATCTCAATCTCCTGAGTAGCTGGGACTACAGGCATGCACCACAACACCCAGCTAATTTGTATATTTTTTGTAGAGACAGGGTCTTGCCATGTTGCCAAGTCTGGTCTCAAACACCTGGGCTCAAGCAATCTGCTGCCTCAGCACCCCAAAGTGCTGGGATAACAGGCGTGAGCCACCACACCTGGCTAAGGCAGTTTTTACGTACGGCGATGACTTTGGTTTATAAACAATTTTTTTTTTTGAGATGGAGTTTCACTCTTGTTGCCCAGGCTGGAGTGCAATGGCACAATCTCAGCTCAACGCAACCTCTGCCTCCCGGGTTCAAGTAATTCTCCTGCCTCAGTCTCCCGTGTAGCTGGGATTACAGGCATGCGGCACCACGCCCGGCTAATTTTGTATTTTAGTAGAGACGGGGTTTCTCTATGTTGGTCAGGCTGGTCTCAAACTCCCAACCTCAGGTGATCAGCCCACCTGGGTCTCCCAAAGTGCTGGGATTACAAGGGTGAGTTACCATGCCTGGCCTATAAACAATTTCATAGTTAACATAGCCATATCATAAAATTATTGTCAATAAATATTTATGAGTTTTTGCTTTGTTTTTAGCCTGTCCTAAATAAGAGTCATAACTTTTTTCCAGTCTATGATTGCACTAACCTCTTTTCCTTGATCTGTTTAGTTGCTTCTCCGAATCTCTATCCAATTCTTTTTTACAAAATTCTTCCTTCAGGCTGAGCACAGTGGTTCATGCCTGTAATCTCAGCACTCTGGGAGGCCTAGGTGGGAGGACCACTTGAGGCCAGGAGTTGGAGGCCAGCGCCTTAGGAACACAGTGAGACCCTGTCTCTATAAAAAATTTAAAAATAGAAAAAAAATTTTTTTTAACTCTCTTCTTTCAGACTCCACCAGAAGTCTCCAGAGGACGCAGTCTTTCTGCTTCGAGCCTACAATACTTGCTCAGTCTCACAGGTTGCATTTAACACCCTTCTCTCCCCCAGGTTACCAGGGGTGAGGCTCTCCCTGGCTTCCCCACCAAATCTAAAGCCCATCAGGTCTCTTCAAAATCACTTCATAACCTGTAGGTTGGGCGTGGTGGCCCATGCCTGTAATTCCAGCGCTTTGGGAGGCGGGTGGACCACTTGAGGTCAAGTGTTCAAGACCAGCATGGCCAACATGGTGAAACCCTGTCTTTACTAAAAATACAAAAATTAGTCAGGCGTGGTGGTGCATGCCTGTAATCCCCCCCACTCAGGAGTCTGAGGCACCAGAATCGCTTGAACCCAGGAGGCGGAGGTTGCAGTGAGTCAAGATGGTGGCACTCCAGCCTAGGTGACAGAGCAAGATTCTTTTCAAAAAAAAAAAATCACTTTATGACCTACAGATTTCAAGACACCCTCTTTAAGGGGTTCCTCTCATTGTCCTGACTTGCCCGATTCCTGAAAAATATTTCTT
>NW_012109363.1:1053841-1056675 GCF_000951045.1 Mandrillus leucophaeus | reverse complement strand
CAGGAGAATCGCTTGAACCCAGGAGGCAGAGGTTGTAGTGAGCAGAGATCACGCCACTGCACTCCAGCCTGGGCAACAGAGTGAGACTCCGTCTCAAAACAAACAAACAAAAATAAAATTAAAAAGCTGTCTTAAGTATTAGTTACAGAGAAATCACATACATTTAAAGAAAAGATTAACACACAATTCCCAAGTCCACATCATAGTGCAGACAGTTCAAGAACCTGAAAAATGTATTGAACTAAACTATCCTCTTTCACACTCTAAATGTAAGCTATGACTCCCTTTCTGAAGGCTATATTTAACTGCTAACACCCCTTTTCGCTGAGCCAGGACTCTGCTCACACCTCCTCAACACCACCCAAAGAAACCCAAGCTATCAGTATGTTAACAGTTACATACTCAGAAGCGCTGGACAGCCTCCCTTAAGTGACATCTGGAATCTTCCTCTTTGTCCACGCTTCCCTCAACCCCCAGCATCACTTCTATAGATTCAGGTAGCTCCCTCACAGGGCCCTCTCCCAGTGTGGGTTTCCCCTGGGATCAGGTTGCAGATACTTGGCTGACCGAAAGGTTCAACGGGAAAGGAACCCAGGATGGGCTGGGCCTGTCTCCCTCGCATCCCTGAGTGCGCGCTCCGTGCAGAGGCCTCACGACTAGGGCTTAACCAGAAGCAAGGCCCCCGAAGGCGAGTCCCACCCCCTTTCCACCCCGAGAAACGCACCTTTTCCCAAAGCCACAGCCCTGCCGGGGGTTCTATCTCCTCTTTCAGGCCAAATAAGAGGTCCACTTGGGCCTCCCCTGCCGCCCCCACCTGAGCACGTTCTCTGGGGCCTCAGCGCCGGGCCTCGAATAACGACTTCCCGTCCCCGCCCGACCCGCAACTCTCAGCACCTCCCCGAAGGGGGAGGGGAGAGGCCCGGGAGGCCGGCCTACCCCACGTGCTTGAGCAAAAGCCCACCCTGCCCGCCCCGGTGCGACCTTGGCCTGCCTGGCCTGCCTGGCCTGCCTGGCCTGCCGCAACCGGGGCCAGTCCTCTCACCTGAGCGCGAGTCCTCGTCCCACTCGCCCGGCTCCACGGGCCTCAGGAGAGGACGGCGCTCAATCCACGCCCCAGGGCCCACATGCTCCAGGGCCAATTTCCGCTCTTCGAGGCCGCCGGGGCTGAGCCCATTGGCCACACGACCTGTCGTTCACAAGAGCAAGCTATGTCATTGGCCCATCTACAAGAGAGGCTCGTCCTTTCCAGCAGGTTCGCTGTGTAAGGGTGGTTCGTGCGGAAGGAGCCCTGGAAGTTCTGTGACCCTCAGCGTTAAAATGTGTTAGGGTTTGGAGATCCTGACTCCATTTCTGGGGGCAACTCCTATAAACAGATTTAGCCTAAGACTCGCGTGTTGAAATTGACTTGCCCCATTCCTGCCAGTTAGAGGATTAGCCATACAGGTGGTGAAAAAGAAAAGGTAAGCTCGAGTGCGCATTCAGACACCTAATTCATATGATTTCTGCACATCACTTTCCTTATACATAAAACAGACATAAAAACTAAAAACATCCATTCATAGGGTTGAATGGAAATGTACACACATAATGACATAACGTATGTAAAATACTTAGCACAAGAAGATGACCCTCCATAAATGTTGCCTATTATTATTTATTGATGCCTAAATCTGTGAGCCAAGAAGAACTTTCTAGGAAGCAGATTATTAGTGGTTACTTGAGCAACTACAGAATGATTTTACCCGAGGAAAGATTTCTGTCCCTCTCCCAACCATTTTGGCAAATAACTGCATCCCTCTCCCACACCCAGGTTTTACAGGGTGGTCGAGGTCAAGCTTCTGAAGGCTTTGGTGGATGCTACGGAGACATCCAAAGTCTCTGCATGGAATAGGACTAGAGAAGGATTAACCTTACCTTTTCCAGGTCTCAGATATCCCATTACTTGTTTTAATCCACACATACAAGGGCCCCCTCTCTCCTTCCCGAATGAGGATAGTCTGAAAATTATTGGAGCAGGATGATTTTCAACTCAGGAATCCAGTTGGCACGATGCCCCTTCACTGTTCCTAGACAGTATTTGTTTACCATGATCTAATATTTTCACTTTCTTTACCACACAACCTTCTTAACTTGCAACTGTTGCAATGTTATGTTGTAAGCAATACTCGTGCCTGTGCAAATACTTAATGGTAGCAAGTGCAGTCAGAAACAGTTATACAAACTGTTTTGTAACGTTCATGAAGATCCAACTCCCTGTTCTTTTACGAACTCCAACCAAACTTTGCATGACACGCTTATTGTATACGCACGAAACAATATTTTGGGGGCAGGATTCAGCAAATCTTCTAGTTGAAGTAAGGAAATAATAATCCTCAGATAATTTCCTGAACATGTCTTCTATTTGGGAATCTAAACCAAGAGCACCATCACAAAGGGTAGGCACATTGTTTTCTATATTTCTATATCCTGTCCATCCGTGCACGTGTAGATGGCCTTTGTACAGTATTTCTAGCCAATCCAGACATCATGAACACTACTTATTTAACCAAAGGAAAATCCATATAGTCTTGCTGTTGATTGGACATAAAAATGGTTGAAGCTTTCTGAAACGTGGATATCTATTTAGAATCTTTCAAAATAATATATCTTGGAGATTATATTCCCTAACAGAATACTTTAATTGTTAATTAGCCATCCCTAGGATATTGATTAAAAAGGACACACATAATCTAATCACAAAAAGATGAGTATGTGAGGTGATGGATATGTTTGTTAATTTGGTTTAATTCCACAATGTAAACAAATATCTGAATATTATACTGTACCACATAACC
>NW_012109363.1:1041017-1052576 GCF_000951045.1 Mandrillus leucophaeus | reverse complement strand
AGAGACGGGGTTTCACTGTGTTAGCCAGGATGGTCTCGATCTCCTGACCTCGTGATCCGCCCGTCTCGGCCTCCCAAAGTGCTGGGATTACAGAGGCTGGGTAATTTTTAAAGAAAAGAGGTTTATTGAGCTCATGGTTATGCTGGCTGGAAAGTTCAAGACTGGACATCTGGTGAGGACTTTGGGGTGCTTCCACTCATGGCGGAAGGCAAAGAGACCCAGCCTGTGCAGAGATCACATGGAGAGAGAGGAAGCAAGAAAGAGAGGGGAGGGAGGCGCCAGGTTCTTTTTAACAACCAGCTCTTGTTGGAACTAATAAGCCCTTTAGTAGAGACAGGGTTTCGCCATCTTGCCCAGGCTGGTCTTGAATTCGGTGGCTTATGGGTGTGAGTCAACACCCCTGACTGGAGCCATAAAATTTAATGGAATTTGTCCTTCAGTATCTGTGGAGTATTGGTTTTTAGGACCTCCCTCCATGGATACCAAAATTCACAGATACTCAAGTCTCTTATATAAAATGGTATATTTTATATTTGCATATAACCTATGCACATTTTCCTGTATACTTTAAATCATCTCTAGATGAATTATAATACCAAATACAGTGTAAATGCTATATAAATAGTTGTTACACTGTATTGTTTAGGGAATAATTACAAGAAAAAAGTCTGCACCTGTTCAGTACTGATGCAACCATCCTTTTTGTTTTTTCCAAATATTTTTGATCTATGGTTGGTTTAATCCATGGATGCAGAACCCGTGGATAGGGAGGGCCTATTTAGATGAGACCTTAGACTTGCAATTGATACTGAAATGGTATAAGACTCTGGGGGCTGTTAGGATGGGGCGAATGTGTTGCATGTGAGAAGAACATGAATTTGTGGGGGGACAGAGGGAGGAATGTTAGGGAGTGAATTGTGTCCTCCTCACAAAACCTATGTTGAAGCCCTAATCCCCTGTATGTGGAGACAGAGTATGTAGGGAGATAATTAACGTAAATGAGGTAAAGAGGAGCTGTAAATGAGGTAAAGAGGAGCTCTAATCTGATAGGATTTGTGTCCTTATAAGAAGAGAAAGAGACATGAGATCTCTCTCTATCTCTATCCCTCTCTCTTCATGGAAGCACGGAGACAAGGCCATGTGAGGACACAGCAAGATGGCAGCCATCTATAAGCTAGGGAGACGGTACTCACCAGAAATCAAATTTGCCAGCACCTTGATCATAGAATCGTAGCCTCCAGAGCTGTGAAGAAAATGTATGATGCTGAGGCCACCCAGTCTGTGGTAATTTGTTATGGCAGGCCTGTCTGACTAATAGAATAACAGATGTCAGCAAGGATGTGGTGGAACAGGAACCCTGTTACATTGCCAGTAGGAATGTAAAATGATGCAGCTTATTTGGGAAACATTTGGCAGTTTCTCAAAAAGTTAAACAAAAAATTACTGTAGGAATCAAATTTTCACTTCTTGGTAGCTACCTAAGAAAAATGAAAACATGTCCACACAAAACTTGCATGCAAATGTTCACAGCAGCATTACTGATAATTGCCAAAAACTTCACCTAAATGTTCATCAATTGGTAAATGAATACACGGAAATTTGTATGCTTAACAATGGGGATACGTCAAAAAAAAAAAAAAAAAAAAAGGAGGCCAGGGGCGGGGGCTCATGCCTGTAATCCCTGCACTTTGGGAGGCCAAGGCGGGTGGATCACCTGAGGTCAGGAGTTCGAAACCAGCCTGGCCAACATGATGAAACCCCCATCTCTACTAAAAATACAAAAAATTAGCTGGGTGTGGTGGCAGGTGTCTGTAATCCCAGCCACTCAGGAGGCTGAGGTAGGAGAATCGCTTGAACCCGGGGGGTGGAGGTTGCAGTGAGCCAAGATCGTGCCACTGCACTCCAGCCTGGGCAACAAGAGCAAAACTCCATCTCAAAAAATAAAAAATAAAAAATAAAGAAAAAAAGGAATAAAGATGTGGTATATATTCACACAATGGACGGATTAATCAATAAGAAGGAACAAACTGCTGTGGCATGGATAAACCCCAAAAATATGTTAAATGAAAGAAACCAGACATAAGAGACCACATATTGTATGATTCCATTTATGTGAAATGTCTAGAAAAGATAAATCTATAGAGACAGAATGTAAACTAATGGCTGCCTGGGTCTGAGGGTGGGAATTAGGATGAACTGTAAATGTGCATGAGGGCTTTTATTAGGGTGACAAAAATGTTCAAAAACTGATTTATGGCAATGTTTGCACCACTCATTAAATTTACCAAAAATTATTGAATAGGATAAATTATATGATATGTAAAATACATCTTTTTTTTTTTTTTTTTGAGATGGAGTCCAGTTCTGTCACCCAGGCTAGAGTGCAGTGGTGTGATCTGGGCTCACTGCAACCTCCGCCTCCTGGGTTCAAGCAATTCTCCTGCCTCAGCCTCCCAAGTACCTGGGATTATAGGCTCCCGTCACGATGCCCAGCTAATTTTCGTATTTTTAGTAGAGACAGGGTTTCACTATGTTGGCCAGGCTGGTCTTGAACTCCTAACCTCATGATCTACCCGCCTCGGCCTCCCAAAGTGCTGGGATTAAAGCATAAGCCACCACACTCGGCCTAAAATATATCTTAATAGAGGTATTTTTTTTAAAACGCACATTAAAAAACAAGCAGAGCACTTTGGGAGGCTGCAGTGGGCAGATCTCTTGAGGTTAGGAGTTTGAGACCAGCCTGGCCAACATGGTGAAACCCCATCTCTACTAAAAATAGAAAAATTAGCCAGGCATGGTGGTACACGCCTGTAATCCCAGCTACTCAGGAGGCTGAGGCAGGAGAATCACTTGAACCTGGGAGGTGGAGGTTGTAGTGAGCTGAGATCGTGCCACCGCACTCCAGCCTGAGCGACAGAATGAGACTGTCTCAAAAAATCCAAACCAAAAACAAAAAAAAACACCACAAAATAACATACAGAAACTACAGTGAACAGAACCAGATCCAGACATATTTCAAAAAATAGTGTCACTGAACACAGAATATAAATAAATAGCATATTTCATAAATATGAAACAATATGTTTCAAGAAATAAAGGTGGCAATTGCAACAATGAGTAAAGAGCAAAGGCAGGCCAGGTGCAGTGGTTCACACCTGTAACCCCAGCACTTCGGGAGGCTGAAGCGGGCAGATCACTTGAGCTCAGGAGTTTGAGACCAGCCTGGGCAACATGGCAAAATGCTATCTACAAAAAAATAGTAATAAAAAAAAAATTGGCCAGGAATGGTGGTGCATGCCTGTAATTCCAGTTACTTGGGAGGCTGAGGTAGGAGGATCACTTGAGTCTGGGAGGTCGAGGCTGCAGTGAGCTCTGATTGCGCCACTGCATTCTAGCCTGGGCAACAGAATGAGACCCTATCTCAAAAAAAAAAAAAAGCAAAGGTAACCAAAATTGATGAGGCAAGTTTGGCAAAGAACCAAAATAGAACTTATAAAAATGAATAATGTGATAGAAATTAAACACTTCAAGGAAAATTACACAAGAGAATATACACAGCTAAAAAGAGACGTAATGAATTAGAAGATCAGCTGAAATATTTACCTAGAATGTAGCACAGAGACAGAGATGGAAAACATGAGACGCTAAAAACACAGAGAACAGAGTGAAAAGGCCCAATAAAGTTTGAGATGGAGATAACACAGAAAAAAGAGGAAAGGCAATATTCAAAGATTTAATGGGTATGAGCTTTTTAGATTTGATGAAAGATACAAATCTTTAGCTTCAAGAAGACCAGTGACTCTGAAACAGAGAAGTAAAAAGAAATCTACACTCAGCACATCATCATTGTAATGCAGAATACCAAAGGCAAAGAAAAGATCTAAAAACGCAGTCATAAAGAAAAAAAAAACACATTATCTATAAATGAGTGAAAAGTGGACTTAGTAATATTAATAGAAAAATCCTGGAAGACAGTGGTACAATATATCCACAGGTCTGAGAGACTAAGGGAAAAAAATGTGTCAACCTAGATATTGTATACCCAGTGAAATTTTATTTCCAAAACAGGGGTAAAATAAAGCATTTTCAAAGAAACATAAACTGACAGATTTACCTCCAACAAACCCTCTCTAATGAAATTTCTTAACATGAAGATAAAGCAAAATGGGCCAGCTGAGGTGGCTCACCCTGTAATCCCAGCACTTTGGGAGGCCTAGGCAGGCAGATCAGTTGACACCAGGAGTTTGAGACCAGCCTGGGCAACATGGTGAACCCCTGTCTCTACTAAAATACAAAAATTAGCCAGGCATGGTGGAGCATGCTTGTAATCCCAGCTACTTGGGAGACTGAGGCATGAGAATCGCTTGAACTCGGGAGGTGGAGTTTGCAGTGAGCCAAGATCATGCCTTTGTGTTCCAACCTGGGCAATAGAACAAGACTCTGTTAAAAAGAGAAAAAAAAAAAGAAGAAGAAGAAGAAGTAGAAAAAAAGCCCCCAGAAGGAAAGTCTGGGAAGAAAAAAGGAATCATGAGTGTAGTAAGTGACTGAATAAAGGGGTAATAATAGTGTGCAATAGATGGATGACTTAGCCTAGATCCTCAGAAGGTGGGGCCTGAGACAGATTAAGTGCAAGTATTTGACTGGAGAGTGTGATCCCAGGGACTAGGAGTGCGGGACAGGGGAATGATGCAGGGAGGGAGGGAGAGCTTACTCAAAGATGCATTAGGAAGTTGGCCACTGCTACAATGATCTGGTTGCTGTATCCATCAGGACCATTTCAGAAGCCATATGAAGTCCATGGCAAGACTACCTATCCTACAGGAGCAAGGAGGATTCTTGTACCATTGACTCTCTTCTTTCCTTTGGTCAAAGACATACCTCAAGGAATGTTAAACCCTGGTACTTTGTAGTTGCACCATGGTGTTCCCATCCTGTTCCATGCCTTGTCGTCAACATCAAAGTCTCAGGGAAGAAGGGAGAAGATGCACAGAGCAAGCCTGAGGTTAAGTACTATCAGGTTGTATCTGTGTAGACCTGGTGGGTACCCACAGAGAACTGGTTAACACAGTGCTGCCTAAATAAAGAGAAAGGTAAGACTGAGAAGATGTGCAAAGGTTCATAGAGATGTCCAATACAATGAAGTTTTTAAAAAGCCAAAAAAAAAAAAAAATGATAGAGCCAAGAAGTTAAGAAAAATAGGCATATAAGTCAGGAGAGAGATAATTATAATAAAAGCATTATAAGGTTCTGGAGGAGGGTAATAAGAATTAACTCTACACTCACTAAGTATGCACATTAAAATTTTTTAAAGAAATAAAGTGAGCCTACACAACATGGTGAAACCCTGTCTCTGCAAAAAATTAAGAAAAAAAAAATTAGCTGGGCATGGTGGCACCCGCCTGTAGCCCCAGCTACTAGGGAGGCTGAGGTGGGAAGATTCCTTGAGCCCAGGAGTTTGAGGCTGCAGTGAGCTGTGATCATGCTACTGCACTCCAGCCTGGGCAACTGAACAACACCCTGTCTCAATTTTTTTTTTTTTTTAAGAAATAAAATCTATATATTTCCAATCAGTGGAGGAAAAACAAATGAGAAAAAATTAATCTAAACAAAAAGGCAAAGAAGAATAAAAATTCATCACAGAAAAATCTGGACAGAAAGGAAACATAAAATAAGTGACAGAAATAAATTCTACTGTGTTAGTAATTACAATATAAATATGTCGAACTTTCCAGGCAAAATGCAGAGATTGATCCAGATGCGGTGGCTCACCCTGTAATTCCAGCACTTTGGGAGGCTGAGGTGGGTGGATCACTTGAGCTCAGGAGTTCAAGACCAGCCTGGCTAACGTGGTGAAACCCTGTCTCTACTAAAAAAAAAAAAAAAGAAAGAAAGAAATTAACCGGACATGGTGGCATGTGCCTGTAGTCCTAGCTACTCAGGAGGCTGAGTCAGGATAATCACTTGAACCCAGGAGACGGAGGTCACAGTGAGCTGAGATCATGCCACTGCACTTCAGTATGAGCAACAGAGCAAGACTCTGTCTCAAAAAAAAAAAAACAAAAACAAAACAGAGATTATCAGATTGGATTTTAAAAACAAAAATCCTGCTATATAGTGTTTAGTAGGTACAGATAGACATAAGTAAACATAAAATACAATGATAGAGAAAGGTTGAAATTCAGATGGTGAAAACATAGGCCCAGTGCTTTGGAGGTGGGAGATAGATGACTTAAGGCTAGGTGTTCAAAACCAGCCTAGGCAACCTGGTGAGACTCCATTTCTACAAAAAAAAAAAAAGAAAAAATTAGCTGGGTGTGGTGATGCATGCCTGTAGTCCTAGCTACTTGGAAGGCTGAGGCGAGAAGAGTGCTTGAGCAGAAGAATTTGAGGTTACAGTGAGCTAGGATCCTGTCATTGCACTCTAGCCTGGGTGACAGAGTGGGATCCCGTCTCTCTAAAAAATAAGAATAAATAAAATCAAGCAAGCACTAACCCCCCAAAAAAGCAAGCAAACTGGAGTCGCCATGTCAGTATCAGACAAAGAAAACCTTACAGCAAAAAGTAGTATTAGAGAAAAAGGGGCTCACTTAATAATGACAAGATTCAAGGAGTTAAAACAATTCTAAATTTACATGCGGCTAATGACATAGCATCAAAATATATAAGGCAAAAGCTGATTAATACGAAGTAGAAAAATCTGCCAACATAATAGGAGACAACAAGCTCTCAGTAATTGACCAATCAAGCAAACCAAAAAAAATTAGAGAGGCTGTGAAAGATTTGATTGACACAGATAATATGCTTTATTGCCTTTATTTTGTATTTGCCTATATTTTGTATTTGCTATATATTAATACAAAATATATTGCCTCTATTTTGTATTTGCTGTTTGTTTAACAAATACTTACATAGGGCTTATTATGGACCAGGCTTTTGTCAAGAACTGCAAAGTTTTTTTGACCTAATGCCTTTGAGAGCCAAGATGGTATCACTGGTCACTTCAGTGAAATTCAGGGATAAATTTCATACCGCCTTTTCTGATTGGATGACTCCCATTATAAGGATAACTCCCCATAGAGTATACATAAATAACAAGTCAGTTACCTCTGAGCAGTTTAGGGTAGCCTCATTTGACGAGATCTCTGCAGTTGTCTGAGGGTCATACAATCTACTTGTGGTGTTTCCTTAAGGTCTCTTACCACTCACTATAAGGTTCAAGTCACCGTGATTTACAGAAGGAGGCAAATTAATGCCTAGCTTCCACATACCAAGGGTGCTCATTGGTGGTCCTGGGAAAAAAACGTGTTGTTTATCATTTTTGGGCCCCCCAAGTAGGATGTTACATCAGCTGGGTAGGCACAGGTTGACAGTGCCTCCAACATAGCCTCCCAGAAAGTCTGTAGCTCTAGGGTTCCTAGACCAGTTCAAAAAACTGGATATGGTCCTTATTTTTGTTCTTTGTTTTTTGTTTGTTTGTTTGTTTTGAGACAGAGTCTCACTCTGTTGACCAGGCTGGAGTGCAGTGGTGTAATCTCAGCTCACTGCAACCTCCAGCTCCCAGGCTCAAGCAATTCTCCCGCCTCAGCGTCCCAGGTAGCTGGGATTACAGACATGCTCCACTGCCACCAAGCTAATTTTGTTTTGTTTGTTTGTTTGTTTGTTTGTTTGTTTTTTGTATTGTTAGTAGAGACGGGGTTTCACCATGTTGGTCAGACTGGTCTCAAACTCCTGACTTCAAATGATCCACCCACTTCAGCCTCCCAAAGTGCTGGGATTACAGGAATGAGCTACCATGTCCAGCCTGGTCCTTATTTTTGAAGGAACTACAAGAAGGTAGCCAGCTCACCCTGCTGTATTTATCCACACCACCAGCCAGTGGCATTCATCCACTCAGTGGAATGGCTGAAGAATGGCTAAAGGAATGGGGGTGAGGAAGGCATCTGGAGGTGCTGATTGATGTTTTATGGGAAGGTGCAAGAGATAGGTCCGGGTCCAGCCCCTGCTGATGCCAGCAAACTTTTAGCTAAGATGAAGGAGGATGATGGTCAAATCAAGGTCAGAGTGGTCTGGCAGGGGCTGGCAGACTCAGCAGCCAATTAAATGTAATGGGGCCGGGCATGGTGGCTCATGCCTGTAATCCCAACACTTTGGGAGGCTGAGGTAGGTGGATCACCTGAGGTCAGGAGTATGAGGCCAGCCTGGCTAATATGGTGAAGCCCCATCTCTACTAAAAATACAAAAGAAATTAGCCAGGCATCGTGGCACATGCCTGTAGGCTGAGGCAGGAGAATCACTTGAACTCGGGAGGTGGAGGTTGCAGTGAACCAAGATCGCGCCACTGTCCTCCAGCTTGGGCGACAGAGTGAGGCTTTGTCTCAAAAAAATAAAATAAGGGTCTTGCAACAGTTTGAGAAAACCAGGGTATTTTCCTTTGTAAGGAGGCTCCAGAAGCAGTTCTGATAGACAAAGATCATTACTGTCCTCCTCTCTCCCATATCTCCCAGGGACTGAGGTGGTCCCTGTGGTCTCTTCCCGGCCAAAGTCATTACTCTCCCTCCACGGTGTCTCATTCCAGTAGCTATAAATTAACCTTCTGTCACACCCAGGCCTAAGGGTCAGGTACAAGAAGGACAAGGCCATTTTTTCCCTAGAAATCCAGGCCAAAAGAAATACCTAACAATTTCATTATTTGTTGTTATTATTTTTTTGGAGACAAAGTCATGCTCTGTCACCCAGGCTGAAGTGCAGTGGCATGATCTCAGCTCACTGCAACCTCTGCCTCCTGGGCTCAAGCAATTCTCCTGCCTCAGCCTCCTGAGTAGCTGGGACTACAGGCACACACCACCACACTGGACTAATTATTTTTGGGATATTTTTAGTAGAGACGGGGTTTTGCCATGTTGCCCAGGCTGGTCTCGAACTCCTGACCTCAAGTGATCCACCCGCTTCGGGCTCCCAAAGTCCTCCCAAAGTGCTAGGATTACAGGTGTGAGCCACTGCACCCGGCCCAATTTCATTAATTCAATAGTTAGGTCTAAATGTCTTGATACATATTCATGTCTTCACAACTTAGTAGCCATTTGAAAGAAAGAACACATATGAGTTGAAATAAAAATAATACTTTTATCCCTTTTTTTTTTTTTTTGAGATGCAGTCTCTCTCTGTGGCCAGGCTGAAGTGCAGTGGTGTGATCTCAGCTCACTGCAACCTCTGCCTGCCGGGTTCAAGCGATTCTCCTGCCTCAGCCTCCCGAGTAGCTGGGACTACAGGCACGTGCCACCACACCCAGCTAATTTTTGTATTTTCAGTAGAGACAGGGGGTTTCACCATGTTGGCCAGGCTGGTCTCGATCTCTTGACCTCGTGATCCGCCTGTCTCAGCCTCCCTAAGTGCTGGGATTACAGGCGTGAGCCACTGTGCCTGGCACTTTTATCCCATTCTTAAGTAACCACAATTACTTGCTAATGGGATGTGCTGGGAGCTGCTGAAACCTTGGTATCAGGTTGGACACCACCACTCTTATTTCCTCTACACTGGTATTCATACAATATTTACTTTTTATCACAGCAACTGCAGAAAGTCCAACTTCACGAAGTTAGAATGTTATCTAAAGGATAATAATTTAATGTTGAAACCATGATCTATCTTTTCATAGCAGTTTGCATGATTTCCTACAGATGTTGAGTATCATCATGTTTCCCTTAAAAATTTAAAATATTCTCTGGTGCTCCATGGGGCTTTCTGCTGTGGCACCTTGGGTGCCTCAGGACACAGTTTGAGAACTGTGGTCTCACACAGAATTGTTCTTCAGTTTGGGGGACAAAATTCTTGGAGAAAAAAATCAAAATCAGATTGTCATATCTTTTTTTTTTTTTTTTTTTTGAGATAGAGTCTTGCTCTGTTGCCCAGACTGGAGCGCAGTGGTGCGATCCTGGCTCACTGCAACCTCCTCCTCCAGGTTCAAACAATTGTCATCCCGTAGCCTCCTGAGTAGCTGGGATTACATGTGTCCACCACCATGCCCAACTAAGTTTTGTATTTTTTTAGTAGAGATGGGGTTTACCATGTTGGCCATGCTGGTGTCGAACTCCTGACCTTAGGTGATCTGCCAGCTTCGGCCTCCCAAAGTGCTGGGATTGTAGGCATGAGCTACCACGCCTGGCCCAGATTGTCATATTTGATATTACTTCATAATTAGTTTGAATGTTAACAAATTATACAAAGAGTTAATATTAAACACACACACACACACACACACACACACACACACACACTTAATCAGCATTGAAGTTGAGTCCCCTAGGCCCCCTTTTGGCTGGGCAGCCACCACGGGGTGAACTAACCAGGTGGGATGGGGCTGCCATTAGGAGAAAGAAAGAAGCATCGTGCCCAGAAGCAAATCCTGAATTTTCAAAATAGTTCTATAGAACATCCCCACTTTTCATCTTGATTAGTACCCAGGCAGTGGTCAAGAGGGAAGGCTCTCTTTCTAAGAATGGTCATATTCAGTGACCAAACTACCTTACTAATATATAGGGACCAGGAAAAGGCAATGGAGGCAGAGTCAGAAATTGTATTGAGCTGATTTTTGAGGAGGCTGTTCCAACACTCAACAATACTAGATGGCTGGGCCCAGTGACTCATGTGTGTAATCCCAGCACTTTGGGAGGCTGAGGCGGGAGGATGACTTGAGCCCAGAGTCAAAACCAGCCTGGGTAACATAGAAAGACTCATTCTCTAAAAAAAAAATAAAAATAAAAATAATTAACTGAATGTAGTGGCACATGCCTGTAAGTCCCAGCTACTTGGAAGGCTGAGGCAAAAGGATCACTTGAGCCCAGGAATTCAAGGCTACACTGAGCTATGATCACACCACTGCACTCTAGCCCGGACAACAGAGAGAAACCCTGTCTCTAAAAAAATAAAAAATAGAAAATACTGGATACCTGTGGATGGTGGGCAGTCTAAAAGTCCCATTGACGACGTTGTGCCCATTGCCATAAAAGGTTGTTAGACTGCAATGTCCAGAAAGCCAGAAGTATGACGAAGATTAGTTTAAAGCACCTCAAAGTTAGTTTCATGTGCCAGAATCAGTTGATTGGACCAGGACAACAGCACTGTAACCTGAAAAAGTGTCAACAGCAGTGAGCCAGAAGCCCCAAAAGGGGTTCAAAGGTTGGATGGACTCAACTGCCACACCCTGTGCAATGCGGCCTCCTCCCCAGAGACAAACAGCTCACCTGTTACTCCTTTGATTAGGAGTCGCAAGTCTGGCATGCAGTGATAGCTTGTGCATCTGAAGCAGAGTCCTCTACTGGGTGCCCAGTCTGTGGGGGGTGTGCTGCCATGTCTGGTACAATGATCGATCCAGAAAGCAAAGGTGTTAGTCTGGGTGGTGCAGACTCAATTGGCATCTTGATTCCAGTTGGTCTCATCAGAGAATACACCCTTACCATGGGCACCTAGATCGACCAAGACAGTTCAATCAGCAGCTGCAATTTGTTTCCACAGTTCGTGGCCAAAGACAAACCCAAAAAAGACAAAAATCTTTTTTTTTTT
>NW_012109363.1:1038829-1040557 GCF_000951045.1 Mandrillus leucophaeus | reverse complement strand
CTCTTGCGCTCAAGTGATTCTCCCACCTCAGCCTCCCAAATAGCTGGGACTGCAGGTGTGCACCCATACCAGGCTAGAGAAATATTTAATCTGCCAGTTTGTAGTTTTCCAAGTGGCACAACTAAGGAGCTAGGTCATTGTCAGCAGCCTGAGTCAGTAAAAATATAACAGGAGGTTCATCAAAGAAGACTGACCTGGGCTATGAGAATAGCTGTGAGTTCTGCCTACCAAGTGAATGACCATATCTGCTTTCCATTCCGCACAGCAGCCCAGTGGACAGCACTGACTTCAGCTTAGCCAAGCCATCAGTGAACCAGGCACAGGCTTTTAGGGGAACCTCTGTGGATTGTGAGCTATGGGGTGGAGGATAAAATTTCCCCTAGAAGAATAGCTGCCTTTTTTTTTTTTTTTTTTTAATGTAAAGCCAAAATGCCACTAGGGCCAGGCCAGCTGCATACTGAATGTATCATTTCCATCGGACAAGAGAGGCTTGTCAGGCCCTTCCCACATTGTTAGCTTTGAGTTGGAATCATGCCACCCCAAAATGGGACTATCAGTCACAAGGCCTTTATGAGGATGTGCTGTGTACACTTTGTCAGGTGCTCAGGTTTTTTTGTTTCTTTGTTTGGTTTTTGAGACGGTGTCTCGCTCTGTCGCCCAGGCTGGAGTGCAGTGGCACGATCTTGGCAGACTGCAAGCTCCGCCTCCCAGGTTCATACCATTCTCCTGCCTCAGCCTGCCCACTAGCTGGGACTACAGGCACCCACCACCTTGCCTGGCTAATGTTTTGTATTTTTAGTAGAGACAGGGTTTCACTGTGTTAGCCAGGATGGTCTCGATCTCCTGACCTCGTGATCCGCCCGCCTCAGCCTCCCAAAAAGATGGGATTACAGGTGTGAGCCACCGCGCCCGGCAAGGTGCTTATGGTTTTTTAAGAGACAGCGTCTTGCTCTTGTCATCCAGGCTGGAGTGCAGTGGTGTGATCCTGGCTCACTGCAGCCTTGAACTTCTGAGCTCAAGCAATCCGCTCGCCTCAACCTCCCGAGTAGCTGGGACTACAAGTGAATGCCACCTCTCCTGGAGAATTTTTAATTTTTTTTTTTGTAGAGATGAGGGTCTTGCATGTTGTCCAGGCTGGTCTCAAAATCCTGGCCTCAAGTGATCTTCCTGCCTCAGCCTCCCAAAGGGCTGGGATTACAGATATGAGTGCTCGGTTTTGACGAGAACCTAACAGCAAATTAAGAGCTGCTTTTCAAAAGGGGTGTATCTCTTAACGTTGGGAAGACAACAAATCTAAAACTCCCAAGAGGCACCTCCAGGTGATGGTTGCCTCCCTTTGGCACATGCCCCAATGAGCAAAATCATCAATCAGCAGGACTTAGGTCAAAGGGGTCATTAGGGTTGTGGGGTCCCGAAGACCCTAGCACTGCTCTATGTGCAGTACTTACCGGTGGGTAGAATCCCCTTCAGCCTTTATGAACATTCATAGAACATTGATGTAAAACACCAGTGCCTGTTGTACACGCAGCTTGGGGAGCCACAAGGACTGTATGTCGAATAGACTCAAAGCCCTCCTCTATAAGGTCAGTGTCCTGGAAAAGTGACGGACATTCTTCCGCCGGGAGGAAGCTAGGAGACTTTCCTGCCATTATCAGTTTTTTTTTCCCTATATGCTCAGAAATGTGGTTACGGATTCTTTAGTGCATACTTGCAGCATTCACACAATAA
>NW_012109363.1:1032097-1033527 GCF_000951045.1 Mandrillus leucophaeus | reverse complement strand
TGCCAGTTTGTAGTTTTCCAAGTGGCACAACTAAGGAGCTAGGTCATTGTCAGCAGCCTGAGTCAGTAAAAATATAACAGGAGGTTCATCAAAGAGGACTGACCTGGGCTATGAGAATAGCTGTGAGTTCTGCCTACCAAGTGGAATGACCATATCTGCTTTCCATTCCGCACAGCAGCCCAGTGGACAGCACTGACTTCAGCTCAGCCAAGCCATCAGTGAACCAGGCACAGGTTTTTAGGGGAACCTCTGTGGATTGTGAGCTGTGGGGCGGAGGATACAATGTCCCCTAAAAGAATAGCTGCCGTTTTTTGTGTTGTTGTTGTTGTTGTTGTTTTATGTAAAGCCAAAATGCCACTAGGGCCAGGCCAGCTGCATACTGAATGTATCATTTCTATCGGACAAGGGAGGTTTGTCAGGCCCTTCCCACATTGTTAGCTTTGAGTTGGAATCATGCCACCCCAAAATGGGACTAATCAGTCACCAGGCCTTTATGAGGATGTGCTGTGTACACTTTGTCAGGTGCTCAGGTTTTTTTGTTTGTTTGTTTGGTGTTTGAGACGGAGTCTCGCTCTGTCGCACAGGCTGGAGTGCAAGTGGCATGATCTTGGCTCACTGCAAGCTGTGCCTCCCGGGTTCACACCATTCTCCTGCCTCAGCCTGCCCAGTAGCTGGGACTACAGGCGCCCACCACCATGCCCGGCTAATTTTTTGTATTTTCAGTAGAGACGGGGTTTCACTGTGTTAGGATGGTCTCGATCTCCTGACCTCGTGATCTGCCCGCCTCGGCCTCCCAAAGAGATGGGATTACAGGTGTGAGCCACCGCGCCCGGCAAGGTGCTTAGGATTTTTTAAGAGACAGCATCTTGCTCTGTCATCCAGGCTGGAGTGCAGTGGTGTGATCCTGGCTCACTGCAGCCTTGAACTTCTGAGCTCAAGCAATCCTCTCGCCTCAACCTCCCGAGTAGCTGGGACTACAAGTGAATGCCACCTCTCCTGGAGAATTTTTAATTTTTTTTTTTTTTTTGTAGAGATGAGGGTCTTGCATGTTGTCCAGGCTGGTCTCAAAATCCTGGCCTCAAGTGATCTTCCTGCCTCAGCCTCTCAAAGGGCTGGGATTACAGGCATGAGTGCCTGTATTAAGAGCTGCTTTTCAAAAGGGGTGTATCTCTTAACATTGGGAAGACAACAAATCTAAAATCCCCCAAGAGGCACCTCCAGGTGATGGTTGCCTCCCTTTGGCACATGCCCCAATCAGCAAAATCATCAATCAGCAGGACTTAGGTCAAAGGGGTCATTAGGGTTTTGGGGTCCCGAAGACCCTAGCACTGCTCTATGTGCAGTACTTACCGGTGGGTAGAATCCCCTTCAGCCTTTATGAGCATTCATAGAACATTGATGTAAAACACCAGTGCCTGTTGTACACGCAG
>NW_012109363.1:1002442-1030287 GCF_000951045.1 Mandrillus leucophaeus | reverse complement strand
AACCTCAGGTGATCCGCCCGCCTCCGCCTCCCAAAGTGCTGGGATTACAGGCGTGAGCCACCGCGCCCGGCTATGTGTGCCTTTGTCTAAAAAAAAAATAAAATAAAAAGAGGCAAATGTAAAAATCTGATAAAAGGATGTTTGGCTGAGAGTGGTAGTGCTGGAAGTGGGGAGAGATGCTAATAGTCTGGACAAATTTCTTTGGATTATTTTGAAAAATGTAACCACACCACCATTATCACAGCTCAAAAGAATGAACAACAATCATTTAATATTATCAAATATCTAGTCAATATACAAATGTCCCAAACTGTCTCAGGATTTTTTTTTTTTTTAAAGTTTGTTAGAATTGTCAAAGATAAACAAAGCCAGGCCGGGCACAGCTTCTCATGCCTGTAATCCTAGTGCTTTGGGAGGTTGAGGGAGGATAATCACTTGAGGCCTGGAGTTTGAGATCAGCCTGGGCAACATAGTGAGACCCCTCTACCAAAAAATTTTAAAAATTACCCGGACATGGTGGTGTGTGCCTGTAGTCCCCGCTACTCAGGAGGCTGAGGTGAGAGGATCACTTTAACTCGGGAGGTTGAGGCGGCAGTCAGCAATAACCACAACTGCATTGCAGACAGTGTGCTAGAGTCTGACTACATCTCTAAAAAATTAAAAATTAAAAAGCCAGACACCAGTTAAAGCAGTGAAGACAGATTTTATTTAGTAACTACTAACAGTAGGGGAACAGCTGAGTTCCATTCTAATTTTCAAAGAGGTAACTGGACCTCTTAAAGGGGGAAAGAGATGCGGGGTGTGGTGGCTCATGCCTATAATCTCAGCACGTTGGGAGGCTGAGGTGGGAGGATCTCTTGATCCCAGGAGTTCAAGGCCAGTCTGGGGAACAAAGTGAGACCTTGTCTCTATTTTTTTTTTAATTAGCCATAATCCCAGCTACTCAGGGGGCTGACATGGCAGGATTGTTGAGTCTTGGAGGTCGAGGCTGCAGTGAGCCATCCACCTCCCCCGTTCTCTTTCTCCTTTTGAGACAGGATCTTGCTTTGTCATCCAGGCTGGAGGGCAGTGTTGTGATCATAGCTCACTAGAAAGTTTAAAGCCATGATTCTGGATGAGATTGCTGAGGGAAGCAGGGTAGATGGACAAGAGAAACCTTGAAAGGCCAGAGCCCTGGGCATTCCATGTTTAGAGCTGGAGAGATGAGGAAGTGCCAGGAAAGGAAGTGAGGCACACACATAGCCCCTGACATAAACCATCCACACTGTCATGGCTCAGTGGTCCAGGATCACCCGAAGCAGACGATCCTCCTACTGATGTATCTTCAGAAGCCTGTAGTAGCCTAACACTAAGCCCCCAGTGCCCATGCCACTCACCTCACTTCATCTCATCACAACGACATTGTACCAACCATCTCACATCATCACAAGGATGAGTACAATAAGATGTTGAGAACCACATTTACATAACTTTTATTACAGTATATTGTTATAATTGTTCTTTTCTTACTGCTGTTGTTAATCTCCTACTGTGCTAAGTTATAAATTAAACTTTATCATAGTTATGTATGAGTAGGAAAAACCACAGTATATCTACAGCTCAGTGCTTTCCAGTTTCAAATATCCACTGGGGGTCTTGGAACTTGTCCCCTGCAGATAGGAGGGGACTACTGTTTTGTATCCTGTGGGGTTGTATGTGTGGAGAGAGGGTGAATATGGGAGTGGTCTATATGTGTATGAAGGGGATGCATATGTGTGGGTGAGTGGGTGAGGGAGGTGTTTGCCGGAGCCGTATCCTTTGAGTGGACAACAGGGAATGGGATCTAAGGCCCACAGAAGGGTCTGGTCTCAGGGAAGAGCTTGTGCCACCACACCTAGCGAATTTTTGTATTTTTAGTAGAGACAGTTCATCCATAGGTTTCTTTTCTTTCTTTCTTTTTTTTTTTTGAGACTGAGTTTCGCTCTAGTTGCCCAGGCTGGAGTGCAGTGACACGATTTTGGCTCACTGCAACCTCTGCCTCCCGGGTTCAAGCAATTCTCCTGCCTCAGCCTCCCAAGTAGCTGGGATTACAGGCATGTGCCACCACGCCCAGCTAATTTTGTATTTTTAGTAAGGACAGGGTTTCTCCGTATTAGTCAGGCTGGTCTCAAACTCCCGACCTCAGGTGATCCGCCCACCTCGGCCTCCCAAATGCTGGGAGTACAGGCGTGAGCCACCACACCCAGCCAAACAGTTCATCCATAGGAATAAGAGACAAGAACAGGCACCTGGACACAGACTCAAGATGTGGTAGTGGGAACCACACCCTCTCTGACTGCTTCTATTTTTCTTTTTTTTGACACAGTCTTGCTCTGTCACCCAGGCTGGAGTGCAACGGCGCAATCTTGGCTCACTGCAACCTCCGCCTCCCGGGTTCAAACAATTCTCGTGCCTCAGCCTCTTGAGTAGCTGAGATAACAGGTGTGTGCCACCATGCCTGGCTCATTTTTGTATTTTTAGTGGAGATGGGGTTTCACCGTGTTGGCCAGGCTGGTCTCAAACTCCTGACCTCAGGTCATCCGCCTGCCTCAGCCTCCCAAAGTGCTGGGATTACAGACATGAGCCACCATGCCCGGCCGATTGCTTCTGTTTTCTTAATGCATTAAGAAGCAGTGTCCTCAGCTGAGAGTGAGAACTGGGGAGAGGCGTTGGAGGCTTGAGGATATAGGAAAGGGAAATGGGAGAGTAAACAGACAAGGAGAACGGTAGTTTATGTTTTATTTATTTTTAAAAATCGTTAAATAAAGGTTCATAATTCCCCCACCCCTGCCAAGTAACAGAGGCATGTATCATGTTTCCTTTAAGGAAAGCTCCTGGGAGCATCCTGTCTTAGTCCATCTGGCTGCTGTTACAAATACCACAGATTGGGTAATCTGTAAATAGAGATTTATTTCTCACAGTTCTGGAGGCTGGGAAGTCCAAGATCAAGATACCAGCAGATTCGGTGGCTGTTGAGGGCTTGCCCTCTCTGCTTCAAGCATGACAAGCATGACGCCTTGTTGCTGTGTCCTCACATGGTGGAAGGTGGAAAAGGGACAAACATTCCCTCAAGCCCTTTTATGAGGGCACTAATCCCATCCACGAGGTGGGAACCCTCACGGTCTGATCACCTCCTAATGGTCCTGCCTCTTAGTACTGTTGCATTGGGAACTAAATTTCAACATGAATTTTGGAAGGTCACAAACATCCAAACCTTAGCACTGCCCCATGTTTATGATTACATACCATTGTCCAGAAAGTAATGATAGGGTCACCTCTGCCCTCAAAAGAGGCTGAGAAGTGGTCTTTGTATTGAATGAGTACGTGCCCTCCTAAAAGTCAAGGCTTATTATCATGGAAGAAGGAAAGAGTGGATATTTGCATATTAAGGAACAACCAAGAGCCTCTATCACATCTTTTTTTTTTGAGAGAGAGAGAGTCTCGCTGTTGCCCAGACTGGAGTGCAGTGGAGCGATCTCGGCTCACTGTACCCCTACTTCCCGGGTTCACGTGATTCTCCTACCTCAGCCTCCCAAGTAGCTGGGATTAACAGGCTTGTGCCACCACACCTAGCGAATTTTTGTATTTTTAGTAGAGACAGTGTTTCACCATATTGGTCAGGCTGGTCTCGAACTCCTGACCTCAAGTGATCTGCCCGCTTCAGCCTCCCAAAGTGCTGGGATTACAGGCGTGAGCCACTGCGCCCAGCCTCACCTTTAATCTTGCCAAAGCCTTTACCTTAGTTTCCATAGAAATAAGAACTTTTTCTTCAGCACTCACATTATATCAGTTTATATATTTAATAAAAATTATGCATTTACCATAATTTTATGCATTTCTTTTCTTTTTTTTTTTTTTTGAGACAAAGTCTCACTCTTGTTGCCCAGGCTGGAATGCAATGGTGTGACCTTGGCTCACCTCATTCGCCACCTCCCAGGTTCAAGTGATTCTCCTGCCTGAGCCTCCTGGGTAGCTGGGATTACAGGCATGTGCCACCACACCTGGCTAATTTTGTATTTTAGAGATTTCTCCATGTTGGTCAGGATGGTCTTGAACTCCCGACTTCAGGTGATCCGCCCACCTCGGCCAATATCCATCTCAAAGTGCTGGGATTATAGGCAGGAACCACGGCGCCTGGCCCAACATTTGTACACACACACACACATATATGTATTTTTTTTTTGAGACAGAGTCTCACTCTGTCACCAGGCCGGAGTGTAGTGGTGTGATCTCAGCTCACTGCAACCTCCGCCTCCTGAGTTCAAGCAATTCTCGGGCCTCAGTTACCTGAGTAGCTGGGATTACAGGCACGTGCCACCACGGGCCCAGCTAATTTTTTATTTTTAGTAGCGATGGGGTTTCGCCATGTTGGCCAGGCTGGTCTCAAACTCCTGGCCTCAAGCGATCCACCCACCTTGGCCTCCCAAAGTGCTGGGATTACAGGCAGGAACCACGGCGCCTGGCCCAATATTTGTACAGTTTTAAAAACAGAACATTAATTACACATTTAACTACAAATGCAATGCTGATGCACACGAGAATAGATGCAAACATTCTGGAGGGAAAAATCTATCAAAAGCCTTAAAAATCTTATAGGATAGGACTTAGCAAACTCCTGGGCTCAACTGATCCTCGCACCTCAGCCTCCAGAGTAGCTGGCACTATAGGCTCATACCACCACGCCCAGTTAATTAAAAAAAATTTTTTTTTTCTTCCTAGAGACCAGGTCTTGCTACGTTTCCCAGGATGGTCAGGAAAACCATTTTAAGTAGAGACTCCTAAGGAAATAATTGAGGATACTGGCAATTTAACAGGTTTTTTTTTTTTTTTTTTTTTGAGACAAGCTTTCACTGTCACCCAGGCTAGAGTGCAGTGGTGCAATCTCGTCTCAGCTCACTGCAACCTCCCCGTCCTGGGCTCATGGAATCCTCCCGCTTCAGCCCCTCAAGTAGCTGAGAATGCAGGTACAAGCCACCACGCCTGGCTAAGTTTCATATTTTTGGTAGAGATGGGGTTTTATCATGTTGCGCAGGCTGGTCTCAAACTCCTGAGCTCAACTGATCAACCAGCCTTGGCCTCCCAAAGTGTTAGGATTACAGATGTGAGCTACCACCCCAGGCTGCATCATTTTTTAAATGATGAAAACTAGAAAAAAACTAAATAGCCCAGAAATGGGAGATCGCTTGGGTGAATTTTTATAGTACAAAGACAGATTCCAATATAACCATTAAAGTTGAGTTGTACAATGTAAGAGACATTTCTAAAGGAATTCTTGTGATCATCTTGCCCTGGGGAAAGGTCTGAGAGTCACACTGAATATAGCTAGTTTAAGTACTGGTCATGCTTTCATCGGGAGTATACTGTTTTGAGGGAATGAATCGGACAGAACTGTGTTGGCAGCACGGCACAGTCTCAGGATGCTTCACTCAAACTGTGAACCCTTATGCCAACTCTCATGAATATGGCTGGTGGTACCCACCAACCACTCCACTCCCACCACTTTATACGGAGAACCTGAACTGCAGGGGACAGAAAGCGAAATACCCACATTTCCCTAAATCTCTTGTGCTAGCATTCTGGGCATGCATGAGGTTTTACCAGTTGAGGTTTGAAAGGTGGAGGTAAACCTGAGGCTGCCTTCTTCACTTTGGCCGTTTTCCACTGCCAGAGCTGTGGATGAGCTTGACTCTCCTCTCTCTCACACCTAACATCGAATCTATCAGCGGATCATGCTGGTGCTACCCTTGAAATCAGTATCTAGAATCCAATCACTTCCCAGTGCCTCCGCTGTTAGTGGCCTGGCCAAGTCACTGCCATCCACTGCCCAGGGACTCCCTCAGCCCTGCTTCCCCCCTCACCCCCACACCGGCCAGCTCACCAGGTCACTTTAAGAATAAAGCCGGGCCGGGCGTAATGGCTCATGCCTGTAATCCCAGCAATTTGGGAGGCCAAGGCGGGTGTATCACCTGAGGTCAGGCATTCGAGACCAGCCTGGCCAACCTAGTGAAACCCCAACTCTACTAAAAATACAAAAATGGTGGCAGGCACCTGTAATCCCAGCTACTCGGGAGGCGGAGGCACGAGAATCACTTGAACCTGGGAGGTGGAGGCTGCAGTGAGCCAAGATCATGCCACTGCACTCTAGCCTGGGCGACACAGCATGACTGTGTCTCAAAAAAAATAAAAAATAAAAAAAAAATAAAAAAGAATAAAGCCAAGGTCCCTATGGTGGCCTAAAAGCCCTCTCTCTCCCTCAGCTCCAGCCAGTCTCTCTGACTCTTCACTCAGCCCAGAGCACTCTCCCCACCTGCATCTGATCCCGCTGGTTCACTTCCTCAAACTATACTTCTCAAGGAGGTCTACCCTACTTGCTGCAACATGCCTGGCACCACCCAGAATCCCCTGCTCCCTGCAGGTTCCCAAACTCTTGTCACCTTTTAACCTCCTTCCTTAAGCGTATCCTCTGTCTCCCTCACTAGAGCACTGGCTCCTCCAGCAGGCCACAGCCCTTTGTTTAACCACTGCTTTCCTAACTCCTGCAGGGTGCCTAGCACACAGCAGGCACTTTCTTCAGGTGTGCCAGGGTGCAGGTACAGCTGTGTGGTTCCCCAGAGGCAGCTGGGGCTGTGGGATTCCCTCATCCCTGGCTGGCAGCTGTGGCAGTGTGTTGTGTTCTAGAACTCAGTCGAGCTTGAGTCTCCACCCTCCTGATTGTGGAAGAGGGTGTAGCTCCCTCACCATCTGTTCTATGGGGTTCTGATTCCTGGATGCTCAACCTGTGGCTCATTCCTCCAGCCTTCCAACGAGTCTATAAACTTCTCTTCCTGTATTAACTCTTTCTGCTTAGAATACCTAGAATGGTTTCTACTTGTCCAGTGAAACCTCATGCACGCCCTGGAATATACACAAGATAAAGTCTCCAGGCCAACAGTGATCAAGACTGCATTTTTCTTTTTCTTTCATGTAAGCTTTCTAGATGTAAAGACTGCATTTTTTACTGACTAGATCTTAAATGTAGATGAGCCAAATAACAAAGTCCAACTTCTGACTCAGTTTTTGGGGAGACAGATCAGTGTTTACCCCAATGGAAGGGAACAGAAGAAATGCTTCAGAAGAGCTGAGGCAGAAAGTGGCCATGGCAGAGGGCTCCTAAAGCTAGCATCCCATCACCATCTCTGTTTTTTCAGATGACACCCCTAAGACCTGAGCCCCTTCTGGACCCCACACTCCACCTGTAGAACTTCAGTGGGGCCTTGTGTGGCCGAACCACAATCCAAGAGACGTGTTCACATCATTTGTCGCTAGCGACTGCCATCTCGAGGGGAAATGCCCCAAATGTGGAAGTTATCTGACACCAGGACTGGGGGGTTGGAGCACTGGATGAACAGCGTGGGTGCCACTCTTTTACTGTGTACTGTCCTAAGAAAGAAAACCCTTTCCCTTTGAAGAGCCTAGTGCTGAGTGCCCAATTCAATCGGACCACGCAGGGCGGTCTGAGGATTAAAAGATGCTACCTTTAATTCCTTCAGCTAATTCAGAAGTATGTGAAACACAAGATACTCATTAACGTGGAAGAACCGGATGTGTGTGCTTGTGGGTGCATATTATTTATTTTTCAGAGACAAGGTCTCTCTATGTTGCCCAGGCTGGTCTTGAACTCCTGGACTCAAGTGATCCTCCCACCTCAGCTCCAGAGTAGCTGGGACCAAAGAATTGTACGTATTTTTGAGTGAGATAGAGTACACGATAAAACCACATAATTTATATCATTATAAATAACATACAAAATTTTAAAGGCTGAAATAATATACATGAGCAGTCATAAAATATAATGAAATCACGTCCTTTGCAGCAACATGGATGGAGCTTGAGGTTATTATCCTAAGTGTACTCAGAAACAGAAAATCAAATAGCACATGTTCTCACTTATAAGTGGGAGCTAAATAATGGGTACCTATGGACATAAAGACGGAAATAGCAAACACTGGGCACTCCAAAAGGGGGTGAGTAGAAGAGGGGCAAGGGTTGAAAAGTTACTGAGTACAATGTTCACTATTTAGGTGATAGGTATGACAGAAGCCCAATCCCCACCAGTACGCAATATACACAAACATGCACACGTGGCTGGGCGTGGTGGCTCATGCCTGTAATCCCAGCACTTGGGAGGCTGAGGCAGGTAGATCACTTGAGGTGAGGAGTTCGAGACCAGCCTGGCCAACATGATGAAACCCCCATCTCTACTAAAAATACAAAAATTAGCCGGGTGTGGTGGCACGCGCCGGTAATCCCAGCTATTTGGGGGGCTGAGGCGGGAGGATCACTTGAACCTGGGAGGCAGAGTTGCAGTGAGCCAAGATCACACCACTGGGCGACAGAGTGAGACTCCATCTCAAAAAACAAAACAAAACAAAACTAACATGCACATGTACCTGCTAAATCTAAAATAAAATAATATACACTAAAATGTTAAAACTGATTTTAGTAGAATAAAAGGTAACTAAACATTTTAAAAAGCTAGGCCTAGATGAACACTTAATGATTTTACATTGTGGCATTTTTTGAACATGGCAACAGCTACTATGAATTGTCTATCCAACTGCCACTCCAGCTTCCTCCCTACTAACAAAACCCCGGCTCAAGGGCAAGTGTGCTCAGTGCCAGGGGACGCACAGGGGATGCACTAGTCGACCCATCCCCCTTTGCCAGGGCCCGGTCCGAGAGTGGGCATGCAGCCCACTCTATAAAGAGACAGGGGTGAGGCTGCTGGAGTTGCTGACGGTTCTTCCCGGATAAGGACAGAATAAGAATTCTCCTTTACTACTGTCCATTCTGGCTGTGGACAATGTCATTTGGAGAATGATGCTTGGCACAGGAGCCGCCATTCTGCAACACTGAGGATGGCAGAGCAAATGGTTCCAAGGAAATTGTGATGACATTTTGGCTTCCACCCAACTCTAGAACTATCTATTTACAGACTTCTTGCTATGTGAGATAAACATTCCCATTGCTTAGGCCACCGTCAGGCTAATTTTCTGTTACTTGTGCTGATCACATCCCGTTATAGGCAATTATCTGCCTGGCACTGAATAAATGCCTCATGTTCCCTCTAACTTAAAAGCAACCCTATTAAGCTACTAGTGTCTCACTCTTACATAAAATAAATAAAACCAAGCTTAAAGAGGATAAGTGATTTTTTTCCAACCCAAGTTACCAGTGGAGTCAGATTCAAACCCAACCGTGACTCGATAGCCCGGACTCTGCCACTTAATCATGTAGTTAGAAAAGTGTGCAAGCCTATTGTTCCTTCTTTCTGTATTTCACAGAAAGCGTATACACAGATGCAGGTAGCAGCAAATTTGCATCCACTTGCGCTCATGTATGAATTTGGCTTTGGGCTCTTCTCCTCTGTCATTTGTCTGTATTCCTTGGTAGAAACGCATGCCTCACAGGCCCGACAAAGAATGCGGACTCTCCTCTCTTTACCCACACTTATTGATGAGACCTGACTTGTGCATCAGTGATCTAGAGACAGGTTGTGCGGACTTTGATACAGAGTCATAAGGTTCAAGCCAAGACATCTGAACGGGCAAAATGAACGTGAAAGCAGTACAGGTTCTTCCTCAAACTTTCCTGGAAGAGTCAGAAAACTGAAGATTGAAAAACACCCAATATCTAACATCAGGCCATTGAGTTCACCCAAAAAAAGCAGAAGAGTATTTCTGAACCAAAGAAACAGAACAGAGAGGATGAGAATGGAGACCTGCTGGCTGTGCATCAGCTATTTAAAGGAAGAAAGGCTGGAGCCCAGAACTAACCAAAGCTTAGCCTTCAACCAAACAGGACTTCCCCGCACAGGTTTCCAAGGAACCCTTTCTGCTCCAGTCCTCTACAATGTGAAGCGCCCAGAACAACACTATCCAATGGAGCTGACATGAGCTTCAGCGCCGGAAAGGGCGATGTGGTCACCAAAGAGTCAGTCAGCCTCACAGCTGCTGGCTGGGCAGGTTGAGGGCTTTATAGGAAAAGCCCAGCCTTGACAAATGAGTTACAGGCTTGAGGAACTTGGAAAAGGAAGGTGAGCCTGAAGGAAGATGTACCCAAAATCTAAGGGGCCACTAGGAATCAGGGATGGGGGTGGAGGGGAAACGGTTCTTCCTGGGCCCCTGTGGTTCATACTGTCCCAGAGGCCATGTGCCACGACACCAGCAAAGGGAAGCTGTGCCATCAGTGTCTAACAGCCACACAGGCCGCCACATGAGACTTTTTTCTAACCTGCAAATGTCTCCCCAGCTGAACCAGGGAAAATACCAGCCCTACGGTCAAGACAAGAGGAGAAGCTATTCCTCCAGGGACAACACAGTACGATGACCTGGTAAAGGGAACAGGATCACAGACCCAAAAAAGTAACCCTGAGTAGGTGGCTCTGGCAGTGCTAGGACAGGAGACAGAGGCTGGCCTCTGAAACCCAAAGTTTTTGAAGTGGGCATCATCAGCCAAGTGTCAAAGAGGCCATTATTCAATATATCCCTAACTTCTCTTACCAAGGGTTTAGTTTTGTTGTTAGCAATATATGACTCCAGCTCATACATGAGTAATAACTGCAAAGGAAAGAGTACGGGGAACATGTCTTGGGCCCAACATGTCCCCCAAAGGCTTTTGCAGGGTGCTGGGAGGAAGTCTCTGACTTCTTCCTTTCTGTTACCTGCAGCGATTACAGTAACTCACACAGGAGGCACCTGGCTAACACGAGCCAGGAGAAAAAGGCGTAGAACAGCCTGACACCATAAATTTAGGGCATCAGGCCCAGGGTGAGGACAGGATATAAAACAGGAAGGGGCAAGAGTGGGGACGGGAGAGCTCTAGTCACTGCTTCTGGGAGACTTGAAATCTCTATTTTGTTTGAAAATAGACTCAGGTAGAGAAAAAGGACATGAATATTTATTGAGTGCCTGCTGGTTCTGGCCTTGTGCGTGGCCTTGTGCAGTTTTCATCTATAACAGCCCATGAATCCTCACCCAAACCCTGGGAGGTAGGTATCATCCCCATTTGTGTCGGATGAGGAATAGGAGGCTCAGAAAGGTTAGGTAGTTTGTCCAAGGACACAGAACCAGGAACTGGCCAGCTTGGACCGAGAGCTTAAGTCTCAGACTCAATCCTTGCTCTCTCTCCTATGCTGCCTCTGGGAGGAAGGAGGGAGCACCAGTAGAAGCTGCAGTCCTCACACTTCCTGCCCCGGCGGCCCAGCAGGCACCAAGAGAAGCCAGCCCCTACTCACAGACCCTCCCCACCTACCTTGGGAGGATGCATCAGTGGATGAGATTAAGACATAAATACAAAAATAAATAGCAGGGCCAAGTCCCCAGCAGCAAGGATGTGCCATCTCCATGCTGCAGGAAGGTTCACTGTGCCATTTACAGCTGCTATGGGAGGAAGCCCTGGGGGACCTGGGACAATGACTGCCAAAGGCTGGAGTGGGTGGGCTCAGTGGGCCCCTTCTGGGTCTCACAGATTCAAGAACAAAATGTCTGGAGCAGGCAGCAGCCGTGGGCACAGGCACCGTCCTCCTCCATCTGCTCATTTTACCGGTGTTTGTGATCCAAGAGGGATTCAAAATCGGGGGAACATACAAGTTTGTGCTTCACGTGTCCCAGGACTGTCATCTCCCCTGTCCTACTGTCTCCAAGGCCCACGGACACCAGCTCCTGCCAATGGACAGAGACAGTGATGAGAACCACCACCACGTGCCCAGCGTGTAGAGCTGTGAATGGGGACATGATACTCCCAGAAACCCCCTCCCTTATTTAGCACTGGCTCTTCAATCCTCCTCCACTCCTTAAAGGGTCCCTCCCTTGCCCTAAGGAGGCTCTTACCTGCAAGAAGGAGCAGGCTGTTCCCATGGTCACATCCAGAGTCACCTTGCCCAGGAGGAGTTGCACCCTTCCAGACTTGCGGATGAGTAGCTTGCCAACCTGACCCTCTGTCAAGTCAGCCAGGGTACAAGCATTCTCTGCCAGCTTGGCTTCCTGCGCAGAAAACCAGAAGATGGACACTGGGCTACGAGCTCTTTCCTCCATCTTTCATGAACCCCCTTCTACTGCCCAAGAGAAAGGCACAGCAAAGGTCAGAATGAGCTCCCCAAAGAGTGCCCTCTCCTAGGGCTGTCGGCTATGGTTAAAATACAAAACCCATAGCAAACAAATACATAAACGGACAAAATATCAGTAACTGCTGAAGCTGAGTTCTCGTACATGGCAGTTTATGTTCTCATTTTTTTTTGAGACAAGGTCTGACTGTGTCACCCAGATTGGGGTGTGGTGGCATGATCTTGGCTCACTGCAACCTCTGCCTCCTGGGCTCAAGCCATCCCCCCACCTTAGCCTCCCAAGTAGCAGGGACTACAGGCACACGCCACCATGCCTGGCTAGTTTTTGTATTAGCCATGGTGCCACCATGTTGCCCAGGCCAGTCCCGATCTCCTGGGCTCAAGTGATCCTCCCGTCTTGCCCTTCCAAAGCGCTAGGATTAGAGGCATGAGCCACCGCACCTGGCCATATGTTCTCTCATTTGTTTTTTGTTTTCTTTGTTTTTTGTTTTTTTTTGAGACGGAGTCTCGCTCTGTCGCCCAGGCTGGAGTACTGTGGCCAGATCTCAGCTCACTGCAAGCTCCGCCTCCCGGGTTCCCGCCATTCTCCTGCCTCAGCCTCCCGAGTAGCTGGGACTACAGGCGCCCGCCACCTCGCCCGGCTAGTTTTTTGTATTTTTTTTTAGTAGAGACGGGGTTTCACCGTGTTAGCCAGGATGGTCTCAATCTCCTGACCTCGTGATCCGCCCGTCTCAGCCTCCCAAAGTGCTGGGATTACAGGCTTGAGCCACCGCACCCGGCCTATTCTCTCATTTGTATGTCTTTGAAGTATTTCCTTATAAGAAGTGAACACACACCCCTGCAACACACACACACAATTGGGGTTGGAGGTACAAAGACCCATGGCTCTTGCAGGCATCAAGAAAAACCACCCATTATTGTCCCATTTCAGCCAGGGTGGCACGGCTTTGCTTCCCACTACAGGTCACCACTTCCCCTCTTAGTCCCCGACTCTATCCCACAGGCCTCTGCCTGAGCATACCCGGTCTTTCTCCTGCTTGATGAGCATCATCTGTCCATCCTCACCCTGCACCTCTGTCTTGATGGGCTTGATGTCCTGGGTGGGCGGCTGGCCAGGGAGGGTGTCTGGCAGCTGCAGAAACAGCAGTTCCTCCTCCTTGGTAAGGCTCAGCTCCCTGAGCAGCTCTGCCACGGATACATCCTTTGGGAGGCCTGGGGTCTTCCTGGCTGCTTTGGGAGGAGCCTTCATCTTGGCCTCTTCCTCATCTCGTGGCTCCTCTTTCACTGCCCGGGTGATAGAAATGGAATGCTATCATGTGACCACCCTCCATACCAGCTCACTGTTACCAGCCCTTTGCCCCCGTCTGCTCCACTGTCACTCAGCCAGGGAGTGGGAAGGGGGCACTGGTTATAGAGAGGGGCAAGAGACAACATGTTTAAATCTCGCCTGACTTATCTAAAAAGCGACATCTGAGGCTGGACCCACCGCTCCATGCCAACACAGGAACCCTCTGCGAGGGAGAATCGGGCATCTTTGTTCAGCTCATGTATCTTACAGCCAGGATGGGAGGACCTGCTCATGAGCAGCAGTCAGGGACACAGGCAAAGGATGCCTGATGCACAGGATTCCTGGGGAGCAGCCATGGAATTGGAGATGAGAAGTTAACTGACAAGAGTACCTTTCACAGCAGGTACATCCACCTCCATGTCTTCTTCCTTGGGGCCAGTCAGCCAAGGTTTAACATCTGGTTCGTCATTTTCTTCCTTAAAAAGCCACCCCGAGTGAGCCAGCGGCAGCTGCACAGGCATATTTCGAGTGTCGTTCCTCAGCCCGGGGTCATCGAGGAACTGCCAAAAAGAGTCTGGGTCATCCAGCCTGCTAGCACATGCACCTGGATCAAAGTCTGCTTTAGTCCCTTTCTAACCAAAGATTCCTGCTGCTCCCCAGGATTCCAGGACATCAGTGAGCTCTTCTGTCCCTCACCTGGCTCCCCAGAAGCCCTCTTCTACAGCCACAAGGAAGCCCCTTCCCCACAGCCTCCTGGTACCCACATCGTCCTTCTCCAGCATGCGCAAGATCTGTTTAGTTTCTTCGTCTGTCTCTCTCTTCTCTTTTTTGATGTTGATGATGTGAGAAGGTCCCATGTCTGATACATCCACTGTCTTATCCCAGTTCCCTGTGGGAAATCACCCAGGTCACTAGGGATCAATAAGGAAGATGCCAACAGCAAGGAAAACTGAACTGGGAGCGGGGAAATTCCACTGCTCTCGCCCTTCTCTTGGGCAGTCTGAACTGAAATTCACTGATTCCTTCCTTGTACCTTTTTTCTTCATCATTTCGGCTGGGCCCTGCTCAAAGATGGAGTGAGACTGGATCACTTCTGGGCGGCCTCGTCCTCGTCCATGCCCCTCTCGCTGTCGGTCTCTGTCCCTTTCACGCTTCTCCTTCTTGACAGTTACTTCTTCCTTGGGCCTGGAAAAAAGAATGGATTAAGGGAAACCACTCACTCATTGTGTCTCCAAAAACTGGCCTTACTCTCCCATACCACTTCACTCCAAGACAGCGGACAGTTTGAGCCAATAATTACACCATGAGAAGCAGAATCCAATCCTAATTCTAGCACTTTTCTCACTTCCATGATGAGGCAGGATTTTTTCAGTTTGCTTTACTTTACGTTCTTGTCCAAAAATGTAGATTTTTGTTTGCATTGGGACTGAAAGCAGGAAGGCAGAAATGCAAAGGAACTTCAGGGAAAGCGTGATACATCTTTGTTTAAACTATTGGCTCTCAACTCGGGCCATCAAAGAGAATCACTCCATTCTACTGCCAACAAGTTAAATCACAATTTCTAGAGATGGAACCCTAGACACCAGTATTTTTTTTTTTTTTAAAGCTTGCACATTAGAATCACCTAGGAGCCAGGGTTGAAAATCACTAGTGAAAAGAACTACAGATATAAATTTAAATTTTGGAGCCACAAACCTAGTTATTTCTCCCCAAAGCCCCAAATTCAGAGCAAGTAAATAAGGGGCAAGTATTCAGAAGGACTAGCTACTTACTCTTCCTTGATCTTCCGACTGATGATATTTGGGGTGAAGGTTTTCTGAAAGCAAAATACAGGAGTCACTGATGTGTTAGGTTCTGACCCCAAAGTACAGAGGAAAATAAAAATTCCCAACGGGCATCTTCTACAGACCATGGCCACCACGACTCTCTTTGGCACATTCCACAGTGCTGTCAGTTTTATAGATACACGTGTGCCTGAAAAGGAGGAACATCATGGTGTGGTGGCAGTGGAGTTACGCATAGAAGAAAGGGGCACCAAAAACCATTTTTAACCAGTAGCCTTAGGAAAGAAGATCCTGGCCGGGCGAGGTGGCTCAAGCCTGTAATCCCAGCACTTTGGGAGGCCGAGACGGGCGGATCACGAGGTCAGGAGATCGAGACCATCCTGGCTAACACAGTGAAACCCCATCTCTACTAAAAAATACAAAAAACTAGCCGGGCGAGGTGGCGGGCGCCTGTAGTCCCAGCTACTCGGGAGGCTGAGGCAGGAGAATGGCGTGAACCCAGGAGGCGGAGCTTGCAGTGAGCCGAGATCCGGCCACTGCACTCCAGCCTGGGCAACAGAGCGAGACTCCGTCTAAAAAAAAAAAAAAAAAAGGAAAGAAGATCCTGAAAGAAGGTCCTCTGGGACTTCTAAAAGCAAAGGAATTTCTCTGGTCTCACCTCTTATCTTCAAACTGCTATAGAGACCAGTCAGTATCATGGGGGAACATCTCTAGCAGCAAGGCCTAAGTAGGGAAGGCCACAGATCTGCCAACACTCTCAATCAGTGTTGGCAGTGTTTTTCCATATTTTCCAAGGCAAAGTTAGGTTTTTAAAGACTGCTTTATGTCCGGGCGTGGTGGCTCATGCCTGTAATCCCAGCACTTTGGGAGCCCAAGGCAGGTGGATCATGAGGTCAGGAGTTCAAGATCAGCCTGGCCAAGATGGTGAAACCCCGTCTCTACTAAAAACTACAAAAATTAGCCAGGTGCGGTGGCAGGCCTCTGTAATCCCAGCTACTCAGGAGGCTGAGGGAGGAGAATCGCTTGAACCCCGGGAGGTGGAGGTTGCAGTGAGCTGAGATGGTGCCTCTGTGCTACAGCCTGGGCGACAGAAAGAGACTCTGTTAAAAACAAAACAAACAAACAAACAAAACTGCTTTATTTGGCCAGGAACGGTGGCTCACGCCTGTAATCCCAGCACTTTGGGAGGCCGAGGTGGGTGGATCACAAGGTCAGGGGTTCAAGAACAGCCTGGCCAACATGGTGAAACCTTGTGTCTACTAAAAATACAAAAATTAGCTGGACATGGTGGCGGGCACCTGTAATCCCAGCTACTCAGGAGGTTGAGGCAGGAGAATCGCTCAAACCCGGGAGGCAGAGGTTGCAGTGAGCCAAGATCATGCCATTACACTCCAGTTTGGGGGACAAGGGCGAGACTTCGTCTCAAAAAAAAACCCCAAAAACCTGCTTTATTCTTCTGTCATCCTGACCCCACCCCTTTCTGGGCTACTCTTGACATCCACAGTCATTATACACATGGGAGAGCCCACAGAGCCTCGAAGGCCATGCCTAGGATTCATGATACTCTAGATAACAAGTTTGCACACTGAGATGGTGAATTCTGAACGCTCTAAGACTGTGAAGTTTATGCCTGCCTGGCTTTCATGGGTTTCTTAAAGATGTCCAAACACAGAATAAGAGTAAATAAACACTGTTCAAATTGCTTTTGAACGACTTATTAGGATTCTCTGTCTTTCAACCACCTCTGGGACTCATTTCAACATTTTGTACTCAGTACCTAGATTTGAAGATAGGACAGGCTCCCTAGAATTTAAAGAGGGGTAGGCTTGAGGCCCAACGACACTCCTGACACATAGTAAGCCCTGCACAAACATCAGTTGAATGCCGGGGCTTGGAATTCAAGGTAGTTGAGTTTCTTTAGAAACGCGCCGTTGGATACCTTCTTGACTCCCCCGAGGGTGAGGTCCCTGGAACGGATGGAGGGAAGGCGGCCGGGGGTGAGAGGAGGCGCCGGCCGCCGCCCGATGAGCCCCCGGGCCCCAGTCAGGAGGGGTCGGGGCCCTCCCGGAGTGCTGGGCTCGCCGGCGGCGTTTCCTTCCGACATGTTGCCTGGGAGAGAAGGGGCGACGAGATTACCAGAGTGGACTGACACGCGGACCCTGGCGGAACCCAACCCCCTTGCTTTCCGGTCCCCCAGTCGGTGCGTCCCTCCAGTGGCCTCTCAGCTCCTCCCCTCCCACGTGGCGAGATTCCCGGGACCACCCAGGTGAGAGCCTTTGGCTCGCGACACGCCCTCTCTCCAGGAACCCCGCCCAGGAACCAGGCAGGGACGCACCCGGGCCGCGGCTCCACACCGCGCGTCACCACTTCACCTGCGACGCGACCCGCTGCCAGCTTTAGGTCTCCGCACCCGGCGGAAGTCTGCGTGGCACCGCCTGGGCGCCGCCATCTTGGCACGGGGCGGATGTGACGTTTCGGGGGCGGGACTGGGCCACAGTATTTATCAGGCGGCGCTTCGCTCCTCTCCGCCTTCTCTTCCCGGTTCTTCCCGGAGTCGGGAAAAGCTGGGTTGAGAGGGCGAAAAAGGATGAGGGAACCGGTCTGGGCTACGCTATGTGGCGGTGCTCGGGGGTCTTGGCCCCCGGGCGGTGGCGTGGAGGTGCCGTGGAGGTGCCGAGATCAGGGTGGCGGGTCTTGTCGGCCGCCAAGCCGCAATATGAGGCTTCGCCTCGGCGGAGCCCCTGGGAGCTTGGGGGTAGCTGCTCGGGATGGGACGAGGGGCGCGGCACAGAGAGCGAGACCTGGACTTAGAGTCGGGGAGTCTTGGGCCGTGCCGAGCCCTGTCTGCGGGTTCTCCATGGTGACCTTGGAGTGGTCACTACCTCCGGGCAGCGACCTCGCCCACTCTCGGGGACCCCTTCCCTGTGCTCCTGGTGGAGTCCTGGGGTGAGGCTGTGAGGGCAGCGTTGGAACAGCCGCAGTGGACCAACTGGTGCCCAGTCACACCCGCTTGGGATCACGAAGGCGGTGGCCCTCGGGTGCGCTCTTGGTTAAAGCCTGGACAGAATCGGAATACCAAGTTTGCTGTACTGCTGGAGGAATTTAAAGAACTTTTATTGACTCCAGCGTTTGTGATATAAAAAGTGTCGTTTAATGTTATCTCCCATCCCCCAGACCGTATAAAAACATTATTACGGGGAGTTTGAGGAAAGGAAATCGTTTCTACCAGAATGCCACGTAGAGTACTACTATTAAAAATTTTGTAATGTGTCTAGTAGTCTTCACAGAGTTGTATCACAATTTCGTATCCTTTTTCTTTTCTTTTTTTGAGGCGAGGTTTCTGCATACTGCAACCTCTGCCTCCTAGCCTCAAGCCATGCTCCCACCTCAGCCTCCCAAGTAGCTGGGACTCTAAATACATGCCACCACACCCGGCTAATTTTTTTTTTCTTTTTTCTTTCTTTTTTTTTTTTTTGTATTTTTGGTAGAGACGGGATTTCACTGTGTTGCTCACACTGGTCTTGAACTCCTGAGCTCGAGTGATGCCACCCGCCTCGGACTCCCAATGTGCTGGGGTTACAGGCGTCAGTCACTGCGCCTGGCCTGTATCCTCCTTTTTCAAATAACATTTCTCTGTTACGGCATCAAAGACTGCATAGTTCTCCAGTGGCTGTATCATGATTTAAGTATTTCCCTGATTGTTTCTTTTTTCCCTGTTTTAAATAATGCTGTAGTGAATATCTGGTACATTCGACGTGCTTTTTTTCGATTTTGTTTTCGTTTTTGTTTTCTTTCGGATTATATTCCTGGGATAGATTTCCCATCCTGGGATAACTGGCCAAAAGAAGGTGGGTTTTTTTTTGTTTTTTTTTTTTAAAGTAAATATTTGGGATGGGCTTGGTGGCTTACGCTTGTAATCCCAGTGCTTTGGGAGGCGGAGGTGGGAGGATCGCTTGAAAGGCTCAGCAGTTCGAGATTGCAGTGAGCTACGATCCAGCCTCCACACTCCAGCCTGGGTGACACAGCAAGACCCTATCTCTAAAAACATTTTTTAAATTAAACTTTTTATTTTGAGAACATGGTAGATTCATGTAAAGTTGTAAGAAACCATGTAGAGAGATCCCAAGTATTGTTTACTCATTTTCCCCCAGTAGTAACATCTTGCCATCAGAATATTGACATTGGTGCAGTCAAGATACAAGAAGTTTCCATCACCACAAGGATTACTCTAGTTGCCCTTTTATAGCCACACTTCCCTCCCCCCACCTCCTCCCACCACTAATCTGTTTTCCATTTCTGCCATTTTGGTATTTCAAAAGTGTTATATAAATGGAATCGTACAGTATGTGACTTCTTGGGATTGCTTTTTTTCACTCGGCATTGTTCCCCGGAGATCATCCAAGTTGTTGCGTGTATCAATAGTTCGTTCCCTTTTATTGCAAAGTATTCATGGTTTGTTTAACCATTCACCCTCTGAAAGACATCTGGGTGGTTTTCTGTTTGGGGTTATGGATAAAGCTGCTGTGAAAATACATGTACAAGATTTTGTGTGAACATAAGTTTTTATTTCTCTGGGATAATTGCCCATGAGTGCAATCATTGGGTCATATGGTAGTTGTATCTTAGTTTTACAAGAAACTGCCAAGCTGTTTTCCACAGTGGCTGTACCATTTTGTACATGCACATTTTATGGTTCTTCATTCATATTGCTAAATTGCTTTCAAAAAGGATTGTGCGGCCGGGCCTGGTGGCTCACGCCAGTAATCCCAGCACTTTGGAAGGCCAAGGTGGGCAGATCACTTGAGGTCAGGAGTTCCAGACCAGCCTGGCCAACATGGCGAAACCCCGTCTCTACTAAAAATACAAAAATTAGCTGGGTGTGATGGTGCATGCCCATAATTCCAGCTACTCGGGAGGCTGAGGCACGAGAATCGCTTGAACCGGGGAGGCGGAGGTTGCAATGAGCTGAGATCACGCCATTGCACTCCAACCTGGGCGACAGGGGGATAGTCTGTCTCAAAACACCAAAAACAAACAAAAAAACTCCACAAAAAAAAATAAAAAAGATTGTGCTGAAATACATCAACACTAAGAATGTGTGTATATACAATAATCAAACGTATACACATATACACACATTGTGGGCTTTTGATGGAGTCCTGGGTGAGGCTATGTGGGCAGCCTTGGAACAGCCACAGTGGGTCAACCGGTGCCTAGTCACACCCATCCTGGGCTCACAGCAGTGGCCCTCATGTGCACTCTTGGTCAAAGCCTGGAAGGAATCTGAATACCAAGTTTGCTCTACTGTTGGAATTTAAAGAACTTTTATTGGCTAGGTGTGGTGGCTCATGCCTGTAATGCCAGCACTTTGGGTGCGGGTGGATCACCTGAGGTCAGGAGTTCGAGACCAGCCTGGCCAACATGGTGAAACCCTGTCTCTACTAAAAGTACAAAAATTAGCCAGGCGTGGTGGTGGGCATCAGTAATCCCAGCTACTTGGGAGGTTGAGGCCGGAGAATCGCTTGAACCCAGGAGAAGGAGATTGCAGTGCGCCAAGATTGCGCCATTGCACTCCAGCCTGGGCGACAAGAGCAAAACTCCATCTGAAAACAAACAAACAAACAGGCTGGGCGCAGTGGCTCACACCTATAATCCCAGCACTTTGGGAGGCCAAGGTGGGCGGATCACAAGGTCAGGAGTTCGAGACTAGCCTGACCAACATGGTGAAAACCCATCTCTACTAAAAATACAAAAATTAGCTGGGCGTGGTGGCATGCGCCTGTAATCCCAGCTACTTGGGAGGCTGAGGCAGGAGAATAGGTTGAATCCGGGAGGCGGATGTTGCAGTGAGCCGAGATCGCGCCACTGCACTCCAGCCTGGGAGACAGAGGAAGACTCCGTTTCAAAAAAAAAAAAGAACTTTTATTGACTTTGAAATTTATTGACTCCGTACACACACACACACACACACACACACGCACAGACAGGTAGTACATAAGAATATATAATTTTAGGGTGTAGTGGCACCCACCTGTAGTGCCAGCTACTTGGGAGGCTGAGGTGAGAGGATCGATTGATCCCAGGAGGTGGAGGCTGCAGTGAGCTCTGATTGTGCTACTGCACTCCAGCCTGGGAGACAGAGGAGACCTTGTCTCAAAAAAACAAACAAAAAAGAGAATATATAATTTTTTGTCCACATCCTTTTGCGTATTGGCTCTTAAAATTTAAAACTTTGTTTGCCAATTTACTAATATATTAATATTTTGTTATGTTGCTTTCTAAACAGACCTTTTTCAACTTCTTTCTGCATGTTGATTTTACAATAATCAAACCGAACCTATACCCTTTTCCTGTTCCCTACAGAGCTACACGCAACAGCCCTTAGTTTCTAATTAGAGCACTGGGTAAAATAGCTTTGATTTCATTCTGTTGGGCTTTGAAGTTCACCAAGTAGTAGCTTTCCTGGTTTATTTTGTATTTTTAAAAGTACACTCATTCATTTTAGAAAATTTGGAAAAATTTAAAAAGCACTGAGAAGAAAAAGCTATCCATTATTATCCCATCAAATGTTTTATATACTTGAAGTCATTTTTCTATACATTTAGATTTTTTTTTTTTTTTTTTGAGATGGAGTCTCGCTGTGTTACCCAGGCTGGATTGCAGTGGCACGATCTCGGCTCACTGCAAGCTCCTCCTCCCGGGTTTACGCCATTCTCCCGCCTCAGCCTCCGAGTAGCTGGGACTACAGGCGTGCACCACCACGCCCGGTTAATTTTTTGTATTTTTAGTAGAGACAGGGTTTCACCATGTTAGCCAGGATGGTCTTGATCTTCTGACCTCGTGATCCGCCCGCCTCGGCCTCCCAAAGTGCTGCGATTACAGGCTTGAGCCACCGAGCCCGGCAGCATTTAGATTTTTTTTTATTGGGATATTTTACACAGGGGTCTTTTAACATTTTTATCTATTTATTTATTTTGAGGCCAGATTATGAGACTGGCTAGTTTTTGTATTTTTGGTAGAGTCGGGGTTTTGCCATGTTGCCCAGGCTAGTCTTGAACTCCTGGGCTCAATCCATCTGCCCACCTCTACCTCCCAAAGTGTTGGGATTACAGACGTGAGCCACTGTGCCCAGCTGAGCTTAGTTTGTTGTTAATAACGTTTTATTTTCACAAATATCATAATAAAGACAATAATCTCATTGTAATTTAACAAACTCTTAAGAACAAATACAGTCTTCTAGGTCTAAATGCAGGTTTAAAAGGTATAACAGATTCTGTCAAAAATCTGTTCTTGTGAATTTTTTTTTTTTTTTTTTTGAGACGGAGTCTTGCTCTGTTGCCCAGGCTCTAGTGCAATGGGATGATCTCGACTCACTTGCAACCTCTGCCTCCCAGGTTCAAGCAATTCTTCTGCCTCAGCCTCCCAAGTAGCTGGGATTACAGGTGCGCGTCACTACGCCCGGCTACTTTTTGTGTTTTTAATAGAGGTGGGGTTTCACAATGTTGACCAGGCTGGTCTCAAACTCCTGACCACAGGTGATCCACCTGCCTCAGCCTCCCAAAGTGCTGGGATTACTGGCATGAGCCACTGCGTCCGGCCTTTTTTTTTTTTTTTCCCCCCCTGAAACATGGTCTTGCCCTGTCGCCCACGCTGGAGTACAGTGGCTACTCACAGCTACAATCATAGCTCACTGTAGCCTGCAACTCCTGGGCTCAAGGGATCCTCCTGCCTCAGCCTCCTGTGTAGCTGGGACTACAGGTGTGCACCACCATACCCAACTATTTTTAATTATTTTGTAGAGACAGAATCTCACTATGTTGCGTAAGCTGGTTTCAAACTCATGGGTTCAAGCGATCTACCCCCTTTGGCATTCCAAAGTGTTGGAACTACAGGCGTGAGCCATGGCGCCTGGCCTCCTGTGAATTCTTCATGGACATTAAAAATGAATAAGAAACTGTTTTGAATATGTATTGGTAGAGTAAAAGGAATGTGAGATATGAGAACGCTATCCAAGTTCAAGCTATTACATGTTCTCTGTGTTATTTGTCCTTGTTTATTTGCATCATTTTGCAGGCCATTCATTTGCTGGTTCCTCCTTATCGCCTTGACGCTTACATGTTGGAGAGCTCTAGAATTCTGTCCTTGGGGCCGGGTGTGGTGGATCAGACCTGTAATTCCAGCACTTTGGGAGGCCAAAGTGGGCTGATCACGAGGTCAGGAGATCGAGACTATCCTGGCCAACATAGTGAAACCCCGTCTCTACTAAAATACAAAAAATTAGCTGTGCGTGGTGGTGCGCTCTTATAGTCCCAGCTACTTTGGAGGCTGAGGCAGGGGAACCACTTGAACCCAGGAGGCAGAGGTTGCAGTGAGCCGAGATTGTGTCGTTGCACTCCAGCCTGGGCAACAAGAGCGAGACTCCATCTCAAAAAAAAAAAAAAAAAAAAAAAAAAAAAAGAATTCTGTCCTTGGAATTCTTTCCTATTTTCTCTATACTAACTCCCATGACAATGGTCCAGTTTCTCAGCTTCAAGTGTACTGTATGCTGATCACTCCTAAGGGCTCATCTCTAGTCCAGTGCTCTCTGAACCCCTGATGTGTCTCTGCCTATTCCATACCTCCAGTTGGATGTCTGCTTGGGCATCTCAAAACCTATGTCCACATCCAAACTTTTTTTTTTTTTTTTTTTTTGAAACAGGGTCTTGCCCTGTCGCCCAGGCTGGAGTGCAGTGACATGATTTCCACTTACTGCAACCTCCGCCTCCCTGATTCAAGCAATTCTCCTGCCTCAGCCTCCTAAGTAGCTGGGATTACAGGCACGTGCCACCACACCCAGCTAATTTTTGTGTTTTTAGTAGAGACGGGGTTTCACCATGTTGGCCAGGCTGGTCTCGAACTCCTGACCTCAAGTGATCCACCTGCCTCGACCTCCCAAAGTGCTGGTATTACTGGTGTGAGCCACTGCACCTGGCCACATCCACACTTTTTTGATCTTTCTCCTCAAACTACTTCTTCAAAGTGGTCCCCATCTCAGTAAATGGTAGCTGCATCCTGCTAGTTGTTCAAATTAAAAATCTTGCAGATTTTTTGTTTTTTAATGACACAAGATCTTTCTTATTCTGTCGCCCAGGCTGGAGTGCAGTGGTGTGATCTCGGCTCACTGCAGCCTCAACCTCCCAGGCTCAAGTGATTCTCCCACCTTAGCCTCTCAGGTAGCTGGGACTATAGGCGCACAGCACCATGCCTGGCTAATTTTTAAAATTTTTTGTAGAGTTGGAGTTTCACCATGTTGCCCAGGCTGGTCTTGAGCTCCTGGTTCTTAAGCGATCTGCCCACCTCGGCCTCCCAAAGTGCTGGGATTACAGGCGTGAGCCACTGCGCCCAGCCTTGCGACTTACATATGAGCTACGACTTATATATCAGTATATATAATACTACGTCTTATATATCAGCTTTTCCAGGTACATCCGGGATCTTCCCACTTCTCACCACCTTGGTCCAGGCCACCATCATTTATTGCTGATTATTATAATTGCCTCCTAACTGGCCTCCTTCCACCTGAATCCTCCAAGTCTAGTCTCCACATAGTGGAACTGACATGTTTCACTTTGGGACATCTCTGCTCTAAACTTCCCAATGGCTTCCCATTTCAGAGTAAAAATCAGAGGTCTCAGAATGGCCTGCGGCACGGCCCTGCATGATCTCTCCCGGCACCTACCATTTCTCCAGTCTCAACTCCTTGCACACTGGCTCCCCCTGCTGTTTCTGGACTGTATCAGGCAACATCCTGCTTCAGGGCCCCTGCACCTGTTACCTGCAATGCCCTTCCTCCACAAAATTCTACATGGCTCCCGTCCATCCTTTAATCAGGTGGTTTTTGTTGTTGTTGTTTATTTTTTTTCCCAAAGTCACCTTTTCAAAGAGTCCTCTTCTGATGGCCCTATTTAAAATCATAACTCCCAACTTCTCCATGACGTTTCCTATCTCTACGTACCGACTTATTTTTCTCTAGAGCATTTATCACCACTCAACAGACTACAAAGTTTGTTTATTTATTTATTTACTTACCTATTTAATTATCTGTCTTCCCCCACCAGAATGTAAGCCCTATGAGAGCAGGGATTTTTTTTTTGGTTCTCCTTTCCCTGCCCACAACTGCAGGATCCTCATTGCCTGAAATAGTGCCTTATACATAGGTAAGCACCCAGTGAATTTTTTTAAATGGATGATTGAATTCCAATTTGTGATGAGATCAACTAGAAAATTTGGATGTGCATTAGAAAGAATAAGAGTAGATTGTTTCCAGAAAGCAATTGAATTTTGGCACCATTGATGTCAAAGCCATCTGTGAGTTGTATTATCATGTCTTCTCTATAGATTATTCTGTAAGTGACTCTTAATAGAGTAAATGTGGCAAGTTTTGGGTGCATGGAGGGAAGGCGCTTCATCATGGTGATCGCTTGTATTCAGTATGCCACAGTCTTGTCCTGGTTTTTTGTTTGTTTGTTTTTTTGTTTTTTTTTTTGTTTTTTTTGTTTTTTTTTTTGTTTGTTTTGGCAGTCTGGCTCTGTCACTCAGGCTGGAGTGCAGTGGCAGGATCTTGGCTCACTGCAACCTCCACCTCCCGGGCTCAAGTGATTCTCCTGCTGCAGTCTCCTGAGTAGCTGTGACTACAGGCGTGCACCACCACGCCTGGGTATCTTTTGTATTTTTAGTAGAGACAGAGTTTTGCCATGTTGGCCAGGCTGGTCTTGAACTCCTGAGCTCGGAAAATTCGGCTGCCTCAGCCTCCCTAAGTCCTGAGATTACAGGTATGAGCCACCGCGCCTGGCCTTGTCCTGGTACCTTGCCAAGCAGTGCACAGTGGTGTTCCATATTTCCTACATCATGTTCTTCCACTTTGGGTATAATTTACTGACTATTCCAGTACTGTGGTTCTATATGAGTCCTTCTACTTACGATTCTCTTTCATCATTCTTCTTGATCTTTTTCTCTTGAAGTTTCCTTTATCCCTCCAACATTCTCTCAGTGTCTCTTCTATAGTTTGTCTGAGTTCTTTAATATAATTCATCATGTTCCCATGTCTTAAAGTGATTAAATATTTAAGTTTTCTACAAAATCTGAGATACATATATATATTTTTTGAGACAGGTTCTCACTTTGTCACCCAGACTGGAGTGCAATGTTGTGATCATGCCTCACTGCAGCCTCCAAATCCTGGGCTCAAGCAATCCTGCTGCCTCAGCCTCCAGAGTAGTTAGGACTATAGGCCCATGCCACCATGCCCAGCTAACTTTTGTACTTTTTGTGAAGATGGGGTTTCACCATGTTGCCCAGGCCGGTCTCGAATTCCTGGGTTCAAGTGATCTGCCCACTTCAGACTCCTAAAAAGCTGAGATTACAGGTATGAGCCACCACACCCAGTCATAAAATACTTATTCTTTAGTTTAGTAAATGCTTTTAGAATTAGGTGAATGCTCTTCCTTAAAATAGATGACCAGTGAAGGTTGTAGGTTGTCTAAACATAATTTCAAAAAGAAAATGAAATAGGCACTGAGAAATCCATGTAGTTCTTATAAATACTCATGACCCACTCTTGTCATTGTAAACACATGTAAATGACCAAAGCGGTTTCCATGGACTACCTGGATATATGTGCATTCATTGGCTCACTGGATCTCCACAGTGAGCTCAGCCATAGGGAAATACACATAAACATTTTGAATCTATAAAGTGCATAAGCAATATTAAGACTGTAAATATGTTTTACTTATAGTCTCATTCTCTATTACATCAGACTCTGTATTTGCTATGCATCTTTCTACCACGAAGAATCTGGCCTTGGTACTCAGACAGACCTGAATTTGAATACTAACTAGTTTTACTACTTACGGCCTCAGTACTCTTTCCCACCTTCCACCTTTTTAAAATGGAGTTGATCAGCTGGGCATGGTGGCTCACACCTGTAATCCTAGCACTTTGAGAGGCCAAGGCAGGAGGATCACTTGAGGCCAGGAGTTGGAGACCAGCCTGACCAACATAGTAAGAACCTGTCTCTATAAAAAAAAAAAAAAAAAAAAAAAGAGTATGTGATGAACAGAAAAGATATTGGTAAGTGAAAAAAGAAGGTTATAAAACAGCATTATTTCATTCTATTTTTGTTAATAAATTCTATACATGTATTGGCTGGGTGTGGTGGCTCACATCTGTGTAATCCCAACTACTTTGGAAGGCCAAGACGGGTGGATTGCTTGCATTTAGGAGTTTGGGACCAGCCTGGGCAACACAGTGAGACCCCATCTCTATAAAAAAATTAAAAAATTAGCCAGGTGTGGTGGTGTGCGCCTATAGTCTCAGCTACTCAGGGGGCTGAAGTGGGAGGATTACTTAAGCCAGGGAGGCAGAGGTTGCAGTGAGCTGAGTTTGTGCCACTGTACTCCAACCAGGGTGACAGAGCAAGACCCTGTCTTGAAAAAAAATTAATTAAAAAAAATTTTGGCCGGGCGCGGTGGCTCAAGTCTGTAATCCCAGCTCTTTGGGAGGCTGAGACGAGCGGATCACGAGGTCAGGAGATCGAGACCATCCTGGCTAACACGGTGAAACCCCGTCTCTACTAAAAAATACAAAAAACTAGCCGGGCAAGGTGGTGGGC
>NW_012109363.1:998056-1002252 GCF_000951045.1 Mandrillus leucophaeus | reverse complement strand
TATATATGTATTTAATGTGTATTTCTGAATGGTGGGAAAATGAGAGATTTTAATTCCCTCTTAAATTTTAAAATGAAATGTGCTTGTCTCTCTACAGTGATCATGTGCTACTTGTGTAATAAAAAGTTATTAAAAATAAAAATGCAGCAGAAGTGCATCTTGGCGGTTGTTTGGTTTCACAAGGAGTGAGTTATACTTGGCACATTATGCTTTGCTCTTACCACGTGTTTCCTCTTGTGATCTGTAGAGAAGTCCTCTGAGGTGAGAAGTGGCAGAAGTTCCTAAAGGGCTGTGCCTTCACCTGTCGCCGGCACGCAGCTCCACAAAGGGGCGCTGAGATGGTTACTATCATGCTTGGGCCACAGGACTCTGTCACTCAAGCTGGAGTGCAGTGGCGCAATCTCAGCTCACTGCAACCTCCACCTGCCAGGTTCAAGCGATTCTTGTGCCTCAGCCTCCCAAGTAGCTGGGATTACAGGCATCCACCACCGCACCCAGCTAATTTTTATATTTTAAGTAGAGATGGGTTTTCACCATATTGGCTAGGCTGGTCTCAAACTCCTGATCTCAGGTGATCTGCCCGCCTCAGTCTCCTAAAGTGTTGGGATTCTCGTGAGCTACTGCACCCGGCCTGGGACAGAAGTGTAGTCCAGATGTCACGTGCTGGCCATCACCAGGAGGTTACATTTTGCGTCTCTTCTGAGCTCACCAGCTTGGCGTGGGTATGTTAGAGCAGGACGTAGTCATGCTTGGCCAAGGGAGTGCTTAGTCCTGCCTCAGTGCCATGCACCACCCCACATTCTGTGGTTCAGGACCTGGCCAGACTCGCTGAGGTTCTCACAGCCGTTTAAGGCAGGGTTGGCTTCTGCTTGTCTTTGCATTCTGTGAACTCTCACTTTCTGCTGCTGTTACCTCCTCTGACTTTTGCACTGAGGCCTGCCGCCTCGACTCCCCCTTGGTGAGTGTCTCTTAGACTCAGCTCACACCTTCTCCTGCTCACCAAGACCTCACCCTGGGCCTGCCTGGTGTCTGCTGCCCCCGTGCCAATCCTCCCCACCCCAGCCGCACTCCTGCTTCCACAGCCTCCTCTGGCCTGCACCCTGCATATGCCCTGGAGCCGCCCACTGCTCTTTCTCTGAATCAGTATCTGTGCCCTGCGATTTAGTTGTATGCTCCTCATTCTCTAATTGTGTCCTCTAAATGGCCATCTTCTCTCCCCTAGAAGACTGTGGCCTCCTTGCAGGCAGATGCTGTCGATATCATGGGAATGAGAACAGTTTTGACAGGTGACTGGCACTTCTGATGTGCCAGGCCCAGGGCTGGACGATTTACCTAATTATCTCATTCCATGATGACAATAAATCTGTGTGATCCCATTTGACAGATGAAGAGAGGTTGAGTGGCTTGTCCAAGGTCACCTAGTTGGGCAGCGGTAGAGCAGGGATTCTCAGCACATCCATCTGACTATAAGCCTGTGCTTTTCGCTGCTGCGCAACCCTTTGTCCCTGCTTGTTGCTGGACTCACATTTCCTTGGGTGTTCTTCCTGATGGCCTCCACTGAGTCTGCTTCTTGATGGCAGAACAGCCTCCTGCTGCCTTGAAAGACGTTACATTCTCTCCCCAAGATGCCCAGGGCCGGCTTCCTTTGTGCTCAGAGAGTGGGGTGGGCTGAGGACACTCAGAGCTTGGTGTGTTCTCCCACCCCCACTTTCTTGCCCTTGTGCACCCTGCACTGTGCCACAGCCTCTCTCCCAGCCCCTTTCCCTGCGGACACCCAAGCTGCCAGAGGGTTCTCGCCAGACCCACAGGGATCCCTGAGCTGCAGGTCTGCCATCTCTCACTAGAACTGGTAAGAAAATGGAACCACAGTTCACCAAAAGGCCCCAAGGAGAGGCTCCGGACTGAAGACAGTGACCCTGGGTTCACACCCTCCATCTGGACCTTTCCCCTCTATAGCCTCCCTCCCCTTCCCCCAGAGTCTTTGCTTTGGGGCCCAAGCCCTGGGCTAAGCTCCACCCCTCTCCCAGCATCCTAAAGTTTGGGGGCTGCATTCAAGTCAGAGATTTCCAAGTAGGGGGTGTGTTGGAGGGACTTCTGAGGGCAGCTTGTCCTGGAAGAATGGGGGAAAGGCAGCGTACGTTGCTGTCCCTGAGGACATCTGTGTAGCTCCCTGGGAGACCCTCTGCCCTTTCCCCCTCCCACCAGCCCGGCGAACAGGGACCAAGCCTGCTTATTATCACCTGACGCTGCGCAGCCACTGATCCCATTGGTGGAGCCAGATTCGGTCTGGCTCTCTCGTTCTTTCTCCCTTCTCTGCCTCTCTCTCCTCCACGCTGCTTTGATTTCGCTCTTGCCTCTCTTCTTGCGCTGCTCAGCTGGGAACATCGTCTCACCAGGGGCAGCAGCGACACGCGCTGCACAGCCAGACAGGAGCTGGCTGCGGGGCATGGAAGCAGCCTCCTTGGCAGCCGGGAGAGGAGCGAGCGCACACCACTGCCTGTGACCCAGGCGTCCGGCTGCTGTCCCCTGCCTGGGATCTCATCCACACAGAGGTCTCTCCCTGTCCTCCCTGCCAGCTTTTCCTCTGCAGAGCCCAGTGGAGCCAGGTGAGTACCCTTCCTCCCTGGAACATGCTGCTGTTGATCCTGAGTAGCCAGGAGCTGGGGGCGCTAGGGTCCCGCCACCACCCAGGGTGTCCACCTGGACTGCCAGGCCGGACGACCTTGTCCCCTCTCCCCCAGGCCTTTGGCAAAGTGGTTAATGGCTGAATCCAGTCTCTGGGGCACCATAGTTAGTCACCCCGTGACCATTCTGCTGCAGTCAGCGATGCCAACAGGGACAGCAGGGTGGGGGAAGCATTCCCTGTGGCAGGGCGGCTGTTCTGAATGGACATGGGGAAGGGGCACCGGTGTGAGCGGCATGTGTGTGTGCGCGCTTGCGAGTTGGCTGGAGGCTTGCTGGCGCAGATAGGTCCGTCTGCCTGCAATCATGCTCATGTGTGGGTTTTGAATGGTGTGAGGCATGTCTGGAAACATATCTTTCTGGCACACGTGAGGTACGTGTGTTGGGGGGACTTATCCGAGTAGCCTGTGGGTGTGCGTGGGTGGGGACACTATGAGGCAGTATATTTAGGGGTAACCATGTCCCTTGTCATGTGTGTGGGAGTGTATGCAGACAGGGGCTTTCTGTGTGGGGAGGTGAGACCCAGAGCAGGACGGGGTGGGTAAAGAGAAGAGGGGGCAGAAACCATTGTCTGTGGGCAGAGCCACGTAGGTGCACAAACCTGTTGGCACGAAAGCTCAGGGCTGGCAGAGTGTGGCCAGAGGCAAACACATTTTCAAAGTCTGTCTTTGAGCCTGGCGATGATTCGAGAGAGAATACCAGACTTCGGGCGGGGGCTGCTGTGTGTATGAACACACATGTGTGTGCAGGCAGGCGTGTGGGTTGCGTGCCTTCTTGTGGAGGTGGCACGCACGCATGTTGGTGCCTGTGGCGTCCTCTTTTCCCCAAATATGGCTTGTGAGGAGGTGTGCGTGGACGTGTGTGCGTGAGCCTGTGGACATGAACATGTCTGGGTGTGCATGGAGGTGACAGCTTGAAGAGGGAAAACTGCGGGGCATTCTTAGAATGTAGAAGGTGGCGGGAGGCACCTGAGTGTGTAGATGGGTGAGTGGGAGTGAGGACGTCCGTGGAGGTGTGGGATGCGGGTGGGTGGGCACTCTTGGCACATGTGTGTATGTGCATGCGTGCCTGCCTGTGTGTGGGTGTGTACATGCCTGTCTTGGGGTGGATCCACACAGGAGTGTGGGTGTTTCTCGGGTGTTGCCTCAACCTGTCCCTCACACCCTGCCCTTCCCCAGTCTTCTGGGTATAGAGAACTTGGGTTCACACCCACCCCTCTGTCCACCCCAGCTCACTCACTGCCGCCCTCCCAAGTTAGGGTGGGGATGTCATCTCAGCTTTCCCAGAACTGTAGGGAGGAAGGCACAAGCAGACACCCAGGTCCTGGAGACCCCTACCGCCACACACAGCTGCCCCTATTTCTAGGAGGACTCCAAGGAGAGGCAGGAATAGGTGCCTGCTCATGGGACGAGTGTGGGCTGCTTCCGAGCGTGTAGGTGGGTGCCACTCAGGGCCTCTTGGGTAGGAGTGTGTCTGTGTTCGTGTGCGTGGGTGCGTGTGTGTGTGTGTGTGTG
>NW_012109363.1:961932-998006 GCF_000951045.1 Mandrillus leucophaeus | reverse complement strand
CACGCTGCTTTGATTTCGCTCTTGCCTCTCTTCTTGCGCTGCTCAGCTGGGAACATCGTCTCACCAGGGGCAGCAGCGACACGCGCTGCACAGCCAGACAGGAGCTGGCTGCGGGGCATGGAAGCAGCCTCCTTGGCAGCCGGGAGAGGAGCGAGCGCACACCACTGCCTGTGACCCAGGCGTCCGGCTGCTGTCCCCTGCCTGGGATCTCATCCACACAGAGGTCTCTCCCTGTCCTCCCTGCCAGCTTTTCCTCTGCAGAGCCCAGTGGAGCCAGGTGAGTACCCTTCCTCCCTGGAACATGCTGCTGTTGATCCTGAGTAGCCAGGAGCTGGGGGTGCTAGGGTCCCGCCACCACCCAGGGTGTCCACCTGGACTGCCAGGCCGGACGACCTTGTCCCCTCTCCCCCAGGCCTTTGGCAAAGTGGTTAATGGCTGAATCCAGTCTCTGGGGCACCATAGTTAGTCACCCCGTGACCATTCTGCTGCAGTCAGCGATGCCAACAGGGACAGCAGGGTGGGGGAAGCATTCCCTGTGGCAGGGCGGCTGTTCTGAATGGACATGGGGAAGGGGCACCGGTGTGAGCGGCATGTGTGTGTGCGCGCTTGCGAGTTGGCTGGAGGCTTGCTGGCGCAGATAGGTCCGTCTGCCTGCAATCATGCTCATGTGTGGGTTTTGAATGGTGTGAGGCATGTCTGGAAACATATCTTTCTGGCACACGTGAGGTACGTGTGTTGGGGGGACTTATCCGAGTAGCCTGTGGGTGTGCGTGGGTGGGGACACTATGAGGCAGTATATTTAGGGGTAACCATGTCCCTTGTCATGTGTGTGGGAGTGTATGCAGACAGGGGCTTTCTGTGTGGGGAGGTGAGACCCAGAGCAGGACGGGGTGGGTAAAGAGAAGAGGGGGCAGAAACCATTGTCTGTGGGCAGAGCCACGTAGGTGCACAAACCTGTTGGCACGAAAGCTCAGGGCTGGCAGAGTGTGGCCAGAGGCAAACACATTTTCAAAGTCTGTCTTTGAGCCTGGCGATGATTCGAGAGAGAATACCAGACTTCGGGCGGGGGCTGCTGTGTGTATGAACACACATGTGTGTGCAGGCAGGCGTGTGGGTTGCGTGCCTTCTTGTGGAGGTGGCACGCACGCATGTTGGTGCCTGTGGCGTCCTCTTTTCCCCAAATATGGCTTGTGAGGAGGTGTGCGTGGACGTGTGTGCGTGAGCCTGTGGACATGAACATGTCTGGGTGTGCATGGAGGTGACAGCTTGAAGAGGGAAAACTGCGGGGCATTCTTAGAATGTAGAAGGTGGCGGGAGGCACCTGAGTGTGTAGATGGGTGAGTGGGAGTGAGGACGTCCGTGGAGGTGTGGGATGCGGGTGGGTGGGCACTCTTGGCACATGTGTGTATGTGCATGCGTGCCTGCCTGTGTGTGGGTGTGTACATGCCTGTCTTGGGGTGGATCCACACAGGAGTGTGGGTGTTTCTCGGGTGTTGCCTCAACCTGTCCCTCACACCCTGCCCTTCCCCAGTCTTCTGGGTATAGAGAACTTGGGTTCACACCCACCCCTCTGTCCACCCCAGCTCACTCACTGCCGCCCTCCCAAGTTAGGGTGGGGATGTCATCTCAGCTTTCCCAGAACTGTAGGGAGGAAGGCACAAGCAGACACCCAGGTCCTGGAGACCCCTACCGCCACACACAGCTGCCCCTATTTCTAGGAGGACTCCAAGGAGAGGCAGGAATAGGTGCCTGCTCATGGGACGAGTGTGGGCTGCTTCCGAGCGTGTAGGTGGGTGCCACTCAGGGCCTCTTGGGTAGGAGTGTGTCTGTGTTCGTGTGCGTGGGTGCGTGTGTGTGTGTGTGTGTGTGTGTGAGGCACATGTGTGTCTCCCTGAGAGCTTCTCACCAGGATCCCAAGAGGTGGTAACTCCTCACTGTTCCACACCTGTCCCCGTGAATTACAGACTGGTTTATTAGGGTAGGGTTGCTTCCAGACACCCAATCCCATCTGTTTGATTTTGGGGTGGGCCTAGTAGCACCCCCATGCTTATTTACCGTAGGATTCCCCATGCACAAAGCCACTGGCATTTTGGCTCTGGAATGGGAGGCTAAGATGAAACAGGACTTGAGTGACACCTGGGGCAGGTAAGGGCCATCACCCTTAGCCTTCACCCTGTACTTGCCATCCAGGCAACTCACAGGTTAATACAGAGGTGCCAGGCTCTGGAGCAAGCTTAATTGACAGGAAGGTGTGGGCTGGATCCTCTGGAAGCTATAAATAAAAGTACCTGCTTTTGCAGGCACAAGATGCCCTCACCACTAGCTCCTGGGCAAGGGGAGGAGAAAAAGAGGAAGAAAGAAGAGAAGGAGGTGACACTTAGAAAAATGAGGGGTGCCGGGAGCTGGGATGGAGGAAGGGATTGGAAAGCAGGAGACCAAATGCCCCTGGAGAACGCCCCACCCCCATCTACAGTCCCCTCCCAGACGCTGTCACTCCCCTTCCCTTCTCTCTTCCCCATCCCGGAGCTAGGCCAACCAGGCCAGAGTCACGGCGAGAGTCAGCTCTTCCCAGCTAAAGCACACATGAGAGTGACCGTGATGAGGTCTTCTCATAGCTGGACAAGCAGCAGACATAAGGGGAGAACCAAAGGAGGAAGACAGGGAGGGAGAGAAAATGCAGTTGCTTGAAAGGAAATGATAGAAGGAGGGAAAGTACAGGGTGGAAACACCACGGACACCCACGCATGCACACACGCCACACATGTGCCCCTCCACCCCCACATATGAGGGGACACCACCTTAGCTTAATGATCAAGAGCTTGGGAGCGGGAGTTCAAATCATTTGCTCCCTGCGTGGCCTTGGGCAGGTTAGTACCTTCCCGACCTCAGTTGCCTCATCTGTAAAATGGAGATAATGATAGTGTGTCGCTGCTTCCAAGCTTGCATGAGATGTCTGTGAAGTTATGAGCACATGGTTGGCCCCCAACAGATGTTAATGTTAAAAGTAATGATTGAAAGGAATCAAGAGAAGATTGGCTGAAGAGAAAGAGGGATTGTCAAAAAAAGTTATGGGTGGAAAAAAGAGCTTGAAGCCGGCTGTGTCGTGTGCCCCTCCCACCACGAATGTGTCCACATGCACCAACGTGGCACTTGTCCTTCCAGCCATGTACCGTGGCAACCCTTGCTGACCCCAGCGAGGAGAGAGGCCTGAATCCGAGGGCCCTGGCACCTGTGAGCTCTTGGCTGTCACCTGCCCCAAGCCTCGCACCTCCGCTCCACAGCAGGTGCTTCCTGTGTTTCCTCCGCCTCTCACCCGTCCTCTCCACCCCCACCCCTTTCTCTTTTCACGCCTGCTGGCTGAGGGCCCCCTCCCTCCTCGGCTCCATCTGCTGCAAATCTGTCCCCGCCCGGCTTTGCAGCGTTCCCACTGCCTCTGCCACCTGTCAGGTGCCGTCTGCTCTGCAGACCCCTCCGCGGAGAGCAGAGAGCCCCCCGGGCAGGCACCCCATTCCACCCTCCATCAACCTTCTCCAGCCTCCCCTGTGCAGTCTTTCCCATCTAATTCATGAGGCAGGTGGATTCCAGGGTTCCTTGAGGTTCCGCCTCGAAAGGGCTATTGGGAAGAGGACATTCCAGAAAGCTCGCTGGGGGCAAGGGAGGTACTGACCCTTTTCCTCCTCCTCAGTCCCCACAGGAGACAACCGTGACGGGAGCATGGAGCTGCTGTCCACGCCCCACAGCATTGAGATCAACAACATCACCTGCGACTCTTTCCGCATCTCCTGGGCCATGGAGGACAGTGACCTGGAGAGGGTCACCCATTACTTCATTGACCTTAACAAGAAGGAGAATAAGAATTCCAACAAGTTCAAGCACCGGGTGAGTAGAAGGTGTCCCAGGAGCCCCTTCCCAGCTCCTGTTCCTGAAGGAAGCCGGATAAGGGAACACCTGGAAGTGATGGCTTGGAGTCAGAGGCCTGGTTAAAATCCACACTCTTCTTCCTGTGTCATTTTGGGAAAGTTACATGACCTCTCTGAGCCTGAGCTCCTTCCCTGGTGAAGAGGGAATAACAATGCCGAGCCTCGCGGGGTCGTGGAGAGGATGCAGTGAGTCATGTTTGCGTGGTGCTTGGCCCAGTGCCTGGCACAGAGGGAGCGCTGTTATCAGCGCCACGACTGAGACTTCAAGCAGGGGCAGAGAGCCCGGGTGGGGTGGGGCCGCAGGCATCGCCTATGGGGATGACGTCTCAAGTCTCGACAAAGCTCCGGCTCAGGGCACAGCCTCGCTGTTGGCTGGATGGGCCACACGGGCCTCGGTCTGGGCGGGGCCCTTTTGCTGTGGCCTCAGTTCTCCCTCTCCGGCCCCTCACCTGCTGGCCTGCCATTTGCTTGACTTAGAAAAGGAATAGGACAGAGTCTTCCATGGGTGTGTCCTTTTCTGGGGTTAAAAGCCAGTGTGGGGGTGGGTGGGAGGAAGCCCCCCATTCTCTCAAGCTGGCAGAGGCAGGGGGAGTGAGGCGGCCAGCTGGCTCCCAGGCCGACGGCACCGGCGTGGGTTACTCACCCGCTCTCTTTCTCTGGAACCGGCTCTCCCGATCTGGGTGTCTTTTGGCAGGCCAGTTGCCACGGTGACGTGAATGTTCAACACCACCCCCTTAACCCTCCCCCCCCAAAGAATAAGGCATATTTTCCCTTCCTCCCTGGCTTCTCAGCATTTGCCGTTGCCGTGGAGACGGCACTGCAGTGTGCAGAGCTCTCAAAGTCTCCTTAAAAAATGAAGGCCTTGCCGCCCTCAACTTCGTGGCTTTTCCCCTCCGTTCCCAAGAGAACAGGGTGTCAGGGGGGTTCGAGGAGGGGCCAAGGCTGGGGAGCGTCTGTGTGGCCTTCCCAGGAAAATGGTGGCCAGGATAGGAAGCCAACGGATCCTCAAGATTGGTCCTGCTCAGGAGAAACAGGGCCATCTGGGGAGTGGAGATTCTGGGGTGACGCCCAGATCGGGCATGAACCCCTGTTTGACGCCCGGCTCTCTGTCTGTACCCCATTTCTCAGGATGTCCCCACCAAGCTCGTGGCCAAGGCAGTGCCGCTGCCCATGACGGTGAGAGGCCACTGGTTCCTGAGCCCCCGCACGGAGTACAGCGTGGCCGTGCAGACGGCAGTGAAGCAGAGCGACGGGGAGTACCTGGTGTCCGGCTGGAGCGAGACAGTGGAGTTCTGCACTGGGGGTGAGGCCCTGCTTTCACGCCCCTGTCCTGCTGCTTGGCACGTCGGGCTTAGTTGTGGTCAAAGCGGGGCTTCCTGGCAGTCGAGCAAACACTGATGAAAGCCTTCTGTCCACCAGGCAGCATGCTTGGGCCACAGGGAAGGCACACAGGCATGACACCCTCCCTGCCTCCAAAAGCCACCCTTTCTCTTCTCTCACTGGAGGCAGATGTGAACCCCACTAATCATGTTGGCAAGACCACTTCCATTAAGAAAGGGAGTTACTTTTCTGGCTTGGTACCAGATCACAGGCATCTTTGTAAACACTGTGGTCAAAGGTGCATGATGTAACATTTGCCATCTTGACCATTTTGAAGTGTACAGTTCAATGGTATTAAGTATATTCACATTGTTGTGCAGCCGATCTCCAGAACCTTTTTTTCTTGGAAAACCAAAACTCTATACCCATTAAACAACCACCCCCCGTTTCCCTCTGCTGGCTGCCATTCTACTTTCTGTTCCTATGAATATGAGTCCTCTAAGTATCTCATATGGGTAGTACAATTGTACAGGATCTGTCTTTTTGTGACTGGAATATACCAGGATTTACTTCCTTTTTAAAACTGGATAGTATTTCATTGTATGGATAGGCCACATTTTGCTTAATCAATGATCTGTCAATGTGCACTTGGTGGAGCAATCACATTTCGCTTGTTCTGAGCCTCCATGTAGCCTGGGAAAATGGTCCCTGGTTAACGGCCCTGCAAACTCTCTTAGCAGAACTTAACTTGTAGACTCCAGCACAAACAGCAGGCTTATGTGTGCTTGGTCACTCGTGACTCAGGGTCTGTCCCCACAAGATTGCATTCTTTTGGTGTTCACGGTGAGAGCTGCTCCAGATCTCTCTGTCACACGGAAGGGGCACAGAACATTCTCAGCCCCGGGCCTCTGAGGCTGCTGGCTCCATCCTTTGCCAAGATTTATGCCCCAAGTCTCCTTGAGCTGCTGTTGTCTTTTGAGTGGTGCTTTTTCTTTTTTTTTCTCCTTCTGTCTTTTTTTTTTTTTTTTTTTTTTGAGATGGAGTCTCGCTCTGTCCTCCTGGCTGGAGTGCAGTGGCATGATCTTGGCTCACTGCAACCTCTGCCTCCCGGATTCAAGCGATTCTCCTGCCTCAGCATCCTGAGTAGCTGGGATTACAGGCGCCCACCACCACGCCTGGCTACTTTTTTTTGCATTTTTAGTACAGATGGGGTTTCACCATGTTGGCCAGGCTGGTCTTGAACTCCTGACTCAGGTGATCCGCCCGCCTCGGCCTCCCAAAGTGCTGGGATCACAGGCATGAACTACCGCGGCTGGCTGAATGGTGTTTTTTCTTAGTTCTGCTGCAGAACCCCACTCTCTGGAGGCCTCTTGCTCCTGGAGGGGAAAGCTCGGTTTCCCCTGAGACCTCCATGTGCAGTGGGCATTTAATTCAAATTGGGGATCTGGCTGCAATCCAGTCCACACTCCTCTCTCCAAACCGAGCACCCTGGCCAGGGATGCATCCACAAAGAGGGAAGGGCAGCTTCTTCTAATTTGTACCAAGGAGCTGGATGTGCCAACAGCAGCCTTCCTGGGGCTCCAGGGTTCAATGTTGCTATCCTGTTTCCAGCCTTCCCTGTTTCTCCTGAGATGCTCAAGCTGAGAGCCATTGCTCCAGACCCAGGACTGCCTAACCATTGCCTGGTCTCGCTTCTCCCTAGCCCCTCAGGAGCCCTCACCTGTAGCTACAGCTGGCTTCCATGGGGGTGGTGTGGGTAGCCTCCTAGCTACTGGATTTGAGGGGCTTTCCCAAAAGGACCTCAAGCCCTCTCAAGTCTTCCTTTTTCCCATGAGTCCTCTTTTCACATGAGGATAGCCTGGGATCACAGCCCCTGGGCACCCTGGCGGGATTACTGGGCGACCCTCTGCCTTTTTGTGACCCAGAGAGCCCCGAGACTCTGGCATTGTGGTTGCAGAGGTGATGAGGACAGACAGCATACAGCGCTCTGTGTTTCCAGCAGAGGCCAGCTGGCCTGTTCCCATCTGAGTTTAAGGTTCTGCGACTGTCTAGTCGCCTCTGCTGTTCTGACAGACAGAGGTTGGCCGGCACGCACAGGGTGGGGTGGGGTGGGGACAGGAGGTGTTTGTGCTCCTCAGCTGGCCCTCAGCTCACCCACTGCATCTGGGATCTTGCAGATTATGCCAAGGAGCACCTGGCTCAGCTGCAGGAGAAGGCCGAGCAGATCGCAGGCCGCATGCTCCGCTTCTCCGTCTTCTACCGCAACCATCACAAGGAGTACTTCCAGCATGCCAGGTATGGGTGCGGGCTCCCGGCTGGACCCGCCAGGCCTCTCCTCCCTCCCAGCCCTTCCTGTTCCTGTCCTGGCTGTCTGAGGTCACCCCCACCCCCGTGGCTGCCAGTCCCTCCTCTAGGATTGACATGCCCTGACGTCACCAGGCTGGCTCTGAAGAGACTGCTGCTTTGGGGATTGGGCTCAGGGAAGATCAAGGGCTCTGGGGACAGGGCCTTCTGCAAGAGTGTTGTACTAACGAGCCTGGGAGAATGAGATCTGGGTTTGCTCCCGCTCTGGGACAGTTCTTTTCATGGGAGTCTACCACCACAGGTCTCTCTGATTCAGGCCCTGGGGCCAAAGGGGAGGTGGCAGGGAGTGCATAAAATGAGTGTTCTGATCACAAAAGGTTTGAGGAAGCACCCAGCTCATCGCTTTTCAAACTGGGTGCTCCCTCCAGGGAGACATGTCAGTGAACCCCTTAGAATGCTGCCATGGGGTTGGGGGGACCAGAGGATGAGGCTTGGTGGGCCCCACACCTGATGTCCAACCAGAGCAGCCTCAATTTTATTTGCCTGTGAGCCTTCCACGTATAATTTCTTTTGGGGGAAAAAAGAGAGAGAGGCTGCAGTCTAAAAGTGTTCGAAAATTGGTGATCTGATCCAACACCCTTGGCCTACAGAAGAGGAGCACGAGGCCCAGAGGGAAGCAGCTTGTTCATTCGAGCCAGGGAGTCACTTGTCACTGAAGACAGCCAGGATCAGGCAAGAGTGAGGCAGGACCAGGAGTACCCACCCTCCCCAGGCCTGCTGGAAAGTGCTCCGAGACCACATCCTTCTGAGGCTCAGCCAGGGCAAGCAGCTGCTCTGCCTCTTTTTTTTTTTTTTTTTGAGATGGAGTCTCTCGCTGTCACCCAGGCTGGAGTGCAGTGGCGTGATCTCCGCTCACGGCAACCTCTGCCTTCTGGGTTAAAATGATTCTCCTGCCTCAGTCTCCTGAGTAGCTGGGACCACAGGTGTGTGCCACCATGGCAGGCTAATTTTTGTGTTTTTAATGAAGCGGGGTTTCACTATGTTGGCCAGGCTGGTCTCAAACTCCTGACCTCAGGTGATCCACCCACCTCGGCCTCCCAGGGTGCTGGGATTACAGGCATGAGCCACTGTGCCTGGCCTCTGTCTGCCTTTATCCTTAGAGTCAGGGCAGTTTTAACCTCAGGGCAGTGAGGACCTTGGGAGTCTTTGGGGTTTGTATTAAAGAAGCAAGGCCTGCTTGGTGGCTCAAACCTGTAATCCCAGCATGTTGGGAGGCCAAGATGGGATCACTTGAGCCCAAGAGTTCAAGATGAGCCTGAGCAACATAGTGAGAACCCAATCTCTACAAAAAATTTAAAGAATTAGCCGGGTGTGGATCACTTGAGCCCAGGAGTTCGAGCTTGCAGTGAGCTGTGATTGTACCACTGCACTCCAGCCTGGAAAGTGAGTCAGTGGCCCAGTTTGGACTCCTTTATCAGCGAGAATGACAGAGACAGGGAGCACCCATGTGTGCCAGGCACCTTACTTGGTGCCAGGATGTAAAGATAAAGGCAGAGTTCACTCTTTTGAGAACCTCAGAATCCAGTCAGCGAGACAGTATGGAAAGATTTCATGTGAAAGGTACGTGTAATTGTTGAGCACAGTTCAGTGTCCTGGTCGATGAAGTGGCTCACACCTGCAATCCTAGCACTTTGGGAGGCCAAAGCCGGAGGATCTCTGGAGGCCAGGAGTTCAGCCTGGGCAACACAGTTAGAAGACTGGGCGTCCTGCACATAGTAGGCAGCCAAATATTTGTCAAGTGCAGGTGTCTGCTGTTCCTGGAGGGTTTTAGTGGGGAGCAGACGCGTGGCTGAGGCTTGAAGGCTGATTAGAAGTTTGCCAAGCCAGCCGGAGGAAGGTGGAGAGGGCGGTCAGTGCAGCAGAGGGAAGAGTCCTGCACAGGGGGCACAGAGGCAGGAGACTGCGTGTGCAGGGGGTGGGTAAGTAGGTGTGATGGCAGGAGGTGGGGAGTGTCGAGGAGACCACAGAGATCAGATCATGAGCCGCCATGCTTTTCACGCACGCCCCATCAAAGGGTTTCAAGTTGGGGAGTGACAGCTTCACATCTCTTCTCTGAGAAGGAGTGGGCTGGATGAATCCCTCTCCAGGGCCCTCTCTGCTCTTGCATTCTGGAAGGTTCTATTTGCAACTAGTGGAGGCGGCTGGGGGAGGGCTGGGAGCTGGGCTGGCTCCCTCCCTCCTCGACCACACGCAGCAGCCAAGCCTCAGCCCGGCTCACCAGCCGCATCTTCTCTTCCCTTTGGCGTGTCTCCCTGGGGTGGGCAGGACCCACTGCGGGAACATGCTGCAGCCCTACCTGAAGGACAACAGCGGCAGCCATGGCTCCCCCACCAGCGGTATGCTCCACGGGGTCTTCTTCAGTTGCAACACGGAGTTCAACACAGGCCAGCCCCCGCAGGATTCCCCCTACGGCCGCTGGCGCTTCCAGATCCCAGCTCAGCGCCTCTTCAATCCCAGCACCAACCTCTACTTTGCGGACTTCTACTGCATGTACACGGCCTACCACTATGCTATCCTGGTGCTGGCGCCCAAAGGCTCCCTGGGGGACCGCTTCTGCCGCGACCGCCTGCCCCTCCTGGACATTGCTTGCAACAAGTTCCTGACCTGCAGCGTGGAGGACGGGGAGCTGGTCTTCCGCCACGCCCAGGACCTCATCCTGGAGATCATCTACACCGAGCCTGTCGACCTGTCCCTGGGCACCCTGGGGGAGATCAGCGGTCACCAGCTCATGAGCCTGTCTACTGCCGATGCCAAGAAGGACCCCAGCTGCAAGACCTGCAACATCAGCGTGGGCCGCTAGGGACTCCTGGGGAGCTGGGGGGCGAGGGAGAGAGGAGCAGAAGGTGGAGGTGGGTAGCCCAGGTTCAGGGAGCTTGCTTTCTCTCTCCTACCCCCCTGCTCCCTCCACTCTGCCCAGCTGCCCTCCCCCCGCCCCTTGGCATTGGAGGCAACAGACGGTGGTCCTCTTGGTAAGTGTGGCCCACCCCTGGCCTGGTGGACGTGGAAAGGCTTCTCCTCCTCCGTAGTTGGCAGCTGAGCTGGATTTCTGGAGAACTTCCCTTTTCCTCTGGTTTCCTTGTCCTACTGTTCTTTGCCTCATCCAGGTCTCTATGTCCCAAAGACCTGCCCACCTCCTGGGGCTCTCCCAGGGAAGCCCCTCTGGGCCAAAGCCCACGTGTAGCTTGGCTGCCTCCAGAGGAGATGCAGAGAGCTGTGGGGCGATCTTTCTTAGTCCCACTCACCCCACTCAGGGCCAACCACAGAATGCCCCCTCCCTGCTGAGCTGGGTCTCTGGGGCTTCCCACTCCAGGCCCGGATCCCTTCCTTCTATAAATAGTCTCCTGCACCACCATGACACCCTGGCTGCTCCTTGCCCCAAAGAACCCTCTTCCTGCATGGGAGAGCTGTCCCTCCTTCTCCACCTGCCCACCGGGACACTCCCCCTGCTCTCTAGAAAGGAATTCTCTTTCTTCTCTTGGCACTGGGGGCGTCAGGCTGTCGGGTGTTCCTTCCTTCCATACCCCAGCATACCTTCTCCTTGCTTAGAGTGCGGGGGTCTGAGACAGCAGCCACCGGGGTTGAGGAGGGGGAGGAGACCCCTGAGACCCAGAAGTGCCCCTTCCTCAGCTGTGAGTGGGCCGCCTCATGCTCTGCTGGGGCCTGGCATGGAACATGAGATCTTCGAGCTGTCCCGCGGGCCCCGGCACCCCGCCCAGCCGTGCACTTTGCTCACTTGCTCTGCCACGGTGCCGTGACTGTACTGTGCCCGTGCGTGACCTGGACTGTGGACCCTCTGCTGCTCCACCTCTCCCCTGCCCACTGGCTCTGTCTGCTCTCCTGCCACCCTGCTGGCCGGGAGCCCCTCCCCGGGGAGTTCTTGGTGACGTCCTTCCCGGGCCTCCTTGTGTTTTTGCCTCATTCCTACTGTCGCACAGGTCACCAGGGTGGACTCCCTACAATCAGCAAAGCAAACAGAGAGCCTGTGGGAGGGGCTGACAGCAGCCGCCGGCTGTTTGGGGGATGATGGAGGTGACATCAGGCAGAGAAGAGTGCAGCCTCACAGTGACTTTCTCAGAGGTGACGGAGATGATGGATGAGCAGCTGGATTTCCATGATGAAGGACGGAAGCAGCGGCGGGCCGGCAAGACCATACCTCGGTGAGGGGCAGGTGGACAACCGTCGCCTCTCTGTAGCCAGGGGGAATTGTGTGGCCAGCTGTCTCTCTGGGATGGGTCAGGAGGCCTGGAGGCTTCCTGCGGGGAGAGGTGTGGAGAAGGAGAGAACATGGCCCAGGCCCTTTCCTTCCCCCTGTGCTGACAGCATTGCTGTAGGGGTGGCCTGCTGCCCTCCCCTGGCCCTCATGTCCCCCCGGGGCTAGGGTCCACCTGCCTGTGCTGTGCTTGCGACGTGCATCAATAAACCACCATGGCCTGAGGGCCCTGCTCGTCTCAGTCCATTTGAGCTGCTGTGACACAATACCACAGACTGGGTGGCTCAAAAACCGCAGATTCATTTCTCATAGTTCTGGAGACTCAGGAGGTCAAGATCAAGGTGCTGGCAGAAGCTGTGTCTGGTGAGGGCCTGCTTCACAGATGGCTCTTTTCACTGTGTCCTCACAGGGTGAAAGGGATGAGCAAGCTCTCTTACCCCTCCTTTTTTTTTTTTTGTAGAGTTGGGGGGTTTCACCTTGTTGCCCAGGCTGGCCTCAAACTCCTGGCCTCAAGTGATCCTCCCACCTAGGCCTCCCAAAGTGCTTGGGATTATAGGCATGAGCCACTGCTCCAGGCCATCTTGGGCCCGTTTCATAAAGGCACTAATCCCATTCATGTGGCCCCACCCTCATGACCTCATCTCCTTCCAAGGCCCCGATTCCTAAAACCATCACCTTGGAGTTAGAATTTCCACCTAGGGCTGGGCGCGGTGGCTCACGCCAGTAATCCCAGCACTTTGGGAGGCTGAGGCAGGTGGATCACAGGAGGTCAGGGGTTCAAGACCAGCCTGGCCAATATGGTGAAACCCCATCTCTACTGAAAATACAAAATTAGCTGGGCGTGGTGGTGGGCACCTGTAATCCCAGCTACTCGGGAGCCTGAGGCAGGAGAATTACTTGAACCCAGGAGGCGGAGGTTGCAGTGAGCTGGGACTGCACCATTGCGCTCCAGCCTGGGTGACAGAGTGAGACTCCATCTCAAAAATAATAAAATAAAAGAAAATAAATGTCAACCTAGGATTTGGGGGGGACATAAACATTCAGACTATAGTGCCTCATCTCTTTGGGCCAGTGATGGGGTGGGTGAGTTCTGCAAACCACAGAGGAGCTCAGGTGGCAATGCCCACAGGACAGGCCACCTGGAATCAGCTCCAAGGGAGCACCTGGTCCACTGTGGGAGGCGGGGCTCAGGATGTAGAGCTGAGTCTCCAGCTTGGAAGGGACTTTGGAGTCTTTTGGTCCCACCCAGTGTTTCCCATATGGGTCCTCCCACATGGGGCCTCCTACGAGAGGACCCACAGCATCTGGAGGCCCCGTTTGGAGCCTCTGGAGGCTTTGAAGCCTTCCTACTACAGCAGCTTGCTATTGCTCCAGACCCAGATGCCACCAAATGTCCCTGTTCCAAGTGCCTGAGTGTGCCCGCTCCCCGACAGAGCTCCCGTTTACAGATCCGAGTCACTTCTGCCTCTATCATTTTATTATCATTGTCATTATTATTTTTGAGATGGAGCCTCACTTTGTCACCCAGGCTGGAGTGCAGTGCACAATCTCAGCTCAGTGTAACCTCCCCCTCCCAGGTTCAAGCAATTCTCCAGCCTCAGCCTCCCAAGTAGCTGGGACTACAGGTACATGCCACCACGCCTGCATAATTTTTGTATGTTTAATAGAGATGAGCTTTCACCATGTTGGCCAGGCTGGTCTCGAATTCCTGACCTCAAGTGATCCACCCACCTCAGCCTCCCAAAGTGCTGGGATTACAGGCATGAGTGAGCCACTGTGCCTGGCCATTATATTTATTTCTTGAGACAGGGTCTTCCTCTGTTATCCAGACTGGAGTGCAGTGGTATGATCATGGTTCACTGCAGCCTCAACCTCTGGGACCCAAGTGATCCTCCCATCTCAGCCTCCAGAGCAACTGGGACCACAGGCATATGCCACCCTGCCCAGCTGGGTTTTAAAAAATGTTTTATTTTGTAGAGACGGAGTTTCCCTGTGTTGCCCAGGCTGGTCTCAAACTCCTGGGCTTAAGTGATCCTCCTGCCTCCCAAAGTGCTGGGATTATAGGCTTGAGTCACTGCACCTGGCCTGCATCTATTATGAACTTATTGATACGGTCCTGTGCTGGAGTAGAAAAGCTCTAGAGAAGTCAAAGTCCTCACCAACACTGCCTGACTCAAGGCCACGTTCATGTGTGTCATCCAGAGCTCAGGGCATAGCCTTTTTGGGGGAGAAAGGAAAGCGGAAGGGCAGATGACGGCTCCTGAGGGCCTACCATGCACCAGGCACCTGGGTGCTGTCACACACATCAGCTTCTTTAGTCTTCACGATGTTTCTGGGGAGTAGTATTCCCACTTAACAGAAGTAGAAACTGAGGCACAAAGCCTTGCTCGTGTCTCACAGCCAGTAAGTGATAGTGCCCAGGCTTTGATTGAGAAACCAGAATCTTCTCCTTTTCCGCCCTATGCCTGTCTCCTTTAGTGTATGTCAGGGGCTACCTGGGATAGTCCTGTTTCAGACACAGTGACACCCCCAGGGGTCCCCTCCACAAAGCCAGTTAAGCAAGTCTGTGCCTAGTTCCAGAATATCACCAGGGGGTGCTGTGGAGTCACAGACAGCATGGAAGCTTGTTTTAAAGCCGTCGTGGAGTGGAGCAGGACGTGGTGTCACACACCTGTAGTCCTAGCTACTTGGGAGGCTGACGTGGGAGGATCACTTGAGCCCAGGAGTTCAAGGCTGCAGTAAGCTATGATCATGCCACTGCAGTCCAGCTTGGGTCACAGAGTGAGACTCCAAGTTTTGAAAAACAAAGGGAGTAGAGGGCAGTAGCTCAAATCCAGCATTCTGAGGATGGAGTGACTCCGGATCAACCCTTCTGCCTCTGGGCGGGCCCGCATAGGATTCTCCACTCCCAGCTGAGAGGGTTTCAGTCCTCCAGAGGGTCAGGCTCCAGTCTTCCTTTTGTGAACCCTTTTGGGTTTCTTGGGAGGAGAGATTGGCTCCCAGAGACCTCATAGTGGAGCATGAAGGCAGAATGGAGGTAGGGTTGTGGGGGTCCCCAGGCAGGTTCCTTCGGAGAGCCTTCTGCTTCTCCTTCCTCTGTCCAGATGGCAAGTCCCGGCGTACAGCCAACCCCGCCATACTTGCTCGAAGCACCAGTCAGACAGAGCTGGGTCAGAAGGTCCGCTGGAGTCCACCCTGGGATCCTTTCTGGCCTGCTCTGACTTGGTGGAGGGAGAGAGGTCCACGTGCCAGTGCACACACACACACACCCCTACACACGTACCCTCCCTGGGCTGGATTTAGAGGACAGCCTAGAAGGCACAGACAGCTCCCAGGTGAGGGACTACCCTGAACCCATAGCTGCCACTGCCCTGCTGAGGGGCCCTGAATTAGCTCTGTCTGGCAGTGCAGGCAGCCAGGGAAAAGAAGATGGCAGCCACAAGGGGAGGCTTCAGATTCCAGGTGAGGGGTTCTGCTGTGCAGGCACAAACACACAGACATACCTGACACAAACACATGGTGGCACACGCTTGGTCCCCGACACACACAACTCACAACCGAAACTCCTCTTCTCGGGTGCACACCCACCCTTGACTGCCGTTCCTCTGTCCCTGGACCAGCATCTTTCCTTTTAACCCTGGGCATCCCACAAAGTGGAGGGAGGGGAGGCACCCGCTCTGAGGACGCTAGCAGTTCCGTTCGGCTTCTGTATGTGTCTCTTCTCCATGCTAGGAAAGAGGTGGCTGGGGTCCCAAGGAAGGGGATGAGGAGGGTCCATTCCCCGAAGTGGAGGGAGGCCTTCAGGAAGCGGAGCTGAGGTGATTGGCCATAAAACAGCTTGGCCACAACATCTGGAGCAGATTGAAACCAGATGTTCAAGGGATGGGGGAAGGGAGGGTGTGGGATGGAGGGGGCTGGGGCAGCAGAGGCGGCAGCTCTGGTTGGCGGGAGGCTGGGCTGGGGGCTCAGGGTTCTCCGGGGAAGACATCTGGCTGCCTTGTCCCTCACTCTCCAAGTCAGGCATTACTATTTTTGCAAACTGGAGCAACAGATCTTTTCACAGATCCTAGAATCAGCCTTGTGCGTAGAGACAGTCGAGTACAGGGTGTGACTTGGGAGGTGCCCAGAAAGGGCCACCAGCTCGCCAGAAATATGTCCCTTGCTGCCCTGCAGCCCCCTCCTTGCTGTGGGCTCAGCGTTGCCCCTCCGGCAGGGGGAATTCTACACTAAGCTCCTAGTGCCTGCCTGGAAACTACTTTTGTACCTGAACGTTTCCTTTTAGCACAGGAGTAGAGTTGTCTGGGAGCTAGCAGAGGAAAGGAAAAGCAGGCCCATTTATTAAGAGCCCCCTCTTTGCCAGGCACCATGACCGGCTCTCTTCAAAGGTTATCTCAATCCTTGTTTTTCCTGTCACTCAGACTGGAGTGCAGTGGTGTGATCTCAGCCCACTGCAGCCTCAACCTCCCAGCTCAAGCAATCCTCCCACGTCAGCCTCCTGCATAGCTAGGACTACAGGCATGCACCACCACTCCCAGATAATTTTTTAAACATTTTTTGTAGAGACAGGGTCCGACTAGTCTCAAACTCCTGGGCTCAAGTGATCCTCCCACCTTAGATTCCCAAAGCATTTGGGATTACAGGCATGAGCCACTGTGCTTGGCCTCATTCCTTCACAACCATATCACCCCACACTGAAGAACCTGAGGTTCAAAGAAGTGACTCATCCAGGGTCGCATAGCCACCAAATGGTGGAGCTGGTGTTCAAAATGGGTTTTGTTTGCTCTCAAGCTTGTCACCTTTTTACTACTGGGGATCCTGTAGGGTTAGAGGGAGGGGCAGGGAAAAAGAGAAAAAGGGAGTGAGGGACAGAGCCAGGCACTCAACTTTCCTTGTTTTACAGCTGAGCCAACACTTGTCCCTGGAAGCTGCCACATCTCTGCTGAGGGTTCCAGTCACTTCAGTTGCCTGGTGCCCTGCCCTCTGACTGCTTCGGAGACAAGACGTTGGATTTTCAAATCTGTCTCTCAGGACATGGCAGGAAGGGTGCTGGGGACAGGTGATAGGTTTAGGGAGCAGAGGACCAGGGAGGGGGCAGCGGGCCAGTGTCACCGAGCTAAGCATGGCAGAGCCAGGTCTCCTGACTGCCAGGCTCATGCTGCCCTCTTGGCCGAGGGCTCCAGAAAGTCTGAAGCTCCCAGGGATGTGCTTACCTTGACCTGGCTACTGGGGCTGGGAGTGTAGGGTCGGGGCAGCTGCATGCTGGCTTTTCCCATGTGAATGCTTATCAAGAGTGCAGGACTCTGGGGGACCTCAGCTAAGCCCCCAGGGGACCTCAGGTGCTGGACACAGGAGGAGCAAGTGTACCTTCCTCTACCATGGAATCACCTGCGCAGAGGGGCAGCTGCACTGGGTGGGGGTGGGGGGCTCGTCTAGAACCCTAGGCAGCTAGAAGGTGAGGGTAGGCTGGGCCCGCAGAATGCATCAATTTATCAGATTCTGAAATACGCATCAGTGGCCTGCAACCAGCGCCTGAGGGGCTTCCGTCACCTGAGGAGGCAGATCCTTGCTCCTCCTCCACTTCCTCCTCTTCCTCTCCATCCTCTCCCTCCTTTCTCCCCGCCTCCTCCTCTCCAGCCACCATCTTGTCTTCCTCAGAACTCTCCAGCCTCCGTCCTCTGAGTGTTCCTCCTCTTCCTCCCTGTCCTCTTCCTCTTCGTCCTCCCCTCTCCTCCCTCTCTATCAAATGGATGCCCTTATCCTTGCTTTGGGCTGCCTCCTGCCCGATTGCAAGCCCTTGGGGGTGGACATCTGGGCATCCAGACAGGCCTGTACCCCTGCTTCTTGGCTGACCAGGGCAGAGGATCTGAAACTGCCGTGTGGACCTCCTTGGTGGTCTTCAAAATCTTTGTTCACTCCGTGGGGTGGGTTGGGAGCGCCCACTGTGGCTGGGGCTCCTGCACTGCGTCAGTTTCGGTGTGGGTGGTCTCCAAGATACTCTGTGCCAAAGTTCTCCTGGCTGGGCCTTCCCTCGACCTAGGGCACTACAGCCCCTTGCCTACCTCTGAAGAGGGGCCTATGGAATGTCTGGAGGGCTCGCTGGGCGGGTTCTTGAGTTGCTGGAGGAACCTGTGTTTGTGGGTGATGGAGTGTTGAGTCGTGTGCCCAGGTAGCTGCATGGGTTATCCTGAGCCTGCCTCTAGCTGGCGGTTGCCGTCCATAAGGACCCTGTTTGGGGTGGGGGGACCCAATGTGTCTCTGTGGGTTGGAGCCCCTGCCTGGACAGGGTTATGACCCTGGCCTATGAGCTGGGACTGTGGTCCTTGGAGCTTCTGAAGGACCCAGAGGGCTGGTAAGGAGACCTATGGCCACTGACCACCAACTTCGTGGCAGAGCTCATGCCAAGTGGGTGGGCAGTGTCTGGGTGAGATGCCCAGGCAGCTGCACAAGTGTAGGGATCCTTCCATTCTGTCATGGCCCTCCAGGCTGTCCTGAGCCTCCTTTTCAGAGGAAGAAGCAGCAGGGAGGAGAGGCTGTGACATCACAGCCTGTGACTTTACTGGCGCAACAAGCAGTAACTCCTCTGGGCACCTCTAGCTCTCTCTTAGGGCCCCGGGGCCACACTGGTGGTCAGGCCTGGAGGAGACAGCTGCAGCCTGAGCAGTAGAGCAGGCTGGTTTCCTGGAAGAAGAGGGCCCTGTGTACACATTCGACACTCGCAGCATGCCTGCTTTCCACTACTACCTTCTGCTTAAAGAGCCAAGATGGAGTCCCCCATGCCAGGCTGCTTCCGGGGAGTGGGGGCCCCTGCAGGTCCAGACAGCATCTGGCACAGCCTCAGGAAGGAGCCAGGAAAAGCCTGCCAGTCCACTGAAGGCTCTAGGAAACCCTGGGGCTTGCAGCAGGCCACCTAGCTCTCTCTGGACCCTGGGAGCAGCCAGCCCGGGCATAAGAGCTGGGGCTGCTCTGGGCTTTCTTTCCCTTTGAGAGCCACGTAGAAAGAGGGGAGAGAGGGAACTGAGACGTGATTTCTCCTCCTGGCCTCTGGGAGGCACAGGTCTGGGATGGGGAAGCGGGGTGGGCAATGGCAGGGAGGAGGAGGCCGGACAAGACATAGCTTTGGGTCGCCTGGGAAGAGGGGCCAGAGCTGGGATGTTTGCTCAGTGGCTGCTGAGCTCTGGCTCTTGTCTCCACGAAGACAGGGGGATCCATGGGGAGCGGCACTTGGCATCTGACTGGCAGGAAGGCAGGCACCAGGGGCCAACTGGACCTGTCCTAGCTGATGTGGGTTCTCTGGCCCCCGTTTGCTCACCTAGGTGGACACCCTTGCAGCCCATCTGCACCTTCCCCAGATGCAGAGACAGAAAACCCAGACGGACAGACACCCCTGACCCCTTTCACATCCTTCTTCCCTCCCTACCAAACAGCCTCTTTATGGAATGTTCCACCCCTCCCCTCATGTGGGAGGACCGCAAGCAGAGCATGTGGTGTGTGTGCGCGCTGTGATGGGTGCCTGCGAGAACATGTGTGCCTGAGTGTGAAATCACAGCCTCGGGGGCCTGGGATCAGGGGAGGGAAGGGCAGTCCACGATGCCAGGTGCCCTGGCCGCGTGCCGGCCTCCACAGCAAGCCCATACATCTGGAACATGACAGCCCCGCCCCCACGGCCCAGACAGCATCTGGCACAGGATATTGGCTGTAACACTTTCGGTTTATTGGCTGTGGTGCCCTGGTGTGGCTGACCGGCCACTGGGCCTGAGAGAAGCCCTGTCTTGTTCCTCCATCCCCTCCCCATCAGCTTCCCACAGCGGCTCCTGGGGGACACACACAGACACTTGTGCCCCAGGAAACTGGGGGGTGTAGTGGGGGCTCAAAATAAAACCAAATCGAGGCTGGAGCAGGGGTGGGAAATGAACATTACAATGAAGATAATGCCCCCGGCGATACACAATACAGCGTGTAGACACAGGGACGGCAACGGGGTCCTGCTGACATTCCTTCTTGCCACCAGGCAGAGCCCCCGAAGAGAGGAATGGTGACTTTGAAATGTCTTGGGGAAGCTCTGCTCCCTGGCCCCAGCCCCTTGCTGGTCGAGGGGTTGTGGGGAAGTGGCTTACGCCGGAGTCCAGTTCCCCCCACCTCCTATGGACAGTCTCACCGGGCCATTGGCCCGGCAGGTCCTGGGGCCTGGGGGAGAGGTATGGTGCGTCGCCTTCCGCCCACCCCCACTGTCCAGTCTAAGTGACCAAGGGCAGCAGGCTCCGGTCCCCGCCCCTGTTCAGGCAGTGGTCACTTCCTGCTGTGGAGTGTGTCCTGGAACTTGGTGCTGGTGTATCGCAAGTGGAAACCTTTTTTGGTGATGGTGTCATCTGAGTGGAACTTCACCAGGACAGAATCTCCCGCCGAGTACACCTCCTCAGGAGGCTGGCAGAGAAAAGGGATGGGGTAAGGTGGAGGAAGAGGGGCTGGGGCTGCTCTCCTGTCTCCCCAAGATCCCCGGCTCTGAGGGGCAGGAGGCTCCCGGGCAGCCACCAGATTCTCCCCGCCCCTTGAAGCAGGGGGCTTCTTGCTAGTTTAATGAGGAACCTGGGGAGGGGAGAAGGCGTGGGCTGAAGAGAACTAAGTTCCTGTAAACCCAGCTCTACTATAACTACTAACTGAGTTGTGTAGTCTCAGGCAAGCCACCTCCCATCTCTGGGCCTCACTTCCCTCAGCCACAAACAGGAGCAAAAGCTCTCTGCTCTCCATGCCTAGGACGGGTGCTAGGGAAGAGCAAAGGACCGGACTGATGTCAAAGTATTTTGCAAAGGGAGGGGTTCTTTGAATGGCATGACTTCCTGCCGTCCCAGCGGACTCTTAGGGAAGACAGCACGGCCACATCTCTGCTGGAGTGTGGAGGAAGTTTTGGGGAGAAGCACAGTGTCCCCCAGACCTGGACTCTGCCGTCCCTACACCTCGCCCTGCCTCTCCTCTGGCACCTGGCCAAGGTCTGCTCCCAGGCCCTTCTTAGATGCCTCCTGCAAGCCTACTGAGTGAGGTCAGGCGGCAGAGCATCGGACGTCAACACCCTGGCCTTCCAGGCACAGAAGAAATCATTTCTGAGAACCTTGAGGACATTCCCAGTAGTTGTGCCAGGAGACCTTGATCCTTCCCCAAGTCCCTTTGGTGGACTCAGCCTGGGGGAGGTCTCTGGAAGAAGACACCTGGGGACATCCGATTTCGTGTGTGATTCAGAAGAAAGAGCAAAGAGGGGAGGGGACACTAGCCTGGCAGCCAGGGGACACCAGGGCAGCCAAGCTGCTTCAGACTCCACCTTGTCCCAGCCCCTGCCAGCCACACGAGGGCTGAAGCTCTGCTTCTGGGGAAGGTTGGGCCAATGCTGGGTCCAGCAGCTGCTGCAGCTTCCAGGAGCTTTAACCCTTCCTGGGGCACCCAGGCTGCCTGGGACACAGCCACGGGATAGGCAGGGGGCCAGGGAGGTGACAGGAGGGACAGTGTGTTTCAAAGGGCATGCAAGCGGGTGGGCCTGTGTGTGTGTGTGTGTGTGTGTGTGTGTGACAGAGAGAGAGAGGGTGGCGGGGGGGAAGAGAGAGAGAAGGGTAGGAAGAAAAGTCTGTCTCTTTGAAATCCTCAGGAAAGGACAAGAAAAAAAAAAAAAGAAGCTGCAAGCTCTTACAGGGAGGAAAATAAATCCTTCGCATAAGGCTAGCTCATGTCCTTAGGTAAAAGCCCATCAAGTAGACTTTTGCTCATTGCCTCTGAATGTGCCATTTTATGGACCAAGAAGCAGTGCCCAGGGGCCACTGGGACAGCAGCAGGAAGAGCTTTGGGACAAGCTGGCCTCTCACCAGGAGGAGAAATTGGCAGAGGAAATGAAAAGGGTATTTATGGCTCCAGCAAAAGGACTGGTGAGGGCCACTCCGCTCAGGCCCCCTGTCCCAGGCTCTGGTACCAACCTCTGCCCCCCATTTCAGGCCCTGGTGGGCTGCCTTGGAGGAGGGGTAAGGAAAGGAGGGACAGGGGAAGCTCCATCCCTTGCAGGCCCTGGCCAACTGGTTCTGAAGCAGGCCTGGGTCAGAGGCCATAGGAACCTCTAGGTTGCCCAGAAAGGACTGGGTTTCCTAGATCAGGGATGAGGCAGTGTCTTTGAGCAGCCCCAACCAGGCTGGGCCTCTGGGTGCAGCACCACGCGCTTGCTGCACTCAACTTCCGGGGCCTGTGTGGGCGCTAGGTCTTGGGGATTGGGACAAGAAGGGTGGAGGACAGTGTGGGGCATGGGGCCAGGAGGGCAAGGGGCAGGGGCCTCACCCCTGAGCCACAGTAGCGCCCCAGCCTGGGGGCTGTGCTGTCGTAGCCGTCGAAGAGCTCCATGTAGTCGTAGCCGCAGTCAGTCTCCTCCTCCACCTCAAAGGTCTGGAACACGAGCTCCACGCCGTAGCCTTCCTCGGCCACAATGACCCACTCACAGTCCACACCCCCAGGGTAGTTGTTGTCGCCAAACTGGGCGTGGGAGTAAAGGTCCTTGGTCTTCACATCTGCCCGTACCTGGCCCCCGCACTCTGTAGAGGACAAGATTGGCCACCAGCCCTGAGCACCGGAGGTGCCAGGCTCCATGGCACACCATGCCGAATCCTCACGGCAGGGTGGAGGCCTAGACGAAGGCCACATGGCCAGTGATGGGTGGGTGGGGGTCTGGCCCAGAACAGTGCTCTGCTGCCCCATCTCTAAATAAAGGGACCTCGGCCCTAGGTTGAGAGGGACAGGCGGTGAGGCTCGCTGAGAGGAAGGCAGCGTGGAGTGGCGGCACGAGGCACCACACACTTTGTCTAAAGAGGACATTGCTCATTTGCTCCAGCTGACGGCTGTCATGGAAGAATGTGGGCCCAGTGTTGCCGCAGCTTCCATTTCCAGGAGAGAAGCCGTACATCTGGGTTTTATATGAAAACCCCTACCTTTTAAGCGTTGGCTCACATTTAAAAAAAACACAGCCTGGGCCAAACATAGCAGGTCTGAGGGCCAGATGGAGTTCCAGGCCTCCGGTTTGTGACCCTGTGCTGGGAGGGGCAGAGGACAGTGCATGGGGCCACCCTCCTCCCCAGGCCCTCTGGCCTCTGTGCACCTGGCACTCAGGTCTGCCTAGAGGAGCTGGGGAGAGGGCCAGGTCGGGTTGGGTCAGGGACTGAGTTGAAGGGGAAGAGGAGAAGCTGTGGACCATTAGCTCTGGGGATGCCCTGACAGGTGGCTCAGGACCCAAGAGGAGACTGCAAAGCTCCCTCGTGGCATCCTGGGTCTGGCACTCAAGGCGTCCCCCTGGGCTCCAGCCTTTCTCTACAGCCACATCATTCCCACCACCTGCGATCCTCACACACCCGTTGCTCCGGCCAAACCAAATGACCTGCTGTCACCTGGGCACACCCTGGGCTTGGGCTGGGGTTGTGTCTCTGCCTGGGTACCTCCCCCTGCCTTGAATGCCTCTATTAGCTCATGCCCAGTTAGGCCGGGGTACCTTTCTTCCTGCCTGGCTCCCGCTTGAACTCATGCTGTCACGGGCGGTGCCTGCCTTGTCTCTCTCCTGGACTGTGAGTTTCTAGTATGGGGTTGGGAGCAGGGGTGAAGGGCTCATGCCTGATTCAGGTCACGTGCCCCTCAGTCCTCTCGCAGAGGGGAGCTCAGTCCATGGCTGCTGAATAAATAAGCAAGTGAAAGCCGAGCAAGCCCCTCGAGGGCTGGGATCTTTGCTTGGTCTGTTTGTTGGACCTGCATTTAGGATACAGCCTCATCCATACTACATGTCAATAAGTATCAGGAGACTAGGCTGGGCATGGTGGCTCACGCCTGTAATCTCAGCACTTTGGGAGGCCAAGGCTAAGGATCACCTGAGGTCAGAAGTTTGAGACCAGCCTGGCCAACATGACGAAACCCTGTCTCTACTAAAAATATAAAAATTAGCTGGGCATGGTGGCGGGCTCCTGTAATCCCAGCTACACAGGAGGCTGAGGCAGGAGAATCACTTGAACCCAGGAAGTGGAGGTTGTAGTGAGCCAAGATCAAAGCACTGTACTCCAGCCTGGGCAACAAAGCAAGACTCCATCTCAAAAAATAAAAAATAAATAAAAATAAAAATAAATAAATAAATAAATATCGGAGAATGAATAGAGTATATTTCAGAGTTGGTGTGTGGCTGGGCTGCTGCAGTGGCCAGCATGCTCTCAGGGGGACCTCTGGGGGCTTTCCTCTCTGTCCTTGAGTTCCCTAACCTCTCCTGCCCATCGTAATCACTGCCATCCTAATCCCTAACCACATCCTCCTATCCCTGCCTCCCAGGCCTGGTTCTCAGGACACAATGTTTGCATCACCCACACCCCCACAGGGCTCAGTCCCTTTATGCCTTCATACCTGCTTTGTAACCCCCTACTCTACCCCTGTCTTAGAGACCAGGCTCAGCAAAATCTCCCACAACCAATGACAGCACCTGTGCCGTGGGAAGCCTGGAAGCCCTTTCGCTGGACCGAGTTATCTGAGTAGAAGCGCAGGAACATGCGGCTGCCTGTGGCCAGGATGGGCTCAGGCTTCTTGCTCCCACAGAAGCGGCCGAGGACGGGGGCCTTGGCATCTCGCCCGTCGAACACCTCCAGGTGGTCGTAGGCACACTCAGGTTGGGACTCGATGTCCATCTCCATGAAGGTCTAGGGGGATGAGGAAGGAGCACAGATTAAAAATTTGCCTGGAGGGCAGGTGGGGTGAGGATGGGGGCCCCAAACCTAGGCCTCACGGACACCCATGGGAGTGGCCACAGCTGGGGATGACAATGAAGGAGGGCCCAGGAATAGGGCAAAGGCAGGGATGCCCCTAACTTATACTGGGAAAGGGGCTCTGTCCAGGCCAGACGGGGTCTCCTGGAGATAGCAGGCCTCTGGGCTCATTCTGCAGCCTGTGTGGCTCTGGGCATTGCCTCTGACCAGGGGTGGCCACACCACATAAGGAGTGGGGAGGGTCCCCTTACCAGCTTGACCCGGTGCCCGGGGGTGCTGGAGATGGCCCACGTGCACTCCTTCTTGCTGGGATACTTGTCAGGCCAGTTGGGGCTGGTGATGGTACCACTGGTGGATGTCACCTTGTGGTCACAGCCGGCTGCAGGGAAGCGAGTGACGGAAGGGGATAGAGAGGGACCCCAAGCTCCAATGCCTCCTGCCCCCCTCCTTCCTTCCATCTCTTGTCCCACTTATGAACGGGATGGCAGGCAGGCATCATTTCTTTTTCATGAGGTTATCTGTGTCTGGGGAAAATCTAGCTACCTGATTCCTACGAGAGCCTTGAGGGAGGCCTCACACAGCAGCACTCATGAAGCAGCCATCGCAGGCTCCCCTGGACCTTTGTAGGTATTGGGCCACAGTGGTCACATCACCTGTGCCTCTCCATTTTTCTTTTCTTTCTTTCTTTTTTTTTTTCGAGATGGAGTCTCACTCTGTTGCCCAGGCTGGAATGCAGTGGTGTGATCTCTGCTCACTGCAACCTCTACCTCCCAGGTTTAAGCGATTCTCCTGCCTTAGCCTCCTCAGTATCTTGGATTACAGGCGTGTGCCACCATGCCTGGCTAAATTTTGTATTTTTAGTAGAGATGGGGTTTTGCCATGTTGGCCAGGCTGGTCTCACCACCTCAGGTGATCTGCCCACCTTGGCCTCCCAAAGTGCTCGGATTACAGGCGTGAGCCACTGTACCTGGCTAATTTTTGTATTTTTAGTAGAGACAGGGTTTCACCATGTTGGCCAGGCTGGTCTTGAACTCCTGGCCTCAAGTGATCCGCCTGCCTAGGCCTTCCAAAGTGCTGGGATTACAGGCATGAGCCACTGCACCCGGCTGACCTGTGCCCCTTCTTGAAGCTGTCATCCACTGATCTCCAGCAGCCTGGACAGTCACAGGGGACTTTGACACCTGACTCAGTTCTCCCCACCCCCACTCCTGCTACCCTCCCAGGTGAAGTCAACAGACACATAATGGTCCACCCAAGACGGCCTCTCAGTTCCTTGAGGGCTTTGTCATCATCCACTGTTTCTCCACATCACAAACACATCACCCCTCTGTGGCCACTTCCTATTCCTTGGGGTGCTCAGGACCTCACCTTCCTGACCATGGTCATTCGGCTTCATTAAAATTAAAAAACAAAAACAAAAACCGGTTCTCACTTTGCTACCCAGGCTGGAGTGCAGTGGTGCAATCATAGCTCACCATAGCCTTGAGCTCCCAGGCTCGAGTGATCCTCCTGCCTCAGCCTCCCGAGTAGCTGGGACTACAGGCATGCCACCTGGGTAATTTTTTTCATTTTTAGTTTTTGTAGAGATGGGGTCTCACTATGTTGCCCACGCTGATCTCAAACTCCTGGTGTCAAGCGATCCTCCTGCCTCAGCTTCCCAAAGTGCTAGGGTCACAGGCATGAGCCACTGTGCCCGGCTGGCCTCTTAGTTTTAGAGAGACCTCCAGGGTCTTGATCTTTCTATTCTCTCCCAGTGTTTCCTCCTCAATTGACTTAACTGACTGCAGGGCTGACCACTCAGCCTGCTCCTCTGCACCCTGCGTGGCCCTGCATCTCCGGCTCTGCGCAGCATCATCTTAGAAAACCCCACCTGTGGCTCCAGCCTCACCTGGGCCCCCAGACCACTTGACACTCTTTGGATTTGGCTTTTACCAGCTCCATCTCTCACCTCCTTAGTAACTGCTGCCAACATCCAGCCCCCTCCTCAAGCCACTGTGTCAGCTCCCAGTGGTAGACCACCTCTCTCCTACCTCCTGAGAAAGCCAGGGCCCTCCACTATGAATGCTTTCAACCTCCGGACTCCGATCTGCAAACCCACCTGCCCTGCTGCCCTGCAGCCTCAAGTGTCCCTCCTCCCCGTCAGGACGGACTGCCCTTCTGGGAGCCGCAGCTCATTGCTGCCCACACCTGGGAACCCTCACACCACAAATGATCCAGCCTCACGCTCTCCCTCAGCTCTGCAGCCTCAGAACCTTCACACATCCTGAAAGAGCTCTCCCAGGCCCCTCCAGCTACAGCCCATCCTCTCTCCTTTTCTTTCCAGCTTGTCTTCCGGAACACTTGCTATGGCCACTCTCACTGCCGATCTCCTCAATCCACGGCAATCTGACTTCTGCCTCTGAAAAGCATGGCTTCGGCCGGGCGCGGTGGCTCAAGCCTGTAATCCCAGCACTTTGGGAGGCCGAGGCGGGTGGATCACGAGATCAGGAGATCGAGACCATCCTGGCTAACACGGTGAAACCCCATCTCTACTAAAAAATACAAAAAACTAGCCGGGCGAGGTGGCGGGCGCCTGTAGTCCCAGCTACTCGGGAGGCTGAGGCAGGAGAATGGCGTAAACCCGGGAGGCGGAGCTTGCAGTGAGCCGAGATCCCACCACTGCACTCCAGCCTGGGCGACAGAGCAAGACTCCGTCTCAAAAAAAAAAAAAAAGCATGGCTTCCCCGACTCAATTTTTTTTTTTTTTTTTTTTGGTAGCCGGGGGTGGACAGGGTCTTGCTGTGTTGCCCAGGCTGGAGTGAAGTGGCGCAATCCTGGCTCACTGCAACCTCCACCTCCCAGGTTCAAGCAATTCTTGCACCTCAGCCTCCCAAGCAGCTGGGACTACAGGCTTGCCATGTTGCCCAGGCTGGTCTTGAGCTCCTGAGCTCAGGCAATCCGCCCCCTTCAGCTTCCCAAAGTGCTGGGATTATAGGCATGAGCCACCACGCCCGGCCCCAACTCAAATTAAAAAGCTGATGATCATTATTCATGATCATATCATCGGACATGTTTCACTCAGGGAAACAGGCGGCCAGGCACTATGGCTGGTGGGGAAAAGGATGGGCAAGATACAGCACGAGAGCCCCGAAAACAGGGCCCTCGTAAGTCCCTGGTAGAGGCAGGTGAAGCTCCTGTCTACCCACACTTGAACCATGAGCTGTCACCATTACCCATCGGTGAGTTCACACAGCTCCCTGCCCTCCCTCTTTGCGCTCTGGCCTTCCATGCCCCCTGTGTTCCTTGCACGCCCATGTCTCTCCCCAGCTAGGCTGCAATCTCCATGGGAACAGAGGGGCTTCTGTCTTGAATTCCCTACAGATCTTTGCAAAGTGCTGGGTCCTCTGTAGGAATCAGGAAATGCTTACGGATCTGTAATTAACCTACCACCTGAGTAAGAAACCACACGTGCTTCTAAGGTGAATCAGCAGATGGAAAGGTAAACAGTCCATCTTCTCCAGGAGCTTCACCCCTGTCCTGGCTATCTTATGGATTCTATTCTTTATCAAACAACCTTTTGACACAAGGGAGTACAGAGGCAGAATGTAGTTTAGACAACATCAGTATAAGGTCCCCTCTAGCTAGTTCCATGACTCAGGAACTGTGTATTTGGGAAGCCTGAAGTCACAGGGTTGGAAGCCCTCGACTGTCCACTGGTTCACTGTTGAGGGCTTCAGTTCTGTGTCTGCTTGTGAGCAGCGCATCTGTTTATACTGGGTTGTCAACCTAACCGGGGTAGGAAGAATCACTTGCCAAGCATGGTGCTAAGGGCTCACAGCCATGTCTATAAAGCTTAGTACCTTGCAAGGTAGGCATCATTTTTATTATTTTTTAGTTTTTGAAATGGAGTCTTGCTCTGTTGCCCAGGCTGGAGTGCAATGGCATGATCTTGGCTCACTGCAACCTCCGCCTTCCAGGTTCAAGCAATTCTTCTGCCTCAGCCTCCTGAGTAGCTGGGATTACAGATGCGTGCCACCAGGCCTGGCCAATTTTTTGTATTTTTAGTAGAGACAGGGTTTCATCATGTTGGTCAAGCTGGTCTTGAACTCCTGACCTCAAGTGATCTGCCCACCTTGGCCTCCCAAAGTACTGGGATTACAGGCGTGAGCCACTGCGCCTGGCCTATCATTTTTTTATCATTTCATGGATGAGGAAACTGAAACACAGAGAGGTTGAGTGACCCACCCAAAGTCACACAGACATTCAGTGGTAGAGGCAAGTCTATGTTGTGCTGCTGGGATTGGACACACCCAGCAGGCAAGGGCCACAGGGGAATCCCTGACTTAGAGTGGGCCTGTGAGGTACCAAGGTCCAGGAGGTATTAGGGGATACTGGTGATGCCCTGAGAGCTGTTTTTATTTTGCTTTATTTATTTATTTATATTTTTATTTGCTTTTTCCCACTCTGTCACCCAGGTTGGAGTGCAGTGGTGTGATCTCGGCTCATGCAGCCTCAACCTCCCCAGACTCAGGTGATTCTCCCACCTCAGCCTTCAGGGTAGCTGGGACTATAGGCGTGCACCACTACACCTAGCTAATTTTTTGTATTTATTGCAGAGATGGGGTTTCGCCATGTTGCCCAGGTTGGTCTTTAACTCCTGGGCTGAAGCAACCTGCCTGCCTCAGCCTCCCAAAGTACTGGGATGACAGGTGTGAATCACTGCGCCGGCCTATTTTACTTTATTTTTAGTTTAAAAACCTGTTTAAAAATAAAATAGAGACAGGGTCTCACTATGTTGCCTAGGCTGGTCTTGAATGCCTGAGCTCAAGCAATCCTCCTGCCTCGGCCTCCCAAAGTGCTGGGATTACAGGCATGAGCCACCGAGCCCAGCCTAGAGCTATTTTTAAATGTGTGCGGGGCTTCACTGCCAGGAAAGCAGTGGCCCTGTTCTGAGCATCCCCAGGGGTTATAAGTGTGACCGATAATGGTAACAGATGCCATTGTGCTTGCAGTGAGCCAGGCCCTGCTTGGGGCATGTCAAGCTCCCAATGCCCCTCTGAGGTGGGTACTATTATTATTATCTACATTTTACGCAGGAGCAAACCAAGGCACAGAGAGGGTAAAGAGTCACTCAAAGGCACACAGCTAGCGAAGCAGCAGGGCTGGGCCAGGCCACCTGGCTCTGGAGACTGTGCTCTTACCCACTATCCTTTCTTGCCTCTGTGCCAGTAGGAAGTCACAAAGACACTTGGACATGGTTTTAAGAAGCGCAAACTAGAAAAGTCTGAAAATGAAGCCTCGAAGCAGCCGTGAGCTCCTCCTCTCCTAATGTGGGCAGCAGAAGTGAGTGTGTGACATTGCGGGAGGGGGAACGACGGGGCCTCAGAGATCACTCGGGCCCCAGAATCTAAACGGAGGCCGACAGAGATGACCCGCTGGCCTTCCGCTCCCAGCAGCAGGTCCTTCAAGCCCAGACGCCCCTGGCATGCAGCCCGTACCTTCTTTGCAGTCGTGCTTGTTGTCATGGAGGACGAAGCCACTGCGGCACTGGCACTCATAACTGCCGAACGTGTTGACACAGTCCTGCTGGCAGCCGCCGTTATCCTTGGAGCACTCGTCCTTGTCTGCAGGGGAGCAAATAAGGGCAGACGCTGGGTCTGTGCAGGGCTGAGGTATGGACGCCCCAGGGGAAGTGGAGGCCTGGCTGGGCTTTCTCCCACCGGGACAGAGCAACAGCTGGCCAGAGCTGGCCAGGCCAGGTGGTGGGGACTGGGAGGCCAGGTGACAAGGGGGTCCAAAGGGGCACTGCGTCCAGCAGGACCAGCTGAGCGGGGCCCAGCTGTGGGGAGAGGAGGACGGGGGTCCGAGCGGACCAGCATGGGTCACCATTACCTGCTTACTGGACAGATGGACAAGTGGAAAAACAGACACATGGACAAGCAGACTGCAAGAGAAAGGAGCAGGACGCAGGGGTCCCTCTTTTACTTCACAACAGGAAATGTCACAGACACCATCAAAATGGGAGGGGGTAGGGCACGGGGAAGGGTCCCCGGTCCGCGGACGGGCACAGTGGGGAGAAGAGAGCACCAGTTCTGTCCGGCCAGAGGGAGGTGGGCCGGAATGGCAGAGTGGAGGCGGGGGGTGGGTGGGCACCAAAGCCCCCATCCCATTCCGTCCAAGGTGAGGTTCCTGAGTAACAAGGGGTCCGGGAGGCCTGGCAGGCCTCACTGGGGGGTCCGGTTTCTTTTCTGCACTCGGAATTTGAGCTGGTGGGGGCGTCCCCGAGGGGGCTGCAGAGCTGGCCTCTTTTCTGAAACGAGAGAGAGAAGGAGAACAGGGACCAAGGGGTGGGGGTGGAGGGCAGGGACCAGGGAGGGACAGCAGTGAAAACCAGACCCAGGGCCTCCGAGATGGGTCCGAGGGCAGGGTGGGACGGGAGGGCAGGTGGACATACATGCGGGGTGGCCATGTCTGGGCGCAGCCAGGGCACGGAGGGCTGGGTTAGCAGGGGCAGAAGGCACAGCGACGGGACAGAGACAGAGCCTGTGGCAGGAGAAGGCCTGGAGGGATGGCACGCATAGCCCACTAGGTGTGCATTGCATCAGGGAAGGAGAGAACTGGGGAGTCGTCGGTAGAGGGGAGCAGTACTTGGGAAGGGCTGGGAGAGCTCCACTCTGGCTCTCATTCAGGTGGCAACATCTACAGAGTGTGTTAGACACACACACACACACACACAAATACACCTGCAGACCCAGTGCATGGAGGTACTGTTACCCAAATGTGGCAACACAGGTGCTGGTCCACAGGCACACACATACATATGCACACGGTACACACTACCCACACACGCACAGACACACAGCTCCAATACACCATGCAAATGCAGATACAGACACAGCCAACTACACACACATCCTCACTTGCCCGCCTAGCCTGTGTACAGGTGCATACAGAGGATACACACTCTGCACTCCCACCTATGTGTGAGGAGGCAGGCACAGATATCAACGCACAGACAGGCACAGACACACCCAGGGACAGGACACATCTGCACACACAGGTGCATGGACACCTAGACCTGGATACAACATCACGTGTAAAGGCAGAGATGTAGCTCATTAGCAGATGGCTGGCAGAGGGGCAACGGCCACGTGTCAGAGACCCACACATACACTCACGCGACAAACACACAATCTGTGCCCCAAAGCCCAGAAGTGCACATGGTCACGGGTGTGTGTGCCACAGCCACATACATTCAGGTCTATCTGTGGTCACTTGGGGGATGGTGTGCATGGCATAGAAGCAGGCATATCCAGGGAAGGTGAGGGATCCCAGTGGACTCCCAGAATTCCCGAGATGAACCATGAGGTGGAAAGATGCCTGCTGGCATTGAACTGGCCAGGCGGGGATCTGTGCAAGGGGGCCTATTCCTGATCCCCATCAGGACGGGGGCCCAAGGGCTGGAACATCGGCTTCCAGAAGGCCCTGCTTCTCCAACCCATGACCAGGTAGGCTAGACCCCGAGGGGCCACAGGAACCCAGGCCGAGAGGTGGAGTCCCCAAGTCCTTCTCAAAGGTTCTTGCTCAGTTAACACATCAGAGGGGGCCTGATCAAGAGCCCTCCATGAGCTGCCTTTGAATCAGCCCTGCAGAAAATGTGGGGGTGAAGGGCACCCTGCAAGCCATCCTGGGGTTCACTGAGGACATCTCCAGTGACTGTGCTAGAAGCTTTGGGTGGTCTAGCTTATACACTGAGCAAAGTCTTCACTCCATCCCTTCCTCACATGTGTGCCCTAGAAACCTAGTCCAGTGCCTGGTACACAGCACGGGTAAAATTATACCTGCCAAATGCAAATAGACGGGTAAGTGAATGGCTGGATGAATGAGTGGGGGAAAGTGAGTCCTGAGGAAGGCTGCTTCCGTGTCCGGGGCAGGAGTGGGCAGCCTCACCTGGGAGCTGGGGGGAGCAGGTTGCAGGGGGGTGGGGTGGAGGAGGTGGGCATGGGCCCAAGCAAGGAGGTGGCACTCACCCTACAGTGCCCAAATGCCCCGGAAGGTGGCAGGGGTCAGACTGAAGGTCTTCAGGCTCTTTCTTCTCCTTCTTGGCTTAGGGTCTCCTCGGTGGGTGTCCCAAAAGTCCAAATAGCCCCCCTTCTCGGGGGCCAGAGTCAGATGCCCCAGGCCCTGAGGGCTGAGCCTCGATGCCCCCAGTGGGGGTCCTCTGCAGGTTTCTTGTGCGATGGGGCAATGTGTGTGCACACGTGTGTGCGTGTGGGTGTGTGTGTCTCTGTGCAGGGCTGAGGGTGGGGCGGGCATAGTGTCGACCGGGGCATGGGGGCAGAGCCGTAACTCCAGGCCTGACAGATGTGAGTGTCGGTCCCCTGCCCCCTCCAAGACTGGAGCAACAGAAGGGCAGAAAGAGACGAGAGTAAGCAGGTAATGGTTTCCCGGGGCCGAGCCTGCCCCTGAGCAGGTGTTACATCCTCTCAACCCTCTGGCGAGCACCTCTTAGGAGTCCCAGGTGGGCACAGGGAAGGAAGAAATTGGCCTGGCATGGGGAGGGTCTCAGCAAGCAGGGGCTAGGGGTAGGAGGTCAACGGGCAGAGCAGGGTGGCTGGCAGTGCCAAGCAGGGAGCCAGTGCAGGGGCAGGGGCATGGCATCCAGGGGTCAGGCAGGGGTGCAGGGCAGCCAGAGAGGGGGCGGAGGATGCAGGACCCTGGGCGAAGGAGGGGAGAAGGAAGGCAGCATGGACTCGGCCGTGGGCACCTGCCTTCCTGCCTATTCCCTGTCCAGCCCAGCAGGCAGGCCGGGAGTGAGGATCCATGGGCCTGCTCCAGCCAGACCCTGACCTCCCTCTCTCCCCGGCTCCACTCCACTCATGCCCTTCACTGCATGGGCCTGGGCCCTGTTACCTCTGGGGACCACCAGCTGCCTTACAGCCTCGCCCCAGGGTGAAGGGCTGAGTGATTCACAAAGAAGAGGAGATCTCCTGGACCCAGAGGATCAGCTCAGAGAGGCTGGGCCAGGGGCTGCTGATCACCATTGAGACTACCCGAAGATGGGGCCATCAAAGGCCCAAATGAGGCCAAGGGACTGGAGCCCAGGCCTTAGGTGGGGCAGCTGTCAATCAACATGTGCTAATTGGATCTGAGTTCCTGCCCACCGGCCCAGGGGAGCCCTAAGGCTTTGGTATTGAAGGAAGCAGGTGACTCATCCTTCTCCTTTTTAAAAAAATTTTTAGAAACAGGGTCTGGAGTGAGTGATGAGATCATTGTTCACTGCGCCTCAAACTCCTGGGCTCAAGCAATCCTCCTATCTCAGCCTCCTAAGTAGATGGGACTACAGACACACATGACTACACCCTGCCAATTTTAAAATTTTTTATAGAGATGGGGTCTTGCTATGTCATCTAGGCTGGTCTTGAACTCCTGGGCTCAAGTGATCCTCCCACCTCAGCCTCCCTGAGTGCTCGGATTACAGGCGTGAGCCACTGCACCCAGCCACGACTCATCTTTCTGAAGGCCCCAGTATGAACCTATTTGGCTTGTAGAGGGTCTGATTAGAAGCCCGCCACTGCCAGAAACTCTGCCCCACACAGTCCAAGGCAAACACCTGCCTCTCCTCCATCCACCCACGTTCTTGAACTGCCTGTTCCTAGGACCTGCCCTCTCCCAGGCCTTGGCTCGCACAGCTCCTGACACCTGGAATACCCTCTTCTTCACTTCTGGGCGCTGATTTCTGAATGCTTATGTTCTACCCATCCTCAGGCCCCAGCCATTACAACCCTGAGGGCTCAGGAATAATGGAATTTGGATACCAGAAGGGCTGGCTTGATGGGGGAGTGAAGTGGTGGAGAGCAGGGGGCAGACTCTGCCTGCCTGGCACCAGGGAGGGCTGGGGAGTACAGGGGTGCAGGGGCAGGGAGAAAGGGAGCCCTGTTCTCCGAGGAGAGGCGGGGCTAGGAGCTGGGCAGTCCGGGGATACCTGAGAAGAAGTGGGCCTTGAAGCCTTTTTTGGACACGGTGTTGTCGGACTTGAACTCCACGCGCATGTTGTTGTACTGGGAGGTGATGACCTCGGGCTTCTCAGAACCACAGAACTTGCCATGCAGCTTGGAGTCGGCTGTGAGTCCACTGCGCACCTCCACGAAGTCATACTTGCACACCTGCAGGGAAGCCCAGCTCCAGGCCCGCTTCCTCCAGGAAGCCTCTCTTGACTACTCCCGCCCTTGGGAAGCTCTCTGCTCTGCACATCCTTTAGCCTTGACTTAGCTGCTCCCCATCACTGGATCCTCCTGTGCTCCCCAAGCCAGCCCTAAGCCTTCCCTTGCTCCACACCCCTCCACACTTCCTCCCACTTGCCACATGTTCCCCCACCCCCTTCGGGGCCCTCCCTCCTGTGTTTCCCGAGCTGAGAGCAGTCTCTCCTTGACATTTGCAGAGTGTTTCTGCTGGGCCTGCTCTCGGAGGACACGAAGTAGGCATCGAGCTGAACGCCCACGCCTCACAGCTTCCTGCCCCACCTCAGCCCCCGGTGGGCACTTACATCATTGCCCTCTGTCTCGAAGAAGTCAAACTGCAGGGAGATGCGGTACTGAGTGGGGGCCACCAGCTGCCAGATGCAGTTCTTGTTGGGGGGGTACTCCTTGGGCCAGCCTGGGCTGGTGATGGAGCCGTTGAGCTTGGTGAGAAATCCGCCACAGGCAGCTGCAGGGACAAGGAAAGTGGCATCATCTGCAGGGAGCCCCTGCCATGGGAAAGGGCTGAGATGTGGGCTGGGAAGCAGTAAGGAGAAGATGGGGAGCCTGTGGACTCCCCAAGGCTCAGGGACCTGTGTCTGGTCCCTCTGGGACAGACGGGAGGAGGCAGGGTGGGTTCGGTGTCTTCAGGGGTGAGCCTGTAGGGAGGAGTGGGGGAACTAAGGGGTCAGAAGTGTGGCCATTTCTATCTTCTCTGCAAATGAACAGGCCAAGGATCTGCCAAGAGGGAGTGAGGGGAGTAAGGGGCTCAGGCAAAGCCGTTCAGGGAGGGGTGGTCCTGGGAGGTGCAGGAAAGGGAGTGGCTCAGGGGCACGGCAAGATTGGCCTAGTGAGCTGGAGCCATTAGCCTCGGAGTGCTGTCCCCAGCATCTCGGGACGATGCGTGGAGAGGCGGAAACAGTGCCTGTCCCACAACAGGGGTTTCCCAACCTGTAGATCATAACACCCTGGTGGGTGGTGATATCAATTAGCAGGTCAAGATGGTCATTTACAAAAAAACCCCAAAAAACCGTCCAAGAATGAAAAAACAAAACAAACCCAGAGCCAGAATGCAGCCTACAGGGGGACAGCGTGTTCTTGGGGTTGCAATGTGACATGTATTTCTCATCCATGAGCTACGAAAAGAGTGTTGGGGTATCCGTCTAGCTTTTCCAGGAAGGGGGCTGTCCAAGGGCGTAAGAAATCTTGGCAGTGACTCAAGCCTGTGATCGCAGCACTTTGGGAGGCCGAGGCAGGAGGAGTACTTGAGGCCAGGAGTTTGAGACCAGCCTCG
>NW_012109363.1:958571-961252 GCF_000951045.1 Mandrillus leucophaeus | reverse complement strand
GTGTCTCTCATGTGCTGTTCCTTGACTAAGGACCCCTCTTTCATTTCTCCATCAATCCTTATGTGAAGCCTGTGGTGGATGGACTGTTACTGTGCCCATTTTACAGATGAGAAACTGAGGTTCAGGGAGAATATCCTGCCCAAGGTCACACAGGTAAAAAAAACCTCCAACTGCCTTTTTTCCTCCCTGAGTCCTACAGTAGGTCCTGCCTCTAATCCACATTGGGGGATCTCTTCTCCCCAGCTAGCCCCAAGCTTCTTAAGGGCACGTCCCTGGGGTCTCACTGGCATCCATATGCCTGCTAGAGTCTCCGTGTTGAATGAGTGAATGAAGAAGGAATGAAGGTCACGGGGCACCTTGGGGCAGGGGAGAGTAGGAGAGGAGGCACCTTTGAAAAAGTTGACGGCAAAGCCCGCTTTGTTAATGGACCCGTCAGAGACGAACTTGAGCCAGAGGCGGCTGGATGTGCTCTTGATGTCATCGGGCTTCTCGTAGCCACAGTATCGCCCAATGAGGGTGCTGCTCTCACTGTGCCCATCACGCACCTCCAGATAGTCGTAGGCACAGCTGTCGTGGCGCTCAATCTAGGCGTCGAGGCTTCATCAGTGGAAGGGGCTCTGGCTGCCAGAGACCCACCCCAGGGAGCCCAAAGAGAGGCAGCTGTCCCAGGGAGCGAGTGCAGGATTCAAATGTCAGATCACAGGGCCGATGACCTACCTCAAAGGACTGGAATGTGAGGCCCACGTGGAAACCCTCAGACACCTGGATCCGCCAGATGCAGACTTTGCTGGGCCGGTAATCATCTGGGTAGTTGGGTGATTGAATGTGGCCATAGTCCTTTTTCACATCACCCCCGCAGATGGCTGTGGGGACACAGGATAGGGTGGGAAGGAGTGGTGAGTCAGCATGCTCTGCCCTGCTGGGGAGCTCTTTTCCCCACTCCTCCAGTCCCTCCCATGTCCCCCAGCTTTTCAGTTCCCCACCAACCCCCCAGTCCCAGGCAATCCCATCATTCTCTCTGCTTCTTCCCTTGGGGACCCATGGTCTTGCCCCTCAGGTGGCAGGAGGGATGTTCTAGGATGCCCAGAGACCTCCTATCTGACCCCTCCCGCCCGCCGCCTTCCTCAGTACCTTCGTAGACTGCAAAGAAGCCCTTTCCGACCCAATTGCTGCTGCTGCGGAATTCAACCCAGAGGCGGCTGTCAGTGGAGACGATGGGCTCAGGGAGTTTGGACCCGCAGAAGCGGCCTGCACAGACAGTGTGGATGAAAGAGTGGTGAACCCTGAGGACACCCCCTATAGAGGCCCCACCTCTCCAGGAGGCGTGGGTGCTTGGGCCCTGATCTGTGGCCACCCTACTTCACACATTCTCAAGACTGTACACCCTCCGGTTGGCTTCTGTCTGGTCCAAGGTCCAGCTTGGCTTTGGAGAGCCAGAGACCACTTGAGGGATAGGATATGAGTCTATTTCTAAGAGGAAAGGTAGATCTTTATTTTTCATTTTATCTTATTTTATTTTTTTGAGATGGAGTCTCGCTCTGTCACCTAGGCTGGAGTGCAGTGGTGCAATCTCGGCTCACTATAACCTCTGCCTCCTAGATTCAAGAAATTCTCCTGCCTCAGCCTCCCAAGTAGCTGGGACTACAGGCATCTGCCACCATGCCCAGCTAATTTTCATATTTTTAGTAGAGATGAGGTTTTGCCATGTTGGCCAGGCTGGTCTCGAACTCCTGACCTCAGGTGATCCACCCACCTTGGCTTCCCAGAGTGCTGGGATTTCAGGTGTGAGCCACCATGTCTGGCCAAGGTAGATCTTTATAATGTCCAACTATATATGTGTTCTATTTACCTTTCTAAAGAGCATATTACCATCATATTTACCTTTTCTTATTTGGTCTCTATGCAAAGAAGAGACCAAATCAGAAATAAAATCAGAAATACGATCAGAAATAAACATGGTTTTCTTTACACATTACAAACTGCCCTCACAGACATGCTTTTATTTGTTCAAATGCAAGGGATGCCCCAGGACCCTAAATAAATCCCAGAATCTGGGGACTAGGTCAGAAAATGTCCACTTTGAAATAAAAATGAGTAAGAATCAACATAAGTGGATGAGGTCGGCCATCTGTGGAATTCTTTGTAGTCAAGAATCAACTAGGAATGAGTTGTGTGTTCCTAATAAGGCCGGTGTTTCCCAACATTCAGCAAGGGACAGAGGGTGCTGGCCCAGGAATGTAAGTTATGAAAAAGAAACTCCCATCTTGGAAAAACACTAACACGTCTGCGAGAGGAAGTGTTGTAAGGCCAGCTGCTTTGAGTGACCAAAAAGAAATATTTAAATATCGGAAACTGGGGCGAAAATAGAGGTTAGCAAGATCTGTCTGGCTGTTTTAGGCACAGGCTGAGGAGAAGAGGTTCTGTTGCCCACAGAGTGGTCCTGAGCTCCTTATGATCATGTCCAGCTAGGAGGAGATTCATACAGCTCCTCGGGCTTGCTGCAAATACCCTCTAGGATCACCTGCCTCCCTTTGCCCTAATTCTAGGTTCATTAAAGCACCTTCTGTTCTGTGCTTCTGACCCACTTATTCCCACTGACTCACCTCCTGCCCCCTACCCTCCTCGGGACAAACTATCCTATGCAAACAAGATTGGGCCACGGCGCCCACTGTGCAGCCCTC
>NW_012109363.1:949810-956546 GCF_000951045.1 Mandrillus leucophaeus | reverse complement strand
GTGCTTGGGCCCTGATCTGTGGCCACCCTACTTCACACATTCTCAAGACTGTACACCCTCCGGTTGGCTTCTGTCTGGTCCAAGGTCCAGCTTGGCTTTGGAGAGCCAGAGACCACTTGAGGGATAGGATATGAGTCTATTTCTAAGAGGAAAGGTAGATCTTTATTTTTCATTTTATCTTATTTTATTTTTTTGAGATGGAGTCTCGCTCTGTCACCTAGGCTGGAGTGCAGTGGTGCAATCTCGGCTCACTATAACCTCTGCCTCCTAGATTCAAGAAATTCTCCTGCCTCAGCCTCCCAAGTAGCTGGGACTACAGGCATCTGCCACCATGCCCAGCTAATTTTCATATTTTTAGTAGAGATGAGGTTTTGCCATGTTGGCCAGGCTGGTCTCGAACTCCTGACCTCAGGTGATCCACCCACCTTGGCTTCCCAGAGTGCTGGGATTTCAGGTGTGAGCCACCATGTCTGGCCAAGGTAGATCTTTATAATGTCCAACTATATATGTGTTCTATTTACCTTTCTAAAGAGCATATTACCATCATATTTACCTTTTCTTATTTGGTCTCTATGCAAAGAAGAGACCAAATCAGAAATAAAATCAGAAATACGATCAGAAATAAACATGGTTTTCTTTACACATTACAAACTGCCCTCACAGACATGCTTTTATTTGTTCAAATGCAAGGGATGCCCCAGGACCCTAAATAAATCCCAGAATCTGGGGACTAGGTCAGAAAATGTCCACTTTGAAATAAAAATGAGTAAGAATCAACATAAGTGGATGAGGTCGGCCATCTGTGGAATTCTTTGTAGTCAAGAATCAACTAGGAATGAGTTGTGTGTTCCTAATAAGGCCGGTGTTTCCCAACATTCAGCAAGGGACAGAGGGTGCTGGCCCAGGAATGTAAGTTATGAAAAAGAAACTCCCATCTTGGAAAAACACTAACACGTCTGCGAGAGGAAGTGTTGTAAGGCCAGCTGCTTTGAGTGACCAAAAAGAAATATTTAAATATCGGAAACTGGGGCGAAAATAGAGGTTAGCAAGATCTGTCTGGCTGTTTTAGGCACAGGCTGAGGAGAAGAGGTTCTGTTGCCCACAGAGTGGTCCTGAGCTCCTTATGATCATGTCCAGCTAGGAGGAGATTCATACAGCTCCTCGGGCTTGCTGCAAATACCCTCTAGGATCACCTGCCTCCCTTTGCCCTAATTCTAGGTTCATTAAAGCACCTTCTGTTCTGTGCTTCTGACCCACTTATTCCCACTGACTCACCTCCTGCCCCCTACCCTCCTCGGGACAAACTATCCTATGCAAACAAGATTGGGCCACGGCGCCCACTGTGCAGCCCTCGGCAGTGAGTGAGTTAGGAGATGGGCTGGCGGGTTATGATGACTCTCTTTTGAGCCAGGCTGCACTGTGGGCACTCAAAAACCAGAAGGGCAGACAGAAAAAAAATAGTGGAGCCTCTGAAAGTGCCCAGATGAGGAAGAGAGCCTGGGGCCACGGGGATGCACAGAACAGCCTGTCTGTCTCTCAGTCAATTCTGATGACTCCTTGCACCCACTGGGTGACAGCCGACTTCACAGGGAGGCCCAGAAGCCTGCATTGGGGACTCTGAAGTCCAGATCGAGGACAGCACTTGTCTAAAGTCACACAGCAAGTGAGCAACGCAGCTAGCTGGGACTAATGATGCCAGGACTCCTGGCTCCCACACCGGGATGTCATCCCCGGCCAGTGTTGGGCCCTGGAGGGAGATGAAGAGTGTGATGAGGGTGGTTCAGAGAGGGAATCAGCATGGAGGGGGCATGGGGTGGCCGGTGCTGTTACCTCGGAGGGGCGCCTTCCTCCAGAAGCCATCTCGGACCTCCACGTAGTCGTACCAGCACAGGCGGCTGCGGTACAGGTCCAGGGATGTGAAGTTCAGGATGATCTAGGGCAACAGGGGAGGAAGAGGGTTAAGCTGTCCTGAACATTGCACCGGCCCTCTGCCAGCCCCATGATGACCACCGCCTGCCTTACGCGAGGCAGGTCACCCTGGGTGAGAGCTAACGGGCTCCCGAAAGGAGCTGCTGGCACAGAACCGCCCCTCCTCCACAGTAGTCTGCGTATGGTCAGCTTTCTTCCCAGAAGGTCCAGAAGGAGGAGCAGCCATCACTTTGGGTAGAACCCCTGGCTCCAGCTCTCTTCATAGTCAATTAGATAACACAACCCACAACACCTTTAAGAGGAACTGGTCTCCACAGCGGTAGGAAGGGCCAAGGGCTGCATGAGGATACTGAGGGGTCTGAAGTAGGGACGAAGGGTCCCAAGAGGAGAGGCAGGGGGAAAGAAGGGCTGAGTCACTAATCATCACTTTTTATTTTATTTTATTTTTTTTGAGTCAGGGTCTTGCTTTGTCACCCAGGCTGGAGTGCAATGGTACAATCACAGCTCACTGCAGCCTCCACCTCCCAGGCTCAAGCTATCCTCCCACCTGAGCCTCCCAAAGTGCTGGGATTACAGGAGTGCGTCACTGCGCCCGGCCCCATCATTTATTGAGGGCTGATTCTGGGCAGGGGGATACACTAACTGCTGAGAGGACACCAGATCTGAATCTGTCCCTGTCCTCAAGGAGCTCTGGGCTTAGGGAGGGATGAGACATACGCATGAGAAAGCTCAGACCCCAGTCACAACAGCCTGGGTGTGAATCTCCACTCTGCATTTCCTGCTGTGAGTTATCAAGCAAACCACATAACCTCTGAGCCTCTGCTATGTCCTGCGTGCAATGGGGAGAACAGTCCCTACCCTGACATCACACTTCCAAGGCACAGGCACTGTCTGTCCTGAGCACCTCACTTCAGCCTCCGAGCTCAGGAAACGCTCGCTCGCTACTGGAGGAATGTTACACCTTGGTGAGTACCAATTCTCTTTAGCAGATGGGCATTTTAACAGGTAGAGAGTTTAATGGTTTCCCTCCATTTCCAGGGGGAAACCACTTCCTCGGTAGGTTCCAGAGTGGGCCCAAAGCCTGTCGGGTATTCAGAGTTCCAACAAGTAGGGATTCCAGGGATGTGTTCGCCATGACCTGCGAGACCAGTGCAGCGAACACTCGATGGTCTCAGGGCTCTCCCGCTCTGGGAGAGCTGGGTTCTCCACTAGAGAAGGGGACAGTCTGCCTCCCTTGTACCTTCTTGGAGAGTCAGAGGCAGAGTGGAGGCCAGGATGAGAAAGACTCCAAGGTGGGCACTGACAATTGCTGTCTGTAGCCAGGATCAACTGGCTAGTTGGGGAGGAGCTCCTGGCTCCCGGTCACTCTGACATGGGCCCTATCAGAATACCTGGTGATTCCAATATCCGCCTAGAGGACCCTTCCCATTTCTTGGCCGCTCAGTTCTGCGACCTCCTCTCTCCACCTCTCTACACCTTCCCGACCACACACCAACACGTCACACCGTGCAGGCCGGCTTCATCAAGAATTGTCTGCCCCTCTACAATCTCAGTTTCTAGGGCTTCACTCTCCATTCAGTTCCCAGTCTTTCCCTCAGTTCTCATCACTGCGACCTTCAAGCCACTGCACCCAGGGCAATGCCACTGCCGGTCACCCCCATCTATTCTCTCTCCTTACCCAGTTTAGCTCCACAGCCCATCCTTTTTCTTCTATTCTTTTTAAAAAATTCTTACAAGAAGGCCGGACGCGGTGGCTCACGCCTGTAATCCCAGCACTTTGGGAGGCGGAGGCGGGCAGACCATGAGGTCAAGAGATCGAGATCATCCTGGCTAACATGGTGAAACCCCGTCTCTACTAAAAATACAAAAAAAATTAGCTGGGCGTGGCAGCGGGTGCCTGTAGTCCCAGCTACTCGGGAGGCTGAGGCAGGAGAATGGCGTGAACCCGGGAGGTAGAGCTTGCAGTGAGCTGAGATCGCGCCACTGCACTCCAGCCTGGGCGACAGAGCGAGACTCCGCCTCAAAAAAAAAATAAAAAATAAAACTTACATGAGTTTAAGTATATTTATTTGGGGGTCTCTTATTAATTGTGGTATTCTGTGATATAATTGAGTAAGATCATGTTTTTGAAAAGTACACTATAGGCCGAGCGTGGTGGCTCACTCCTGTAATCCCAACACATTGGGAGGCCAAGGCAGATGAATCACTTGAAGTCAGGAGTTTAAGACCAGCCTGGCCAACATGGTGAAACCCCATCTCTACTAAAAATACAAAAAAATTAGCCAGGTGTGGTGGCATGCACCTGTAATCCTAGCTACTTGGGAGGCTGAGGCAGGAGAATCACTTGAACCCAGGAGGCGGAGGTTGAAGTGAGCCTAGATCGTGCCGTTGCACTCCAGCCTGGGTGACAGAGCAAGACTCTGTCTCGAAAAAAATACAAAATAAAATAAAGCACACTATATATTACTCTTGGTTATTATTATCATCATCAAAAGTTATTGTTACTATTATAAGTCCTGGCATTTTGAAACTCTGAAGATGCAAGTCTGTTCTAGCTCCTGCAAGGGAGTAGATGGTGTCTCATTACCTAATCTTTTAACTTTTTAGAAAATGATCAAATGTGGACAAGGCATGGTAGCTCACACCTGTAACCGAGCACTTTGGGAGGCCGAGGCAAGGGGATCGCTTGAGTCCAGGAGTTTGAGACCAGCCTGGGCAACATAGTGAGACCCCATCTCTACAAAAATTAAAAAATTAGCCAGCTATGGTGGCATGTGTCTGTAGTTCCAGCTACTAGGAAGGCTGAAGTGGGAGGATCACCTGAGCCTAGGAGGCTGAGGCTCCAGTGAGCCAAGATTGTGCTGGCTCACTGAATGGAAATTTGGTTTTATTTTATATATATATTAAAAATATGTATTATATAATATATAAGATATATAGTATATATGTATGTGTGTGTATGTGCATCTATATATCTATATATCTATATATATCCATCAATAGAGATCTGCAGGGGGCAAATGAATAATTAAATTGAGATAAATCAAGACAATGGCATTCTAAGCAGCCATAAAAATGGCTGAGTGCTGGCACGGAACGGCGGGCACAATTCATTGCTGAGTGCAAGGTATATTGCAAAAGACCATATACGTGTGCATACAATTCCTTTTTGTCTTGTATATGTATACATACATATATACACATCCATGCTTACATGCATGTGTATACCTAGAAGGGTCTGGAAGGAGACACCAGAAAGTGTTCCCAGTGCTTAGTCACCTCTGAGGAGTGGGATCTAGAGGAGGGTCTAGAGGAGAAAATTCACTTGTTATTTTACACATTTCTAGATTGTTCAAAAAGTTTGTTTACGGTGTGCATATGTTATTTGTATATCTAACAAACAACAAAAACAAAGGAGTTGCTGGATGGAAGAAGGGATGCAGAGGGCCGAGTGAGGGCGCTCTGGCTCCTGACTCACACCCTCCACCACTCCTCCACGTGGCCTCCCTGGGCTTGCCAAGCAGTTCTGCTCAGCAGCTGTGCTGAGGACAAGCGCCGCTTTCCTTCATCCTTAGAAGCAGCCTTGGCTGTGTCTGGAGAGGATGATGTCAAAGCTGCTGAGGAAGAAACCACGCCCAGCCGGCAGAACCCCAGAGGGCCCACCCGAGACCTCCAAAGAAGCAGGAGGAACCAGAGGTCACATCACTCAGGAGGAAGAAACCTGCGTTGGCCGAGAGAGGCATGCTACAGAGAGGCCCAGTGATGGCTATATTGAGACTGGATGTGTCAAATTAAGAGTTGTATTGGCTTCTGTCGTGTGGAAACAGCTGTGCTGTGGTGGCAGGGGCAAAGCCCTTTGCCAGAGAAAACCTGGCCAGCCCCACCGCTTCCGGGCTGGTGACTTGGGCCTGTGGCTCGGCTTCCTTAAGCCTCAGTGTTTTTGTCTGAAATTGAGATGGGGCCGGGTGCGGTGGCTCATGCCTGTAATCCCAGCACTTTGGGTGGCTGAAGTGGAAGGATTGCTTGAGCCTGGGAGTTTGAGACCAGCCTGAGCAATATAGTGAGACCTCATCTCTACAAAAAAATTTAAAAACTTGCTGGGCATGATGGCACATGCCAGTGGTCCCAGCTACTCGGGAGGTGGAGGTGGGAGGATCACTTGAGCCGGGGAGGTCCAGGCTGGAATGAGCCATGATCACATGAGCCATGAACAGAGCAACTCTGTCTCAGAAAAAACAAAACAAAACAAAAAAACCCCCCAAACTGGAAATGATCATAATGGCTTCACTGGGGAGTTGGGAGGATTCAATATGGGGTGCAGAGTCTCCTGAATATGGGGAATACTCCTCAAGCTTGCTGCATGCTGGCAGGGGAGAAGTAATAGGACACCTCACTTCTGGCCACAGCGTGCCAGTTAAGCATCTTGCCCCTTGGTGACTCACTGTCCGGCTTCAATCTGACCTAGCTGCATGATCTTTAGGCCCATCAACCAGTTCCTCTGTGCCTCCATGTCCTTATTTATAAGAGGGTAATGACGATACGATCTGCCTCCCAGGACTTAGGGGAGTTCAATTCGTATATGTGTAAAATTTACAAGTGCCCAACGCAGAGTAAGCACTCAATAAATGTTAACTTTGCTAGTAGAATGAAGTTTGCTTAAGATTTTTTGGTGTTTGGAATGGTTAAGACAAGAATCCTGGAATTAGAGAGAAATAGGGTTCCTGGGGAAGTGGACCAGGATTTCTTCATTTAAAAAGATTACGGGGCCGGGCGCGGTGGCTCAAGCCTGTAATCCCAGCACTTTGGG
>NW_012109363.1:948399-949435 GCF_000951045.1 Mandrillus leucophaeus | reverse complement strand
GTAGTCCCAGTTACTCGGGAGGCTAAGGCACGAGAATCACTTGAACTCGAGATGCAGAGGTTGCAGTGAGCTGAGATCACACCACTGCACTCCAGCCTGGGCAACAGGGCAAGACTCTTGTCTCTAAAAAATACAATAAAATAATTAAATAAAATTAAAAGATTAGGAATATAGGAAAGATAGCAGCAGCTAACATTAGTTGGGTTCTCACTATGGTGATACGTACTACTCCAGGGACTTTATGTATAATAATTTGTTTAATCCTCATGCCTTTATGAGGAGGAGATGGTTTTAAGAAGGGAATCATGGTCAGCAGATCAAACATGATAGCACCTCCCTTGTGGTAGGTACTATCGCCAGGTTCATTTTATAGTTTATAGATTACAGAGGCTCGCACCTGTAATCCCAGCACTTAGGGAGGCCGAGGCAGGTGGATCACCTGAGGTCAGGAGTTCGAGACCAGATTGGCCAACATGGTGAAACCCTGTCTCTACTAAAAATACAAAAATTAGCCAGGCATGGTGGCATGTGACTATAGTCCCAGGTACTCGGAAGGCTGAGACAGAAGAATTGCTTGAACCCAGAGGTTGGGGTTGCAGTAAGCCGAGATCACGCCACTGCACTCCAGTCTGGGCAACAGAGTGAGACTCCATCTCAAAAAGTATATATGTAGATAGACGGGGAAACAAAGGCACAGAGAGGTTAAGCAACTTCCCCAAGACCACACAGCCAGTACATGGCACAGCTGTGAGTCAAACTCAGGCACTCTGGCTCTTAAAGTTACACCCTCCACCAATCCTCCACATGGCTTCCCTGGGCCTGCCAAGCAATTCTGCTCAGCAACTGTGCTAAGGACAAGTGTCCATTTTCCCTTCATCCTCAGAGCCCCATACCCTTCAAGAAGCGGAACTTGGGTAGGATCCAGCACAGGCTTTGCAGAGAAGGCAGGGATCCCTTTGGCCTGGCTGGGGATGTGGAAGTCAGGGAAGGCATTAAGAATTTGGGTTGGGCTGGGCATGGTGGCTCATGCCTATAA
>NW_012109363.1:939271-947974 GCF_000951045.1 Mandrillus leucophaeus | reverse complement strand
GGTAGCATATCAGGAGGCAGGGATGGGAATGAGGGTGGATACTGCCAGCTCTAAAAGTTCTTATCTTCTTGGCTCCTCTGCAAATGTTTGATCCGCTGACCATGATTCCCATTTTTTTTTTTTTTTTTTTCCTTTTTTGAGACTGAGTCTTACTCTCGCCCAGGCTGGAGTGCAGTGGCACGATCTCGGTTCACTGCAACTTCCATCTCCCGGGTTTGCACGAGCGATTTTCCTGCCTCAGCCTCCCGAGTAGCTGGGACTACAGGCATGCACCACCACGCCCAGCTAATTTTTGCATTTTTAATAGAAACGGGGTTTCACCATGTTGGCCAGGCTGGTCTCAAACCCCTGACCTCAAGTGATTCACCTGCCTCGGCCTCCCAAAGTGCTGGGATTACAGGCGTGAGTCACCGTACCCAGCCGATTCCCTTCTTAAAACCGTCTTCTCCTCATAAAGGTTCTCCTCTGTTGCTGGGGAACCACTGTCAGTCCTCTCCGCGCCAGCTGCTAATTACATGAGTGTAGACTCGGGGGATCTGAAAAGAAGGCTTTCCAGTTGACTCTTTTACTTTGACATACCCAAGACAGGCAAAATCAATTGTATATGGTAAGATTTACTTATCATTCACATTTCTGGCAATAAGCTGAGAATTGGGAGGCAAATGAAAAACAACTTCTCCACAGCCAAAATAGATGTCAAAGTCCATCCACTAAAGCAGGCGGCATTATTTCAGGTTTACCTTTGAAAGACCATAGACTTTGGAGTCAGAAAGTCCTGGAACCGAATGCCAATTTCACCACTACTACCTGTGTAAACTTGGGGAGATTTATTCAAGCGCTTGAAGCCTCCATTCTCTTGGCTGTACAGTAGGGATAACAGTACCTAGGTCGTAAAAGTGTTACAGGGAATAGCGAGGTCCTGCATGTAAGGTGCCTAATCCTTTGCGGTCCTGCATGTAAGGTGCCTAATGCTTTCTGTGGTACATAATCGTTAAACAATAGAGAGGCCGTTAGTATTCTACTACACCAGGCTCTGTAGGTCCTTTCAATGTTCATGTCCCCAGGGTGTCACTTGGCTTCCCTTACAACTCTCCAATTTCATTCGGGACTGTGGCTAGTTTTTACTTCGGTACTTCTACAACCACTCGTTGACTAATCTGGAATTTTTATACTTAGCCCTTTTCTCTTTCTGCAGCCCCAGGCAGGCTTCTGAAAAAAAGGACAGGAGTCCTCTGGGAATCGCCGTGGAAGCAGCACCAAGGCAGAGAGAGAGGCTTTGGGGGCAAGGCCATGTGTGTCCACTAGAGAGACTAGTGCCAGCCCAGGCCAGCTAGGAAGAACAGGGAAGGAAGCTGATCCTAGCCCAGATGCCATACCCCTGTCGACTGCATAAAACTCCCGGACAGGAAGGTAAGTAGCGTGCCACCTGACTCCGCTGCTCAGGGCCAGCGACTGTCTTGCGCGTCTGTACATTTCCGGTGGCTGGCCCAGGGCTGGGCACATGGTAGGCACACAGGTTTGCTGAAGAGCACTAAAGTCATTGTCAAAATGCAGCAGGGCTTTAGAACACATATAGTATCGCAATCACCGACTCTTGTGTCATAATCCAATTTTGTGTAATTTTGGAGAAGTTACTAAATTTTTCCAAGCCTGTTTTCTCATATCCAAAACAGGGATAATGTTAGCATCTGGCCCATAATGTTGCTGTGCGATAATGTTGGACATAACACACATAAAGAATTTAACGTGGCCGGGTGTGGTGGCTCACGTCTGTAATCCCAGCACTTTGGGAGGCCGAGGTGGACGAATCACCTGAGGCCGGGAGTTCGAGACCAGCCTGACCAACATGGAGAAACTCTGTCTCTACTAAAAATACAAAATTAGCTGGGTGTGGTGGCACATGCCTGTAATCCCAGCTACTCAGGAGGCTGAGGAGGTTGCAGTGAGCTGAGATCGTGCCATTGCACTACAGCCTGGGCAACAAGAATGAAACTCTGTCTCAAATAATAATAATAATAATAATAATAATTTAGCACATAGTTGCTCAATCATATGTTCAGTCAGTTAGTTATTGCTATTATTATCAGTGGGTGAGATTTCCCAAGGCTGGAGTAATGGGAACCCTCTAGAGGGAAACAAAGGAAGCCAGGGCATAGCTGGTAGAAAACAGCAAAAAAGGAATGCAATTTTTTGTTGTTGTTTTGAGACAAGATCTTGCTCTGTTCCTCTGGCATGAGTGTAGTGGTGTAATCATAACTCACTGCAGCTTTGAACTCCCAGGCTCGAACAATCCTCCCACCTCAGCCTCCCGAGTAGCTGGAACTACCAGCACCCACCAGACACCCAGCTAATTTTTAAAATTTTTTGTAGAGATGGAGTTCCGCTATGTTAGCCAGGCTGGTCTCAAACTCCTAGCCTTAAGTGATCCTCCTGCCTCAGCTTCCCTAAGTGTTGGGATTACAGGCGTGGGCCATATACTGGCCAAAATTGCCATTTTTAAGAGAGATTCAGAACAAGGAAGAACGGGTTCACTTTTAAGGGAAGATGGTAGAATGTCAACCAAGAGCGAAGCCAGAATTACTCAACTCTCAATAAAAATCTGTCCTATGTAAGAATGATCTTCAAATTACAACAAATGAAAATAAGCATTGTTTGAAAAGGAAATAGAAGCTCAATAACACAGAAGGAGGAGAGCCCGTGAGCATCTCGCTACATTGATTTTTGTCTCCAAGCTCATCAATGACATCAGAGGAGACAGTCAAATAATTTGCAGATGTGATCAGCATGTGTAATCTGCAGGACTCAGAGTAAAAGCTTTCCCAGTCTTCAAAGGGGTGTGTGTACTGGAAGGAGAGTAAGGAGCGGATTCTGGGAATTGCAAACCACTGGGCCAAACGTCAATCCCCAATGAAACAGATGCTCTGTGACCACTTAGAAAAGAAACACTTGATGACTAGGAGCCAGTTTGGGTTCACTGGAAACAAGGCAGGTCGAACACATTTGTCTTCCTTTTTAAAGGGGTTTTATCAACTGGTGGAACAGTAGATTTAATTTGCTAAGGTGCTGCATCTTACGTATTCAGCATTTATGAAACACTTCCTGGGCCAAGGATAGAAAGATGACCAAGGTATGGTCTCAGAAGGAGCGCACATCCTGGTCAACTGGTGGTCACCTGTGGCTGGATAGTCATGACTTTAAGTGGCATCATAACGGATGTAATAACTCTTCTCAAAGCCTAGATTAACAGATTAATGTCAATTTGGAGGGAAATCTTGGTTCTTCTTTGGTTTGTGTGCTGTTCTATGTTTTGATCAAAGGCCAGGATGCAGACCTAGAAGACATGCTTATCAAAGGAGCTCATGGCAGAAGTAAGAGGAGGGCTACCTGATGAATGGTGACTTTCTGATTCAAAATGATCTTGAGATGTCGAACTGAACAACGCAACCAATAATAGAATCGAATCCAGCTCAACGCTGCACTATGACATTAAGAATCGTGTCCCAATCAAGGAAAAGAAAGTCTTGTAGCTCATTCTTGGGAGCAATAAAAATATGAAGGACACAGAAGGTTTGGGGTTGGTGCAGAGGTCCAGACTCTGTGAAAAGACCGTGAATGGCTCTAAGGAGGGATGGGAGTAATCTCCCCTCGTTACGAGGACTGACATGGGAAAGAGGGAGTGAATTATCCTAAATTGCTCTTGAGGAAAGTACTAGAGCAAGTAAGGAGCTTAAGGGAGAAGAAGAGATGTTGTAACATTAAGACCTGGCTACAGGCCAGGTGTGGTGGCTCACGCCTGTAATTCCAACATTTTGGAAGCCTGAGCCAGGAGGATCACTTAAGGTCAGGAGTTCAAGACCAGCCTGCGCAACATGGCGAAACCCTGTCTCAACCAAAAATAGAAAAAAAATTGGCCGGGCATGGTGGCGCACATCTGCAGTCCCAGCGACCCGAGAGGCTGAGGTGGGAGGATCGCTTGAGCCTGGGAGGCAGAGGTTGCAGTGAGCTGAGATCGCGCCACTGCACTCCAGCTTGGGTGATAGAGTAAGATTCCATCTCAAGAAAAAATAAAAAAAGAGCTGGCTAGAGAACAGAATGAATTATTCTGAAAAGTAGTGAGCCTCTCATCACCTTAGGTATTCAAACAGGGATAATCAACCATGCAGTGGGAAACCTGACCGGACAGGCTTGGGGGCCCTCCCCACACTCGGTGTCCACCCTGCTTGCCACCAATTAGTAATGAGTAGGGAAGGCTCCCTGAAGGAGGTCACATCCGAGCTAGACTGTGAAGATGGAGACAGCTCTGACCCGATCCCGTAGGGTGCCCGAAGCCAGCCCCATGTGGCAGTAAGTATGAGAACTGGGCACTTCTCCACAAGGTAAGACAGAAGGTGGAGCTGAGCTTTCTCTATGGATCAGAACTGATACAGCAGGTGACAGGTAGAGGAAGGAGAAATAGAGTGCCAGTGGAGAGCCAGAAACAAAAAATCAGGCCCACAGAGCAAAGACCGGAGGGTCCTGGCCTGAGCAAGAGGAAGGGTGGATGGGAAGGAGAGACCCACCAGGCAGCATCCTGCTGGAGATACTTCTATCATTCCTTAATCGTTCCCAGGACCAGAGCCTGTCAGAATTGGGAAGAGCCCTTCAGGAGCCCCTGGCCCAAGCCCTGATGAGATGGATGAGAGTTGAAGGTCAGGCTGAGCAGCTCATCCAAGGGAACCCAGACCTGAGAAGGGCTCCAATCCCACCTCAGTCCTTGTTAGCTGTGTGACCTTGGGCAAGTTACTTAACCACCCTGTGCCTCAGTTTCCTCATCTGTAAAATAAAGGTGGAGGTAGCCATAAAAGAGGTGACGTAGGAAAAGCACCCAAGAAGAACTAGATAATCAAAATAGACCTACATAGTAAGTGCTATCTGCAAATTAACACTAATTTACAATTATTGGGAGATACCGGGGAAGGCGGTGAATGCCAGGAGCCCCTTCCCACAGCAGTGCCCCATCAGCGCTGTGGACTCAATGCATTTACGGTAACCAGGTAGGTCGCTGGTACCCATATTGATCCCCACCGTGGGGGAAGTCCCTGAGGTATGGTGACCCGCAGGGGAGGGGAAGGCTCAGAGGCCGAGCCCACACGTACCTTCTCCCCGGGTGTGACGGAGATGCGCCACACGCAGTGCATGTGAGCAGAGTAGCCGTTGGGGTATTCAGGGGAGGAGAAGTTGCCTGTGCTGTCTTGCAGGGTCTCTCCACAGGCTGTGAGGAAAGGAAATGACAGGGCAGGGCTGCAGGCGCCAAATCCCCCCACCTTCTGGCTCACCCAACCCCTGAGCCCTGGCATCCTCTGAGGGAGGGGAGAATGCCCGAGGAGTGGGAGGGTGTCTGCAGCAGTCCTGTCCCTGTAAGATCCACCCCCTCTGCCTCACATACAGCACACGCCATCCTACCTCCCAGCCCAGCGCTGCCCTGTTTGTGAAGGCAATATGGGTTCCAGAGTTAAGGTCAAGCTCCCTTGGTGGGGCTCCGTGCCACCACCTCCCTCTCCTAGGATTGCCCTGTTGTTCCCCACTTCTGCCCCTACAGACCCTCAGAAGGTGGCGGCTCAGCTTCTGACCACCACCTGAGCCTACACCCAGTGGCCTCCTTCACTTGGACACTGCCCCTCCTATGGGGTCCCCTCCCCCGCCACATCATTCTCTAAAACTTAGGCAGCCTAAGCCTTCTTGGTAGCACCAGGCACCTGGCCTCTGCCTCCCTCAGGCCCTGCCCTCCACGCCTTCACCCATCCCTTCTCTGCCCTGACCTGGGCACTTGTAAAGCTTGCGGGCTTGGGCAATGTCCCCCTTGCTGAGCCGTGTCCTTTGGCCAATGGGAGGTTTCACCCCGTTCACCTCATACTTGGGGACAATGGTATCCAGGAAGATGCCCCTGAAGAAGAGGGAGAGAAGGAAGGGTGAGCGTCTTGTGGACAGTGGGCAGGGAGTGGGTGGCATGCCCATCTGTACCCACAAGTCGCGACCCTGCTGGAGCTCAGACATTCCTCAGCAGGGTCAGGGCCGGGTGGAGACGTCTCACCCTGTCATTACACTGCCCACTGACCAGCAGCCACCCTGCTCCGTGGCAGCCACACCACAGGAGTCGGGGGAGCCCCAGGAACACTTTGGGAGGTCAGGGATGCAGGTCCAGGGTGCCCTGAGACCCACTGGTGCCCCCAGTTCAGGCTGGCCACGACTCCCAGCCCCAGGAAAGCTACAGGCCCCTAGAGGGTCATCTTTCCAACCCCACTGGGCCCCTGCTTCTGCAGCCCCTCATGCCGCTCCAGCCCTAACTAAACTTCTCCCAGGACTCCCTAGGCCAGCTACTCACCCTGCTGGCACAGGCTGCATCTGAATGCACCTGGAACAAGGCCAAAGGCAGATTCCACTGCAGCCAGACCAAGCCCCGGGGACAGCCCCACCAGCTCCCCATCTATCAGTGTCTCCTGTACCCCCCATTCCTCCCTTCTGAATCCTGGGTGTTTGCACTGGGAGGAGCAGAGTGAAGGGAAGGCAGGCAGCCCTCCACCTCCCCAGGGCCCCTGACTCACACCCAGCTGGGTGGATCACAGCAGGGGGTGCGGTGGGATGCGGTGGGAAATGTAAGGCCGGGTCTGTGGGTGTGGGGGGGCAGAATGACCTCACCACCCCTCCTTGGTCTCTGTTCCTGCAGGTCTGCAGGCAGGAAAAGTGGATCGGGTAGAAGCACTGAGAAGAGGGGGCAGGGCCACTGTCTGGGACACAGACAGAGGATGAGCAAAGCACCAGGCCTGGGAATGGCCAGGCCAGGAAGGAGTGTGAGGAGGAGGGAGGCGCCGTTTCCCACACTCTGCTAAGGAGAAGCCTGGGGGAGGGGAGGCTGGGCCACCACCTTCGAGGGTTCTAGTTGTGGCTTCTGGGGACCTGGGCATCGGATAAGGAGGATGTGCTTTGGAGTTGGGCATGGGGGTTAGTCCAGGGCAGGGGCCTGGCTTCATGCAAACTGACCAATTACAAAAAAAAAAAAAAAAAGCAGACTAATTAAAAAGGAATGGCTGGGCATGGTGGTTCATGCCTGTAATCTCAGCATTTTGGGAAGCCGAGGTGGGAGGATTGCTTGAGCCCAGGAGTTCGAGACCAGCCTGGGCAATATAGTGAGACCCCATCTCTCAAAAAAAGTCATGGTGGCGTGCACCTGTCATCCTAGCTACTTAGGAGGCTGAGATGGGACAATTGCTTGAGCCTAGGAGTTTGAGGTGCAGTGAGCCATGACTGTGCTACTGCACTCCAGCCTAGGTGACAGAGCAAGACCCTGTCTCAGACAAAAACAAAAACAAACAAATGGCCCACAAATAAAAGCTCAGCACCCTTTGGGCTGATAGTTTGGGGCTACCCCACACTGCTTGGCTTGCACAGTGGTTGGGTTCAGCCTCCTCCGCCAGGTGCCCTGGGTGCACACAGTGGTAAGGCCCTGCCACAGCCCCACCCATGGAAGAGGACAGGAGGGCAGGCAGCATCCGTGGACCCTCTGCTTGGAGGCCACAGTCCCCCGGAGGGCCACTCTTTTCCTGGGTCACTGCCCCAGAAGTGGGAGGCAGAAGGAGAATGGCCTACAGAGGGCAGGGTGGGGCTGCCCCAGCAGAGGCCCAGCCCTGACCCCATCTCCTACCTGGAGAACGTGTTCCGAGCATAATGCATGATGCTGTCAAAGTCATAGGTCTCCCCCAGGGACTCCACCTCCTGAGGCTCCATCTTCAGGAAGTTATACTCCTGCCCTGAGAAGATCAGGAAAAGGGTGTGTGGGGAGGGAGGGAGTGGGTCTGCCTGGGACGCAACACTCCCTTTCCAGGGCAGGAATGGGGTCCTTCCTGTATCTGAGAGGGCCCCCCTACCTGAGGATCCGGGGAGCAGCCAAGGGGAGCCTGGGGAGTGGGGAGGGTCTCAGGAAGAGTCCTATCCAGCAGAGGGCCTAGTGAATGGAGGACTCAAGGGAACATGGAAAGAAAGCACCCATTTATAGAGCCGCAGCTGAGAAGGAAGCAGTGAAGAGTGGAGAATGCCTGGGAGAGAGGGAGGAGGTGGGAAGGGAGGGACAGAGATATCGAGAAAATGAGAGAAAAGCCCTCAGAGGTCAGACCAGGCAGAGGACAGAAAGTGGGCAAAGGTGGGGAGAAAGGCCTGAGCAGTCCCGAGGACGGGCCCACTACGCCCATGCCCCACCCTAGAGGCTGCCCGGGCTACCGCTGTCCAGGACCAGGACCCGGCCCAGCCCCCCAGAGGAGCTCCACAACGGATGCAGGTCCTTGATCTGCCACGGAGGAGGAAATGCCTCAAAGGTAAGGGCCGGCTCAACCCAGGCTGAGGGTAGCGCTGAGGGCCCAGGCGATGACGGCTGGCAGGAGCGGCTCCTACTGCCCCCAGGGTCCCTGGAGGTGGGGGTTGGGGCAGGAGCCGCCCACCAAGGCCGCACCGAGGGGCAGGTACCTACCTGGCTGGATGTTCTCACGAACGATGGAAACGTGGCGGTCCCGGTCTGGCCGAGTGTGTTCGTGCCAGAAGCCGACGACGTGGCCCAGCTCGTGGACCACGATGCCGAACTTGTCACAGTTCTTGCCGATGGAGATGGCCTGGGGGCCCCCGCCGCGGCGACCCACGTAGGAGCAGCACCTGGAGGGCGGGGCCAGCTCAGGGGGG
>NW_012109363.1:928093-939131 GCF_000951045.1 Mandrillus leucophaeus | reverse complement strand
GGGAGGGGAGCGGAGGGGAGGTGGGCCCTGAGCGCCGAGTGCCCAGGCTGTGTGCTGGAGGTCACAGCCACACAAGGGGCAGTTCCTGGGGAGATGCCCCATAGCAGGAGGGGACGAAGGGACCCAGGGCTGTGCCCAGCTGGGGGCAGTGGCAGTGCCCAGGGAAGAACCTGGGTTGGGGCAACGGCGGAAGGTGTAGTGCCTAGGGCTTCCTGCTCACCCGCAAGGTCGATAGGTGAACACAATATAGCTGTCCTCGTCCGTGCGCTCCAGGAAGGTGACACAGGTATGCTTCTCCCAGTGCCTCATGGCCTGCCGGAAGACTGCCCTCTGGCTACCTGCCAGGAGGAAGGAAGACAGGTTGCCAAGGTGTCCAGGCGGTCCCACCCCCTACCCACCATAGAAGAGTCACAGCCATTCTGAGAGCAGACTGCCCAGAAAGGAAAGTGTGGGCACTCGGGCTGCAGATGGCACCCACGCCTCCGTGCCTGGCAGGGCTGCCCCAAGGCCAGGGCCAAAAGCTGGCTGCACCCTGGGCCCCACAATAGCATGCTCACCAGTGAAGTTTCCCCCAATGACAAAGGGGATGACGCCATCGGGCCACACACGTTCTGGTCGGGACGTTGCCGCCCGTCGGCTACGGGATCTGCCTCTCCATCTCCCACAGGCTCCCCTCTGAGGCTGCCCGTTGGTGCTCTGGCAGCTGGGGTTAGAAGTGTTTCCTGGAACTGAAAGAGGAAGGCATGGTGGCTAGTGAGTGGAGAGGAAGACCAGGAAAACAAAAGCATAGTCAAACCTCATTTTTCATGGATTCTACGCTTGCAAATTTGCCTACTGGCTAAAATTTATTCGCAGCCCCCAAAATCAATACTTTCAGGGCTTTCACGGTCGTTTGTGGACATTTGCCGAGCAGTGAAAAATTTCAGTCACCCAACATGCATGTTCCTAGCTGAGGTCGAACAATTCAACGCTCCGCCTTCTGCTTTCGGCTCCCATCGTGTAAACAAGGGTCCTTTTTCAGGTCTAGTTAAAGTGCCCTGTTTTTTGCGTTTTTGTGCGCTTTGTTGAGGGTTTTGCTATTTAAAACAGCCCCTGAGCATAATGCTGAAGGGCTCTCTGGTGTTCCCAAGGGCAAGAAGGCTGTGATGTGCCTTACAGAGAACATACATGTGCTAGGTAAGCTTCTTTGAGGCATGAGTTAGAGTGCTGTTGGTGGTGAGTTCGATGTTAATGAATTAGCTCCATATTAAGCAAGGTGTCTTTATAAAGAAACACTCATAAAACAAGGTGATGCATTGATCAGTTGACAAAAATGTTGTGACCAGAGGCTTGAAGGAACCTGACCCGGTGTTTTCCTTCGGAGCAATGGGTATTTGCTAGTGTTTTCAGTGACTGTACAGAGTAACTATAAAGTTATTCTGTAACTTCCACAAACAGTGAGAATTGACAATAATCATAAAAGAGAACAAAGGTGCACTCATTTTCTAGGAATTGTGGGGATCTGAGATTAGGAAAATATCCCTTCTCATCGAATAAACCTTGACATTTGTGGAACATTCAGAACTCTATGCCTTCTTTTGGTTTCCCAAATTCATGTTTGCATTTGACATAGGAGCTCTAAGGCATGTGGACAAGTGTCATATTATATTTGGCACATGAGGAAACTAAAGCCAAAGCTTTGCCCAAAGTCACCTGGTAGGTTAGCAGGGGACCCCTCCATGCAGCTTTCCCTTGTGCCATACGTACTAGTCCCCACTAAGGTCACATGAGCCTTACTTGTTAGCAGGCCACGAGGTCACCCTCCAATGCCACCTACCCTTATACATAAGGTACCCACATCAGGATCTTCCCTCAAGCTGGACAGGGAAACTTCAGGCACACTACAGTGTTCCAAGAGCAGGCCCTCAATAAGAATCCCTGCCCTTTGGCGTGGTGGCTCACGCCTATAATCCCAGCACTTTGGGAGGCCAGGGAGGACGGATCACTTGAGGCCAGGAGTTCGAGACCAGCTTGGCCAACACCGTGAAATCCCATGTCAACTAAAAATATAAAAAAATTGGCCAGGCGTGGTGTTGCATGCCTGTGGTCCCAGTTACTTGGGAGGCTGAGGCACGAGAATTACTTGAACTCAGGAGGCAGAGGTTGCAGTGAGCCAAAATGGTGCCACTGCATTCCAGCCTAGGTAACAGAGGGAGACCCTGTCTCAAAAAAAAAAAAAAAAAAAAAAAAAAAGAGAGAGAACAAAAGAAAAAAGAATCCCTGCCCCTGCCCTTTGGGAAGGGGAGGGCTATTTGTGTGCTCTCAGGACCATGTCTCAAACATCAGCATTGGCAGTGAGGAGCTTTCACCCTTCTACAGAGCAGTGAGGGGCTGGAGAGAACAGACACAGCCCAGCCCCTCATCCCTCCCATTCCCGCATCCATGCACAAGTACCACATGAATTTTTAGGAGTTTGGACCACAATCAAGGATAAGAAGAAAGCATCCCTGACCTTAAAGAGCTTTGAGTCCAGGTAGGGAGACATATGAGCAAATCCTTTCAATATGGTGTGATAAGTGACAGCGTAACAGTGTGAGCACAGACAAGGGAGAAAACAGGGAAAATGGAGGGATAGTCATGTTTGGGGGGCAACTGGGAAAGATGAATAGGAGAAGCTCCTGAGATGGGCCTCAGAGGATGCACAGAAACTTGCAAAGTGGGAACAGGAGAGCCCAGGAGGGATTGCAGTGTTGGGCAGAGTGTCAAGATCTGGAGTGAGAAACCTCGGGTTCCAGTCCCAGCTCTGCCACTCACTAGCTGTGTGATCCTGGGCAGGTCACTTTACCTCTGTGAGTCTTAGTTTCTGGACCTGTCAAACAGGAGTTGTCCTGACACCGCCTTTAAAGGTGGTTGGGGACAGTCAGGCTAGACAATACTTTTGAAAGTGGTTTGTAAACTGTAAGCAGAAAGAATGTCAGTTCTTAGTTGCTGGGGATGTCTGTATTTACTACTCCTTTGGGGAAGGGATGAAGATATCCCGAGGGAAGATAGGCCCATGTGCTGAGGTCAAGCTCATGGCCTCTGTCCTGGGAGGGCCTGGCTGGGAACAGGGAGAGTCCTTGTTTCCCTAAGACTGGAATTCATTTCTAGGACACAGAGGGCCCTTTGGCACCCGACTTACCTGCACCTATGATGGAGGACTTACGAGCGGTGTGCTGTCTAAGATCCGCAGCCTGCTGTACCTGGAAGGCCCTCAGGTCCTCTTCGTCCAGGGCAATGTCCCCAAGAAAGGCAGCTAAAGAGAAAAGAAGAAGCCAGGGCTGAGTTAATCCCCCTTCCCAGCCCTGGGTGCGACGTGTTTCTAGCCCCACCCCTGTGGGCACCAGTCCCCAACCTCCACAGCAACTGTGATCCTCAAATGCCATCTGAACCAGAAGGAGAAGGGCAGTTAGGGATCAGTTTATAGAATTTCTTGGGAAGCTCATGCTTACTTTTCAGTTAAAATCCCAATAAAGCTGATGCTCAGTCCCTACAAGGCTGTTAGCTCATCATTCTTTGGGGAGTGTGGGGCAGATAGGGCCTCACCGCTGTGCCCACCTAATTTTTAAAAATTAGCAGGATCTTGCTATGTTGCCCAGGCTGGTCTCAAAATCCTGGCTTCAAGTGATGCTCCAGCCTCCTCAGCCTCTCCAGTGGCTGGGAATACAGGTGTGAGCCACAGAGCCATCATTCTTCAGCAAATACTTAGTTAACATACTACTGTGGTCGAGACAATACCCTAGTCATTAGCAAGACAGAAGAGGCCCCTGCTCCTGTGGAGCTAACCTTCGATAATATGCAAGTAAATAAATACTGACCTAGGGTCTTCTAGATAGCAATGGGAGCTATGAAGAAAATAAAACAGGATGTGCTGAGCATGTGGTGTTCACTCAGCAAATGCTGTTTCAGTTTAACCAAGGTTGGGGGGTCTATGAAATAAAATAAGCCAGGTGCAGTGGCTCACACCTGTAATCCCAACACTTTGCGGGGGTTGAGGTGGGCGGATCATTTAAACTCAGGAGTTCAGGATCAGCCTGGGCAACATGGTGAAACCCTGTGTCTATCAAAAATACAAGAATTAGCCAGGCATGGTGATGTGATGCATGCCTGTAGTTCCAGCTACTCACTCTGGAGGCTAAGGCAGGCGGATCAATTGAGCCCGGGAGGTGAAGGCTGCAGTGAGCTGAGATGATGCCACTGCAATCCAGCCTGGGCAACAGAGTGAGACCCTGTCTCAAAAAAAAAAAAAAAAAGGAAATAAAATTGCACCAATTTTCATTAGAACAGATAAGCATCTTTGGGAAACGAAGATACCTTCCGGGAGCTTCCCAGCTAGGAGAGAAAAGTTTAATAGTTCTCAAGTAATTCCTATTCCAAGTCTTAGGCTGCTCAAGCAGAAAGGCCAGAGGGGAAGAGAAATGGCCCTCCCTAAAGGGCCATTCCGATTCCAGTATGTGGAGCTGAGGAGGGATGTTTCCAGAGACCCGGCTGAACTGTCTGTCTCCCTTTTGAGAAGTCTGTAGAAAAGGAAGCAGAGGCCATAGAACTGGCCGCTTTGGAAGGCGCTCATATGGGAGCTGCATGCTGAGCTGAGCTGGGCTGGGGGAGGCGGGAGGCTGGGCTAGAGGTGGGACCCACAGCGGCTTCCCTGCAGCTCCACCCACGGCAACATCTGCTTCTCATCCAGGCAGAGCGCTATACAGGCCTGGCGGTCGCATTACACAAATTGTTTTAACCTTGAGGACTTCTACACAGGTTTTTCCTCCGCAGTTGGCCTCACTGGTGAACACACACACACACTGACTTCATCACATACAGAATCAGACACCCAAGGTTAGTGTTCCTACGGACACATGGTGGCATCCACACCCTTCCCATCCAGTGCAGAGCCATCAAAGCCAGAGACACACATCCTTGCACACGAAAGCAGCGCCCAGCACTGCACTTTCAGGCGGGAGACACTCCAGGATGTTCAAATGAATGAATTGCTACGCTGATATTCTTCTGACTTGCAAATACATGCCCAGAGACACACCCTCACCTAGACAGGATCAACAGAATGTGGGAGTGACTGTGGCAGTCATCGAGGCCAAACTTCCATTTTATAGATGAGAAAACTGAGGTCCCAAAAGCAACAACTTAACTGAACCTACACTGCTAGTCACTGGAAAACTGGATGTATAACTCAGGCCTCCCCATTTCCAGTCCAGCGACCACTGAACTCTCTAGAACCCCTATTGCAAATACATATACACAAAAATAGATACTCAGACAGACACATCCACAACAAAATACACACACAGTCACAGTTTTTAAAAAACACACATGCACAAGCTTCAACACACACAAACCAGCTGCAAGCTCTGAACTCATTAAGCCAATAATAGTCGTGATAATGACACCTTATGTAAATGTCTGTTGAAATTTTTGTGGTGCTTTCCAATTGGCAAAGTACTTTCCCATTAATTAATTTAATCCTGGCCTGCCCACAACATGCCCAGTAAGCCACACTCCACACCATGCTCTTGCGGAGGAGTGCCCCATTAGAAACTCTGAGAGAGAGATAACCTAAGTGGCTAGGCTCCAGCCCCGCTCCCTGACTTTAGACATCAGAACACTTGAGCCTATGAAGGGCAATGACTCACTCAAGGTCACCAGCCAGTAAGTGGCCCCAAATCTCTTCCAACCCATGAGAAAGCTACTTCTTACTTAAATCGCCATCCTTGGCAGGTGGCCTTGGCTCAACAACTGATGGGACAGCAACAGAAGATGCTTCCCAGGTGACATGCAAGAGTGGCCTTAGCAAGGACACGGGATGGGAGGTACACTCCAAGGAAGAAGCAGCAGGTTCATACTCGCCATTCACATAGATGTGCATGTGCCACACGAATGCCTCCACACTTAGACTTGTGGATATCTTTCTTTCTCTTTTTATTTCTTTTTTCTTTTCTTTTCTTTTTTTTTTTTTTTTTTTTTTGAGATGAAGTCTCACTCTGTTGCCCAGGCTGGAGTGCAGTGGCGCAATCTCAGCTCACTACAACCTCTGCCTCCCGGGTTCAAGCAATTCTCCTGTCTCAGCCTCGCCCAGTTAACTTTTGTATTGTTTTTTTTAGTAGAAACGGGGTTTCACCTTGTTGGTCAGGCTGGTCTTGAACTCGTGACCACAGGTGATCCTTCTGCTTCGGCCTCCCAAAGTGCTGGGATTACAGGTATGAGCCACCATGCCCGGACACACGTGTTTTACCTTTCACAGACATTGTACCTGCAGGCTCCCACACCCAAACCCACAGGCATCATCGCATACAGGTGTGTCTGGACATTTAGACTCACCTTTGGACACAGAGCAAAGGGCAAGGTCTTTGGAGTCAGAGAGACCTGTCTTGGAATCCCAGGTTGGCTACTATTAGCTGACAAGCCATGTAAACTCTTCTAAGGCTCAATGTTCTCCTAGATAACAGAATCTGTCTCCTAGGATTACTACATGAAATAAGACATATACACGAACCCCTTAGCATAGAGCGTGCAGCACGGTAAGCACCGCCCACTACTTTAATATTATCCCAACACAACCTGTAAGCTCAAAGTCAGCTCTAGACCTCCTCCGGGAATGCTGTCTCACCCACACTCTCTGCCCCCACCCCTCCTTGAGTGAAACCCCAGTGCAGAGGCCACAGAACTGTGCTGGCCTGCGGGTCCAGGGCCAGTGTAGAACCAGGGCAGAGCAAATGTAAGGCAGGGCAGGGCATGGCCCTGGCTGCTGAGCTCCAGGGGTGAGGATGTCATGGCTGAAGAATGCGTGGGAACCGAGTGGGGGTGGGGAGAGAGGAGATGGACAGGAGAGCCTTAGGGGCAGGAGCTGGGCCTTGGGGCACTGTGCTTTTGGGCTCCCCTCTGGGGAAGCAAGGGAATCTGGATGCTAAGGAGTCTAGGAGGTCTCTCCTTACTCAGAGGAAGCCCTGGGGTCACGGTCAGGGTAGTAGTTATTTTCGACACAAGATAAAAATTTTTTGTGTTGTTTTCTGGCTGTAAACCTGCCAGGAGCACCGTGGCTGAGCCCATCTGTGTGCCTGGGCCTGGGAAGAATCTCACTCTTCCAGATCAACCTCTGGACTCCACTGTCTCCTTGCCCAGGGCATAGCAAGGCATCCCCTCCTTGGGAAATGGGGAGAGGAAGCTGGCTGGTATCATGAGCCCCAAGGCTATATGTGCAAGACTTTGACGCATGTCCTGTGGTACAAATGCAAGCTTCTAGCTGGGGGATGACACACACAAACCCCTGCAAACATGTGGATGGACTTCATCACATGTGAACACTTCTGCAGAGGTGCACGTTTGCACCTCTGCCTCCGTGTACTCAGGAAGACCCATGCCCACACGGGTGAACATGCTTGCCCACAAGGCAGCGACATACCCACGCATGTGCACAAACACACACTCAACCGCTTCCCCATGCAGGATCTTGTGTTTTTAAATACACAAATAACTGCAGGCATGCACCGTGTTTCATGGGCCACACTCCCCAAAGGACAAGGGTGCACTTAGAAATAGACAGGGATGCACTAGTGTGAGACAAAGAGAGCGAGGGACGGGAGACAGAGATTAGCTGACTCCCTTGGATCTCCTTAGGAGGTTCTTAGTGGCCTGAGAACTGGTGCTTCTACTCCCCCCACCCCAATATCTTCTCCCCAGATCTCTAGAGAAACCAGATTTTTTTTTTTTTTTTTTTTTTTTTTTGACAGAGTCTTGCTTTGTCACCCAGGCGAGAGTAGTGGCGCAATCATAGCTCACTGCAGTCTCCAGCTCCTGAACTCAGCCTTGAACTCTCAAGCTCAAACTCCTCCCACTTAAGCCTCCCAAGTAGCTGGGACTACGGGCGCATGACACCACCCCCAGCTAATTTTTTAAGTTTTTTGTAGAGATGGGCGTCTTGCTGTGTTGCTCAGGCTAGTCTTAAACTCCTGGCTTCAAGTGATCCTCCCGCTTTGGCCTCCCAAAGGCATAAGCCACTGCGCCCAGCCTATAATTCTTAAGAATCCCTTCTTCCTGGGAAATCCCTGGGCCCCGCCCACCCCATCTAGGGCCCAGGGAGAGTATAAGTTTTTTCCTCCCCGCTTGGGGCACTGAAATAAGAAGGTGACTCAGGGGCAGGGGCCTGGGTGGGTGGGGTGACTCAGCTGTCTAGAGGGGGAGTGTGGTCTGGTGACAGGAGAGATTACTTCTAGACCTCAGAGGGTATACCCTAATCCTCTGTGGCTCTCTCATGTCCAAACCTGGCCCAGGCGGCCCCTGGCTGGGGATGGGGATGTGGGCTGGTGAGAGCTGCCCCCTCCCGCTCCTGCAGACTCTGGGCTGCCAGATGAGGTTGAGGTGGCAGCAGGGGCCTCACTGGCCCATTTTAACACTGGCACAGGGTTACTATCCAGCCCTGTGTGCGACGTGCTTCTAGCCCCACCCCTGTGGGGTCAGGCCAATGGGCTTCTCTGATTATGGGATCAACTGTGTCCCAATTCCTGCCTCCAAGGTCTCTCCAGGGGGTTGTTGGCTAGTCACCTGGGGTAGCCAAACAGTGCTGGGGATCTTGCAGAAGGACCCCCTTCATGGTTTGGCTGATTTCCTGACATACAGGAAATCAGGGCTGCCTCAAAATCTTCCTGGGCAAGGGCTAGGGAGGGCTTGGTGGCACCAGCTCTGAGCACACAAACAGACCAGCTTGGCTTCCTGCCCAACGTCCTGGTCTCACCCAGAAGGTCCAGGAACCTCTCCAGGCTATCAAGGATCTTAATTTTGCCCTTAGTACAACGGCAACTATAACTTGACCAGTAATGGCCCAACGAAGGGGCCTGGCTACCCTCAGAGCAACCCAAGAGGTCACAGGTAAGCTGTGGGAGTCAAAGGAGCTTTCACTTCCAGCCCTTGAAAAGAAGCAGGGACAGGCATGCCTGCCATCATCACCTCCAGCATCTGGAGGTCAGGGCTGCAGAGGGTACAGGAAGCAAAGCCAGGCAAGAGAAAGCAACGTGGAGAACAGAGCTGAGGGACCCGTGGCTAGAAGACAGTGGCACAGGGGTGTGGGTGTGAGTGCCTAGGAATGGCCATGTGAGTTTCTTCCAGAGGTGGGCAGCAGATCTCAAGCATCAGTCATACCCCAGAGGGAGGCTGATCTGACCCAAGGCCTGGCCTTGTCAGGCCCCAGGGCCCTCTCAGCCGCCCCCAGGCCTGGCCCAGCGCCCCACCAGCCTCACTTCACCCGGTTAGAGTGCTTTCTCCAGAGCCCTTACTTGAAGCTCCAACTCAGCCAGCCCCACCCTAGCATGAAACCTGAGACTGGGGGGAGAGCCCTCAGCCTCTTGCTGCTCTGAAAATCACTCCCATTTCCAACAAGAAGGGAAAGACATCAGAATGGCTTCCCACCCATTCTTTAAGGCCTGGCCCCAATTGCACCTCCTCCACGAAGACCCCCCAGACCTTCCCAGCCTGCCGTGATCACATTTCTCTGCCACCACCAGGCTGCAGAGGGGTAGGAGACTCCCTGAGCCTTTAGCGTCCTGCTCTCCAATGTGGCACTCAGTGTGGCTTGGTTTGTGCCGTTGGTTATGTCTGTAGGTGTCTTGGGTCCCTACTGGACTGTAAGCTCTTTGAGGGCAGGGTCCTAGCTTGTACATCTCAGTACCTCCCACAACATCCATTCCAGGCTCTAGCACATATTAGGTATTGATGGATTGATGGATAAGAAGCACAAGGAGACAGCAGCAATCCCACACTCCTCAAAAAAATGAAGTGAGAGTCTGAGGCACAGAAAACAGAGAGGAGGCAGCCCACATTTATTTAGCTCTGACTCTGTGTTAAGCACTATTACGTGTTTCATGTATGTTCTCATATTTAACCCTTACCACCAACTCTATGGGAAGACGTATAATCAGTCCCATTTTACAGGTGTGAAAGCGGCAGTCCAGACATGATCATTACCATTCTGAGGTAGTACAGCTATAACGAGTGGCGGGGTCAAGATTGAAAGCTAGATGTGCCTGCCTTCAAAGTCCATGGGCAGTCCACTCTGCCCTGTGCCCACTCCCAGCACCCAGCAAGAAAGACGACAGCGAATGTCCTGGTTTACCCACAGCCCAGCAGGCGTGGAGGGGGAAGGGCTGAGGGATTTGCCCTGATCTTCTCCAATGGATGGTCTCTTATTCCTGCCTGTGGGCCATCCTCCCAAGAGAGTCCCTGAACAGGGTCTCCAGAGCCAGGACTAGAGCAACCTGCCCCTCCGCCCCTTGTGCCCCACACAAGCAGTCCAGTTCTAGGAACTATGCCACTTCCCCTAGCTCTGGCTATTTGGAGATGAGCTGAAGTCAGAGAGGCAGGAAGTCAAGGAAAAGTTCTGTTATCTTGTCCCTGTGTGTCCCCAAACAGCCTGCCCGGGGCATCCAATCGGGCAAATGGCCAGAGTGCCTGGCCATCTGGTCACTCCAGGGGCAGGACCCCTCTGGACCCAGCAGGAGTGAAGGGGTTACATAGGGTCTTCAGAGACAAAGAACACACACACACAGGCAAACACACACTCCAGGGTCCTGACCTCAGCTAATTAGCCTCTGGTGTCTCGGGGGTGACAGAGCTGATATACAATATCTGGGTTCTCTTTGTATTTTCCCTCTTTCCACCCCAACTTGGCCTTGGCAGGGGTCTCCGGGCACATAGGGACAAAAGTAAGTCCCCCTTCTGAGCTGGCTTCTCTGACTTTGACAGCTGTCTCCTAAGTCCCAGAAAGCTGCAGCTACTGGTTAAACCACGGGATACCCAGAGAGCACGATCTCAGGGAATCCCTGGCAAAACTTTCTTCCACTTGGGCTGGGTGGTGGCCTGGGGGACCTGCTCCTCGGAGACTCAGGCCTCCCAGCTCCAAGCCAGACAGATGTGCAGCCCCAGGGCAGCCCAGACAGGCTGGAAAACACTCAGCTCCTGGAGCAGGAGAGATGGGGGAGAAGGGGAAAGAACGCACACACACACACACACACACACACAC
>NW_012109363.1:919071-927045 GCF_000951045.1 Mandrillus leucophaeus | reverse complement strand
CCTCCCGCCGCCCCTGCCCCGCGCCCCCGCCTCGGGTCGGTCTCTCCGCCGACGTCTCCCTAGCTCCCCTTCTCCGACCCTCTCTCTCTCGCGTCTCGCTCTCTGCGCTCTCTGTCTCTCTTGCTGTCTCGGTGTCTCTCTCTCCTCCGGAGACGCCGCTGGAGGGCGCCGAAAGCCCGTGGATGGCTCCCCGCGAGCCCCTCTCCCCCGCCGGCGTGCACCCAGTCCCCCAGCGCACTGGGACAGAGCAAGAATGGCAAACCCCACTCTGCTCTCCCAAGGCACTTCCCTTCCCGGCCGGCCCCTGCCAGGGCAGGACTGTGCCCTACAGAAAGATAGAAGAAGACCCTTTGCTTTTCAATCAGGCTGCTTTATTCTGTTGTGGCAGGAGTTCCAGGGCCCCTGGGCACCACCTCTGCCCGCTCCCATCCTCTACCCAAACTCCGATTTCTCCGGGGCCTGTCCCTGCGTTGTGGGCAGAAGCAGCTTCTTGCCCGTCTGCAAAAGCTGCAAAAGACCCTTTGCCCAGGGCGTTTCCTGTCCCCCTGGGGCTTCCACTGACCCTGTGAAGCAAAGGCATGTTGAAGATGGACAGAGAGGATCGGGGGAGTGGGAAGTACCGGTCTGCGAGCCTCCCCTCCCCTGAGCTCCCTGGATGACCCTGCTTCAGTGGATGCCCCAGCGCCTGGTCAGCGCGAGCGCTCCTCCACAGCCCGGGCAGGTGGCCCAAGCGCTCCCAGCGACCCTGGGATCACACCTGCTCACTTGAGGAGTCCTAGATGTAGTAGAGCGGCACCTCGCCACACAGGGTGCTCACGGCCATGCCCAGGAAGGCCAGGTCCCCTCTGGAGGGTGCTGAGCCTGCATCTCGCCCCTCCACCTGGTCCAGCTTAGAGGTAGGCACTGCGGGCTTGGCCTGCGGAGAGCATTCCATTTGAAATCTAGGAAGTGAGTTTGTATCCCGTGTGCAGCCCTTATTGTGGGACTTCAGGTATATCAGGCAATCTCTCTGAGCCTCAGTTTCCTCACCAGTAAAGAGGGGCTGTGCTAGAGTCAGAAGTCACCAGGTAGTGAGTGGACTCAGCTGAGCCCAGCAGCTTGACAGTGGGGTGGGAAGGGAAGGAGTCGTGCAGGGGAATAGGGAGAGGGGCAGTCAGCAGGCAGCCAACAAGGAACGATGCTTTACAGGTGACAAATAGCCACCATTCAGACGCTCCTCCCAGCAGCCCTGGGAGGGAGACAGCCCACTCCTTTCACCTACACACACACCTGGAAGTTCTGGACTTTTCTAGTGAGCGCCTCAAGACCGGGGATGCTCTCCGGAGCTGTCTTCATGATGTAGCACCAGGTGCCAGGGGCTGGCTTGTAGGCGATCAGGAGCTAGGCACAGAATGCTGGAGATGATTTGGGGGTCCCTGCCCTGCTCTCTCCCTGACCCAGGTCCTTAGCCACTTCCCTCTAGGTTGGGCATGGGAGTTATACTAGAATCTGGGGTTCAGGCCAAAAGGGCTGGAGGAGGGGGAGAGAAGGATGTGGATGAAGTGGCCCAGCTGGGTGGCTCTAGCAGAGCCTTGTCATTGGTCCCAGGGTCAGGAGGTCCGGGCATACCCACCCGCTGGTAGTCATACACCACGAGGCCAGTGGAGCCAACAGAGAAGGTGGCAGTGGTACCCAGGTGCCCACTCCGGGCCAGGTGTTGCTGGGCTTCCGGAGCCCCGATGCTCATCTCCAGAACCTGGGGATAGGGCATGGAGCTGCCTGGTTTTCCCCTTTGCTACTCAGCCTGTGGTACCCATCCCCATCCTCAGGCCTCTGTACTCAAATGCGCTTCCCTCTTTCCCGAGAGCTCAGAGAGGCTGAGTGGAACCAGGTGCTGGGAGGAGCCGCTGTCCTGCCGGGGGGGAGGGGCCCTGTGGAAAAGCCTGGGCTGGGTTGCCACCTGGTTTGTGCCTCTTTCCTTCTAGCTGTGCCCCTTGCCTCCTCCCCTCCACTCCCCTTGGACAGTTTCCTATCGCCCATCCCACCTAGCCCCTCTGTCTGGCATGTCCTATGCCCACCACCGCCCCATCCCACACCTCTCACCATCTCCGTGTGTTTCTGGCTCATGTGGAGACCCATGAGCAGGGCTCCCACAATCACCACAACAACAAGGACCACCACCACCACCACGATGAGAAGGCGTTTCAGGTGCACCGGGCAGCAGGGGATGCCAAATCGGCCCCGGGGAGCCGCGGAGTAGTCCTGACACAGTGGGGCAGGCAGAGAGACCGGCATGAGGTCATGAGGCTGCCCCTCTTCTCCCTGCACAAGCTGGACACCCTCCCACGGCCGCCTAGGGCTGGACGGTCAATGCGATGGACAGACAGGGAAGGGTTGAGGAGATCAGAGAAGGCTTCTTGGAGGAGGTGGCTTGGATTCTAACAAACCCATAGACACATAGAAGCTTAGAAGCAGGGTCTAGTTTTGAGGGACCCAAGAGAGCCTGCTTCACCTGTCTCTTCCTGCTGTGTCCCCCAGGCCCCTGGCATCTCAGTCATGGTCAGCCCCTCTCTGTTCCCCAAGTGATCACCTCCATGTGGTGACACAAAGTCTCCCTCCTTCCTGGAATGCCTTCCACCTTCTCCACCAGGTGAGCTCCTCCTTATTCTGGCTCCAGCTCATCTGTCGTTTTCTCTGTGAAGTGTCCCCTGACTTCTGAAGTTTTTCATGGCTTCTGACTCGGAGCTGTCTACGGATGGCCCTTTCAATCGACCCCAATCATGGCTCTCGGCCCGCGAACAACTCCACAAGGGTCCCAGGCTTAGTGGTCTTGGTGTCCCCCATCCTGACTTACCACAATCCTAGGTTAGTTGAGTGAATGGATCTGGATAAGGAAACAGGCCAGGGAGGATAGAGGAGGCAGGGCCCATCACACACACGCGCATACACACACACACACGCAACCACACTCACCGGGGGGCTCTCCATCAGGACCTCTTTGCTGCCCACATCCATCTTGCTGCAAGTGCTATGCTGTCCTCTCCTGCTCTCCCAGGTGTGACCAGGGTCTTATATGTGTCCATAGGGAGAGAGGACAGAGGTGAAGGACCAAGCCCCCTGTGTGCCAGCCAAGCCCTTGGCTTTGAAGCTTGTTTGTTCCTGGCCCTCCAGAACTGAAGCCCAGATAAGCCAGCTGTGAGAGCCCCCAAGGGCCCTTGGCCCTGGCACAGGAGTCCTCTTGGCCCCAGCAAGAGCAAAGCTGGGTGAGCTGAGCAAACTTGCCCTTGGGCCATCTGCACCTCTCACCGTGGGTGTCTTCCTGGCGTGGCCGCCTTCCTTGCTGGCACCTGCCCCTGCTGCCCTGTGGGTTTCCTGATTCTTCTGCCAGCCTGAACCTCTCAGGCAGCCAAGGGTCTGACCATCACGTTTCGCAGCAGAATTTCTCGATGCATAGGGATGCACTCCAGGAAGGGGGTTCTGGAGGCAGCACCTGTAGACTCAGAGAGGACTCTGCCTAAAGCAGGAGGTGCTTTGACATCAGTTTTGGGGGTTTCATAAATCTACATTTCCCTGCAAGGACCAATTCCAACTTCAAGCACTCTTTTCCTCACCTCGTCTCCTCCCACACATCTAGTACCAGCCTCAAACTTGCCCCCAGTGATTATTTTCCTGATTCTGGAAACTGTCCCCACTGGTGGCAAGCTCTTACTGATGTGCAGTGCTTCCTTCTTTGCTCTGGGCTTGTCTGTCAGTTGCAGGCTTTGCTGATGGCAGATCCCAGGTCTGACACTGCTTTCTTCTGTCTGGACAGCCCTGCACAGGGCTGGCTCTGGTCACTGGTGGGCTCCCAGTCTCCCTATCCTCAAATCAGCCCACTCACCCTGTGGTCTACACTCTACCCCTCTAGACTCCCCCTTCTACATCCTCTGATCCTAAATTTGCCCTGAGAATGATACTCACCCAAATATGATCAACTTTCAGGACTGTCTCCTTCTCTTTTCTCTCTTTCCTAGTGCCTTCCCTAAAGCCATCTCTATGTATTTACGAGGTCAAATCTGCCAATGACTTTGGGCTGGCTCACCCTTTCTCTCAGGTTCCCTTTCACTCCTTGGGCCAGGTGGTCTCTAAAGTCCCTTCACCTCTAAACTCAGGTGGCTGTGGCAGCGTCCAGGCCTGGGCTTGCTCGCTTCACCTCCTATCTTTTTTTTTTTTTTTTTTTTTTGATAAAGACAGCCCCTTTATCACCCAGGCTAGCATGCAGTAGCGAAACCACTGCTCACTGCAGCCTTGACCTCCTGGACTCCAGTGATCCTCACACCTCAGCCTCCCGAGTAGCTGGGACTACCAGAGCATGCCATCATGCCCAGCTAATTTTTGCATGTTTTATAGAGATGGGTTTTCACCATGTTGCCCAGGGTGGTCTTGAGCTCCTGGGCTCAAGTGATCTCGGCCTCCTAAAGTGCTAGGATTACAGGTGTGAGCCACCATGCCCAACCAGCCTCCTGTCCTTTAACATGCCACCCCAGTTCCTGCCCCCTGCCCCAGCCCCCTCCCACCAGGGCCCTGCCCTTTGGTCATGAGCTAGCAGGTTCCCCTGTCCCCCCCTCCACCTGGAGGGCCTTTGGCCCCAAGGTTGCATAACAACATGGCATCTGAACTGAGAGCCCCTGAGAAGCTGAGAAACGCAGGAAGGAAGAAAGGGAAGGAAGTGTTTGCTCCCACCACCCTCCTCACCCCCGAGCTGCCCCTTTAAATATTTGCCTAAGACTCCAGAAGCTCAAGAGTGTCCTAGGACAGTGAAAGGAGGGGAGGGGTGCCGGGAGGAGGGGGAGCCCAGAGAAGCGTCCTCTCAGCTTGGCCTCAGCTGTGTGCAGGTGCCAGATGTAGGAGACAGCTCGCCTGCAGTGCCCAGCCCTGCCCTCCCCCAGGGCCCCCACTCCTGCCCCCATCATCCTGGCAACATTGCGATTGATCGGCTGACTCACGCGTACTGGGCCTGAGCCAGGTGGGCAGCCAGCCAGCGGGAGAGCCAAGCACTGCAGGCATCTCGGGGTCCCTGTGGGCATCTCAGGGGGCCGTGTTGTCCTCACGTGGGACTTGTTCTTAGCAGGCACTGTGGGTGGGGCTTGCCACCATCACTGGGTGCTAGGAGAGGGGTCTCTTTGTTTGAAAAAGCCTCTGCTCTTTCTGGTCCTTGGTCTCCCTTGCCTGTTGCCCTTAGGCTGTAGCTGTCATAAGCTCTGTGGCTGCTGTTGCTGCTGCTTCTCCTTAAAACTCATTTTTGCTTGAGGGCTGAGGGAGGGTGCCCGCCTCCTGGAGCACTCACACTAACCAGGTGAAGGTCCTGGGTTCCTTGGAGAAGGAAACACAGAAGGATCTTTAGCTGGGTGTGCCAACCTTCCCCCTCCCCCATACCAGCCCTATCTGCAGCCTTCTCACTTTTTTGCCTTTTCTCCTTATGGGAGAAATGGCTTAAGCATTTCTGTGAAATGCCAACCTCCAATCCCTCTCCACTTCTCCGGTGTTATTTATTTATTTATTTATTTATTTATTTATTTATTTATGTAGAGACAGTGTCTCACTCTGTTACCCAGGCTGGAGTGCAGTGGTGCAATGACAGCTTCATAGCTCACTGCAGCCTTCATCTCCTGGCCTCAAGTGATCCTCCTACCTTGGCCTTCCAGAGTGCTGAGATGACAAGTGTGAACCCTGCATCTGACCTTCTATCTCTCTGAATGCCACCCACCCAAACAGGCCAAGTGCCATTGGCACCTGCTCTGTGACCTCACTCCAGTTCATGGTGCCCTTTGAAATCCTCAGCCTCTCTGTGGCACCTTCACCTGCCATTCAGCACACATGAATGTTCTTGTCAGCTACATGGGTGATTTTTGTTGCTCTGTCTTCTAGCCCAACTGCAGGCCCTGGGAAGGAAAGGAGCACGCTTCCCATAGGCTTCTTTGAACCTGACACTGGGCAGGAGGCATGCAAACAGCCAACACTTAATGATAGTCAATGATGAGACCAATACCAACAGTGGTCAATAGTCCATGCCTTCTGTATGTGGAGGTCTCAGTGCTTCCACTGGCCAGCTCTCGGACCCAGCGTGAGTCATTCTGCTTTGCTAGGCACTAGTATGTTCATCTGTGAGATGGGTCAGGTACTAGCTGTCCACCTCACCATGCTATTATAAGGACCTAATGGCATCATGGGTGTGACATCCAGTCGTCATCATTAGCATCATCTACTTCATCCTCTAGGGGACCTCCCACTAGCTAAGAATACAGCCCAGACTCGCCCTCTTTGTCTGTTTCTGGGTTGACCCCCTCTGAGAGCCCTGGGCGATGGACAGCCCCACAGTGGCCACCCCTTCTGTGTGGGCCTCCCCGTTTCCTCCTCCAGCCTCTCAGCTGCAGGGGTGGGGACAAGATTCACTTTGCTCTTTGTGTACTGGGCAGAGCCGTGCCAGGGACGGGTGGGGACAGTTGCCCAGCTGCCCCAGCCACCTCCCTACCCCCACTGCTTCCCTGCCCCCAAGTTGGCATGGGGAGGGCAGCTAAATGTGTGGCAGCAAGTAGACATCAAAGGGCAGGGGCATCCCTGGCTGGGAGAACACGACTTAAGCTCAGACCAGAGAATCCCCTGCTGGCAGAGTCTGGGGACAGCTGGGGAAGCGTCTTAAAGCCAGTGGTCTCGGTCCCTAGACTGGTGTGGAAAGAGCAGAAGACTAGAAGCCCAGGCAGCTTACAGCCAGGCTCCCCTTGCCCCATGCCTATGAGCTCTTAGGACAGTCATCCTCCGCCACGGGGGAGCTAACGTGGTATAGAGCAGCAGTCTTCAAGCTTTTTGGTTTCAGGACCCCTTAACACTCTCAAAAAGTACTGAAGACCCCAAAGAGCTTTTGTTTATGTGGGGTATGTCTGTTGACATTTATTGAGAAATTACATTTTTATTTACATATGAATTTAAAATATCAGTAATAAACCCATTATATGTTATGATATAAATCACATTTTTAATGGAAAAACTATTTTACAAAGCAAAACTAAAATTAGAAAGTGTCACTCCTTTACAGTCTTAGAAATTTTTTAAATTTGGAACTTCATAGAAGTGAAAAGGGCAAATCATGTCTTAACAATATTAGGAAAATTGTTTTTACCTCAGAGACAGAGGAGGCCCAGGGCTACACTTGGAAGAACCCTGCATGGAAGGACAACCGTGAACGTTGAAGTTGGGCACAGTGGGCAGAAATCCCTGCTGATACATTTTTCTTCTGGTGCGACTGGCCTCACTTTTCTTGTCTGTAAAAGGGAATTACTATCACCTGACTCAAACTATTGAGAGGATTAAGTAGGAAAAGTACAGAACACTTGAGATAGTAAACTTAGCCAGCATCTTTTTGGGGGGGCCTCAGTTTCCTCATTTGTTAGACAAAGGGATGGACTGAAAAATATCTAAAGTGCTTCCCAGCTTCAACAGGCTGTGGTTGAGCAGTGAGAAATGTTCCAGAATTCCACACAGTCCCACTCCAGCTCCAGAGGCTGTGTTTCCCTTTTCAGCTCATGCTGACACAAAGGTACATTCTGTTCAGCGGCGCGTGGAAAAACATGTGAATTCAGTTAGAAGCGCACTTCAGACTCCTCCAGGACGCCCTTGTGCTTCTAATCTTGCATGCTAACTTAGATATACGTCTGCCACTCACGACATGCCTGCCCATGATGCTGCCTAGGGGATGTGTCCCCTCCATGCAAAGAAATCCAGGTACACAGAAGCACAGAGATCCCTAACCCCGAAGCGCCTCCACAAGGCAGTGTGTGCATGTGCCCGTGCAGAGACAGGTGAGCACCGGCGCGCACGGTCGTGCCCAGCACACGAAGGCACAAGTACAAGCTCACACGCATGCACTCACGCGCAGCCACACAGGCGGATGGCCCCAGAGACAGCCCGGGAGAGCACACAGCGGCCACTCCTCCCCTTCGGTGACTCCCAGACTCGGGC
>NW_012109363.1:913173-913801 GCF_000951045.1 Mandrillus leucophaeus | reverse complement strand
AAGGCTGGGCATGGTGGCTCACGCTTGTAATCCCAGCACTTTGGGAGGCCAAGGAGGGCGAATCACCTGAGGTCAGGAGTTTCAGACCAGCCTGGCCAACATGGTGAAACCCCATCTGTACTAAAAATACAATAATTATCTGGGTGTGGTGGCAGGTACCTGTAATCTGGGCTACTTGGAAGGTTGAGGCAGGAGAATCACTTGAACCTGGGAGGCAGAGGTTGCAGTGAGCCAAGATCGTGCCATTGCACTCCAGCCTGGGCAACAAAAGCACAACTCAGTCTCAAAAAATTAAAACAAAAACAAAAACAAAAAACAAAAAAATGCACTTTTTTTTTTAAATTTATTTTTTTTAGACAGAGTCTTGCTCTGTCACCCAGGCTGGGGTGCAGTAGTGCCATCTCAGGTCTCGGCAACCTCTGTCTCCCAGGTTCAAGTAATTCTGCTTCAGCTTCCCGAGTAGCTAGGATTACAGGCATGCACCACTACACCTGGCTAATATTTGTAATTTTAATAGAGACAGGGTGTCTCCATGTTGGTCAGGCTGATCTTGAACTCCCGACCTCAGGTGACCCGCTCGCCTCTGCCTCCCAAAGTGCTGGGATTACAGGCGTGAGCCACTGTGCCC
>NW_012109363.1:888478-910258 GCF_000951045.1 Mandrillus leucophaeus | reverse complement strand
GGGGCTGCTGGCCCTCTCCGCGCTCGGCTTCTGCCTCATGCTGCAAGTCAGCGCTAAGAGGCCCCCCAAGACGCCCCCCTGCCCGCCCAGCTGCTCCTGCACCAGGGACACCGCCTTCTGCGTGGATTCAAAGGCAGTGCCCAGGAACCTGCCCTCGGAGGTCATCTCCCTGTGAGTGTCCAGCCCCGGCCTTGAGGGTGGGGAGGGAGAGGAGGCCGAGGACAGCTCTGGGAGAGGACAGGAGAACCCTCGCTCCCCCTCTTCAGAGTGTGGGGACCAGGGGGACTGCAGGGGTCCTCAGGGTTGGAGAGTCCAGGCCCCAATCAGGCAGGGAGTTCTGCAGTTTTGCAGCCTCAGCGGCCATGGGTGGGGAAAGCAGGAGTTCACCACCAAGAATGAATCATCACCACCACGAGCGTCAGTGAGACCTACTGTGTGCTGGGCTCCAGACTTGGCGGTGGGGGGGGGCTTGCTTACACGAGCATGTGGACTCCTGCCTGTGATGTCACACCAAGGGCAGGAGAGTGGCAGCCAGGGCAGGTGGGAATGAGCTCTGCCCTCCCAGCACCCTGGCATGGGGCACACGCCTGCCACTGACCAGCCACTTGGCACCCAGCCCGGCCAGCCTGTCACTTGCAACAGCCAGCCTCAGGGGCTCCCCTTGTCTGTGGGACCAGAGAGGTTGTGAAGTCCTTAGGGACCAGGATGCCAGCCCCCACCCCCATGCCCCATCTCTCAACAGCACCCAGCCCATTGTGGGTGTTTGGATGATGATGATAACGGTGTGGGTGATGGAACCTTTTCTTGCCTGAGAGGGAAGCTGAGTCTGGGGCCATGGGTGCCCCAAGAGGCAATAGGGGAGGACTGTGGTGAAGGCAGGCAGTGAATTTGGGAAGAGAAGGGAAAGACACAGGTGGGGGCCAAGGTCGGTGAAATGGGGCGTTTCCAGGGCAAGTGAGTACAAAAGCCTCTGCCGTCCATGTTCACCTCTCCCTGCCTCAGCACAGCCCCTGCAGACCCCACAGTACTGACTCGGGTGTCCCCGCAGGACCCTGGTGAATGCCGCCTTCTCAGAGATCCACGATGGAGCGTTCTCCCACCTCCCGCTGCTGCAGTTCTTGTATGGATAGGGCCTTGTGGAAGGGTTGGGGGAGCTGTGGGGATGGTAGCAGGGAACAGATCCTGGGCTGGGGAGAGGGAGAGTGGACAGAGGCAGCCTCTGGAGACAAAGATGCAGGTGTCCCTTGCGTTTGTTCTGATAGGATGTACCCAAAAGGTGGGGCAGCCTGGAGTCAGGGGAGTCGGGGCAGCAGGAGGACAGCTAGGGATGGCACAGAGAAGCCAAGCACGGGGGATCTGGGGATGGGCTTGGCGCCTCTGGAGACCCAAGAGAGCTGGGTGCGATAACCTGGGCTAGTGCCTAAGGTGGGCACTGTGGGGCCATGTTAGAGACAGGTGACCCCAGGAATCACGGATCCCGGAAAGAGCTGGGGGCTGAAAGAAAGGGATGGCAGGAGTGTCTCCAACTCTACAAGATGCCGTCCATGAGGGACAGTTGTCCATGATGGGCTGGAGCGGGACAGAATGAGGGTGGGGGAGAGGGAGAGGAGATGCCACTGGGGAGGGCCAGGAGCTGGCTTGACAAGAGAACTCTGCCTCGGCCCATGTTTAGGAGCCAACAGGGACCCTGGGAGCTTCTGGGGCCAGAACAGGCTCCTGCCTGGCCTTGTTGCCCAGGTGGCCCAGGGATTCCCTATGGGGTCCCTAGGGGTGGCAGCAGGGCAGCCAGGTCTTGGGGAAGCCCAGGGCTGAGGCAGTGGGCTGGGGGCTGGGGCAGCAGGCACACCCTTGGAAGCTCTAATTCCACCTTTGTCTCTGCAGGTTGCTCAACTCCAACAAGTTTACACTGATTGGAGACAACGCCTTCACAGGACTGTCGCACCTGCAGTATCTGTGTGTGGGAGGGAAAGGGGCAATGGGAAAGAACAAGGGAGGGGGACCCCAGGCCTGGGCGGCCGAGGGACTGGGTAGGGATTGGATGAGAATGCCGTGGGAGGGGGAGGTGATGGGAGGCGAGAGCCCTTGCATCCCGTGACGGCAGGACCTGAGCAGAAGGTCGTTTCATTCGTTTTGCCTCTACCCTACCTGGTGCCCTATCCCTATGACTTGATGATGCCAGACTCCATTTGGAAACCTGTCTTGGGGACATGGGCTGAAATCTAGGCTGGGGCATAGGGCGAGTGCTGCTGGGGGTCTGGCATCCTGTGTGACCACTGAGGCAAGTTCCCGCTTTCCCCAGCTTCATTGAGAACAATGACATCTGGACATTATCCAAGTTCACCTTCCGAGGACTCAAGTCCTTGACTCACCTGTGAGTACGTCACACATATACACACTGCACCAAAGCCCCACCTCTCCTGTGGCCTTTGGCCTTGGTCATGATCTTCAGATGACCTGGGGGTCTCTCTTGCAGCTCGCTGGCCAACAATAACCTGCAGACACTGCCCAGAGACATCTTTCGGCCCCTGGACATCCTGAATGACTTGTAAGGCCCGAGTCCTGTCTCTTCCAACAGTGCTGCAGAGGGTGCATCCCTGGAGGGAGTGGTGTGGGAGTCAGAACTGGGATGGTCATAAGGTCTTGAGAAGCCGGGAGGGCTTGGGTCTGGGGGCCCCTGAGAAGGTGAGGAGGTAGAGTTAGATATAGATGGTAGCCTTCCAAACTGCATTTTTTCTCAAAGTGCGCCTGAGACACCATGTGTGTATGTTTTTGTTTGTTTGTTTGTTTGTTTTTTTCGATGGAGTCTCACTCTGTCACCCAGGCTGGAGTACAGTGGCACAATCTTGGCTCACTGCAACCTCCACCCCTTGGGTTCAAGTGATTCACCCTCAGCCTTCTGAGTAGCTGGGGCTACAGGTGTGTGCCACCACACCTGGCTAATTTTTTGTATTTTTAGTAGAGACGGGGTTTCACTATGTTGGCCAGGCTGGTCTCAAACTCCTAACCTTGTGATCTGCCAACCTCGGCCTCCCGAAGTGCTGGGATTACAGGCGTGAGCCACCATGCCCGGCCAAAAATGTGCTTTTCAAGGCTGGGCATGGTGGCTCACGCTTGTAATCCCAGCACTTTGGGAGGCCAAGGAGGGCGAATCACCTGAGGTCAGGAGTTTCAGACCAGCCTGGCCAACATGGTGAAACCCCATCTGTACTACCAAAGCCCCACCTCTCCTGTGGCCTTTGGCCTTGGTCATGATCTTCAGATGACCTGGGGGTCTCTCTTGCAGCTCGCTGGCCAACAATAACCTGCAGACACTGCCCAGAGACATCTTTCGGCCCCTGGACATCCTGAATGACTTGTAAGGCCCGAGTCCTGTCTCTTCCAACAGTGCTGCAGAGGGTGCATCCCTGGAGGGAGTGGTGTGGGAGTCAGAACTGGGATGGTCATAAGGTCTTGAGAAGCCGGGGGGGCTTGGGTCTGGGGGCCCCTGAGAAGGTGAGGAGGTGGAGTTAGATATAGATGGTAGCCTTCCAAACTGCATTTTTTCTCAAAGTGCGCCTGAGACACCATGTGTGTATGTTTTTGTTTGTTTGTTTGTTTGTTTTTTTAGATGGAGTCTCACTCTGTCACCCAGGCTGGAGTACAGTGGCACCATCTCAGGGCTCGGCAACCTCTGTCTCCCAGGTTCAAGTAATTCTGCTTCAGCTTCCCGAGTAGCTAGGATTACAGGCATGCACCACTACACCTGGCTAATATTTGTAATTTTAATAGAGACAGGGTGTCTCCATGTTGGTCAGGCTGATCTTGAACTCCCGACCTCAGGTGACCCGCTCGCCTCTGCCTCCCAAAGTGCTGGGATTACAGGCGTGAGCCACTGTGCCCGGCCAACATGTGCTTTTTTTTTTTTTTTTTTTGAGACAGAGTCTCACTCTGTTGCCCAGGCTGGAGTGCAATGGCGTGATCTCTGCTCACTGCAATCTCTGCCTCCCAGGTTCAAGCGATTCTCCTGCCTCAGCCTCCCAAGTAGCTGGGACCACAGGTGTGTGCCACCACACCTGAGTAATTTTTGTATTTTTAGTAGAGCTGGGAATTCACCATGTTGGCCAGGTTGGTCTCAAACTCTTGACCTTGCGATCCACCCACCTCAGCCTCCCAAAGTGCTGGGATTACAGGTGTGAGCCAGCACGCCCAGCCTGTGCTTTTTAAATTTATATTTGATTGGACTCCACATTAAAGTTCAATCAGGGGGAGGAGAGTTTGAAAGTTTTGAGTAAGTAGTATATAGCATATAGTAGTGTCTAGCATAGCCACACTCATTTATCATTATTTATAAGAAAATAAAAGCGTTGGATTGTGGGAGGCTTAGAGAAGCAGGGATGCAACGTACTGCTGTTCAGGTTGCATACTGCAAAAGCCAACCTGGCCAAAAAGGTCAGCGAGGGCTGAAACTGACTCCATATTCTGCTGGCCAAGCCTGTGTCTATGGGGCTGCATCCAGCCAGAGGAAACCTTTTCTCTAATCAATACGAAGATGCATGTGAAAGACTTGCAACAGCCTTGACCAGCTCTATTTCTGAAAACCTGGAGGGCCTGGGTGGGCAGAGCCCTGAGAGCCTGTCTCTCTCTGTGCCCTCCTCCTCTGCCCTCATGATGTAGGGACCTGCGGGGCAACTCACTCAACTGCGACTGCAAGGTGAAGTGGTTGGTGGAGTGGCTGGCACACACCAACACCACGGTGGCGCCCATCTACTGTGCCAGCCCTCCCCGCTTCCAGGAGCACAAGGTGCAGGACCTGCCGCTGCGGGAGTTCGACTGCATCACTACGGGTAGGAGGTGCCCCTGCCTTGGGTGTCAGCCCACGTCTACCCCAAGGCAGCTTTACAGGCGTGAAACCCCCCACCCTGCCCCACGACACCCAGTGGCAGCAGTAAAGCAACCACCATCACCCAAGCAGCCCTTCCCTTCTCCCTCTGGTCTTCAGTAACACACCTCTCATCTTGCAGATTTCGTGCTGTACCAGACCCTGTCCTTCCCAGCAGTGTCGGCTGAGCCCTTTCTCTACTCCAGTGACCTCTATTTGGCTCTGGCCCAGCCAGGTGTCAGTGCCTGCACCATCCTGAAGTGGGACTATGTTGAGCGGCAGCTTCGAGACTATGACAGAATCCCAGGTACCTGCACCCAATCTGGTTCTGCTGACCCTTGCCAGGGGGACGGGGGAGTGGACTCCGTCATTTAACCCCATTGAGTTTCTGTAGGTAGAGGGATAGATGAGACATATTCTCTGCCCACAAGAACTTTCCAGTCTTTGGGAGGAGGCCAATATATACACAGATATCATCCATATGATAGGCAGATGTTAAGAGGGAGATATGAACATGATGCTCTAGCAGCACAAAGGACAAGCCTACCCTGGGCAATCAGGGAAGGCTTCCTGGTGGAGGGGGAATACCTAAGCTGAGTCTTGAAGGAGAGAGGAAAGGGAGGACTCAGAGGTGATCCCCAGGTATCTGGCTTACATAATTAGATGGACTGGGAAATGAGGAGGAGACAGGAGTGACTATTGAGCAGTTTTGGATCTACCAAGTTTGAACTGAGTCTTGAAAGCTGAAGGAGACTTAGCTAGGAGCAAAAAAAGTGGAAAGAGTGTTTTGGCAGAGGAAACAGCATGAACAAAGTCAAGGAGGTGTGCAATAACTTAGTATGTGACTGTGTGTATGTGTGCAAATCATAAGCAGCTTGTATGACAAGGGATAAGGTTCAAGGTGGGGAGTGGCAACCAGAGATTCATGAGTACCAGCTCATTGACAGGGTTTAGGCAGAATGTGTGATCCAGTCCGCATTTTAGAAAGCTTCTTGCATGGAAAAAGGCTAGGTGTGGGGCCAGACATGAGGGCAAAACAGTAGGGGGATATGTGCCTGTCTGCTAGAGGGGTGCTGGAGCCTGGATATGAGACAGTAGCAGTGGGGATGGAGGGAGATATTTAGAAAGAAGGGTTAAACTGACACCAGATAAAATAGAAAACTTACATTGGCCTGTCTCCATTAAGGAGCTTGAAGTCAGTATTAAAGAAAAAAACAAAAACAAAACACCTTCCCCTAGAAAAACCTCCTGGCCCAGAGAGCTCCCCTGGTGAACGCTATCAAACATTTAAGGAGGAACTAACACCAATCTACATACACACTCTTAGAAAGTAGAAGGGAAGGCTGTCGGGACTTGAGGACTGATCAGGGAAGGGTGAGTGGAGGAGAGAAAGGTGTTAGGGATGACTGCCAGGTTTCTGGATTGGGAGACTAGTGGAGCCACAGCTGAAATCAAGAACAGAGGAGGAGGAGGGCAGGCTCAGCGATGGGTATGGAGCTCCATTGTCAGTTGTGAGTCATGACTGAGTTTGAGGTGCTTGTGTGGGTGTGTGGGCCAGAAGAGTATGAGGGAAGATTAGGAGCTGGGGTGTGGCATGGGGATCATTAGCATCTGGGCAGGGCAGACCAAGCTCCAAAGAAGGGATTTAGGCAGTGACTGCCAGAGCCTGAGGCTCTACACAAATTTCTCTTAGGGGAAAGGTGGGGTTGCAGTGAGAAGGAAGGAGGGGTGAATTGGGGATGTCAAAGTAGAGATGCTGGGCAGCAGCTGGAGACCCCAGGACAGGTGAGCAGTGTGTGGTTTGATGTGCCTGGTGCCCCAGAAGGGCTCCGATGAAGCTGATTGTGAGTACAGGTGCACATGGGCATGCATGCTTGTACATAAAAGCCCTTTCAAAAGTGAGAACTCTTGGGAGGATGTGTTCTCATGTGCTGTGATGCAAACAGCAAGGTGTCTTGGGTATACCTAAGATTCCTCTCCCCTGTGTGGATCCACTCAAATTCTTCCTCCCTTCCCTGCCTGGCCACTGCCAGTGGGGTAGCTTTGGGCAAGTCACTTGCTCTCTCTGAGCCTCTCAGTTTCTTTCTGTGTGAAACAGACAAAATCACAGGGTCCTTTCCAGAGTAATGAATTCCTCATCGATGTAACATGTGCTTACATTCAGCATAGTGACTGCACACAATAAAAATTCAATAACTGACATTATGGTTAAGCAACGAGTCACTATCGAGGGATACCTATTTTGTGCTGTATCAGCTTATATTTGAACCCTAGGGGTATGGGTGGAACAAGGGTGATACTAAAACTGGCTATTAGCTGTGAAACAACTGGAAAGCATTGAGCACTTAGTGGATGAACTTCAGTGTGGGTGGAATGGTATAGCACAGAGTCTTAGTCCTGGTCCAAGGTTAGAAGAGACTGGCCTTCTCCAAGGGGGTGGGATGGAGTGGGAGCTGCCAGCCTGCCTGATGCTGCCTGCCCCTGTCCTGGCACAGCCCCCTCTGCAGTGCACTGCAAGCCGATGGTGGTGGACAGCCAGCTGTATGTGGTCGTGGCCCAGCTGTTTGGTGGCTCTTACATTTACCACTGGGATCCCAACACCACGCGCTTCACAAAGCTGCAGGATATCGACCCACAGCGCGTGCGCAAGCCTAATGACCTAGAAGCCTTCCGCATCGACGGCGACTGGTACTTTGCCGTGGCCGACAGCTCCAAGGCGGGCGCCACCAGCCTCTACCGCTGGCACCAGAATGGCTTCTACTCCCACCAGGCGCTGCACCCCTGGCACCGCGACACCGACCTGGAGTTTGTGGATGGTGAGGGCAAGCCACGGCTGATTGTGTCCAGCAGCTCCCAGGCACCGGTCATCTATCAGTGGAGTCGCACACAGAAGCAGTTTGTGGCCCAGGGTGAGGTGACTCAGGTGCCTGATGCCCAAGCTGTGAAACACTTTCGTGCCGGCCGCGACAGTTACCTGTGCCTCAGCCGTTACATTGGTGACTCCAAGATCCTGCGCTGGGAGGGTACCCGCTTCTCGGAGGTGCAGGCCCTGCCCTCCCGGGGTTCGCTGGCCCTGCAGCCCTTCCTTGTGGGTGGCCGCCGCTACCTGGCGCTGGGCAGCGATTTCTCCTTCACCCAGATCTACCAGTGGGATGAAGGACGACAGAAGTTTGTACGGTTCCAGGAACTGGCTGTGCAGGCTCCTCGGGCCTTCTGCTACATGCCTGCTGGGGATGCCCAGCTACTCCTGGCCCCCAGTTTCAAGGGACAGACGCTGGTTTATAGACACGTTGTGGTGGATCTCAGTGCCTAGGGTGGTGCCAAGGCCTCTGGGCTCCTCAGGGTGGCCACTGGAGGATGGGTGGGGGCCTCTGTGAGCACCACGTGTGCCCGTGTGAAGACGCAAGGCCAACCTGCATCCATGCCCTTGCATCTGCACATGCCCAGTGTGCACAGGCACACCCTGTGGACTGGCCCAGGAGTACATGCATCATCACTGCAATCAGCATGAACACCAGGCACCCCTGGGACACCTAGCGCCCAGTTCCTGTGACCCCAACCATAGCCCCCCCTCCTCTGCAGCCTTCCCCATGTTCTGCCCCCTGTCTTATGCATATGAGTGGTGCAGGGTGCTGGGAGCGAGGGGGGCCGCACCCTCCCGTCCTTGTGCTTCTCCTGGCCCTCTGGCCTTTCCTGTTGGTGCTCCAGGCATTGTTTACCTGCTCTTGCTCCCCACTGTAGCCCACGGCCATATCTGTCATACTTCCCCGGGGGCACTCACCCCTGCCCCAACCTGTCTGCATGCTCACATGGACGCGGACAGACACACTCAGTTACACACTCACACGCCCGGTCTGCACTCCTTGTCTGTCTGTAAACGTGTTAGGGCACGTGTGCATACAAGCAGATTCAGCACTGCCTACCAGGCTCTCCTGTTACCTTGCCTCTCTGCTTGGAGGGGGCCCCCTTTGCTCACCCCCAGCGTGCCCCCCACCCAGAACTGATAAGGATGAGAATGGTGGTGCCAGCTTCTGAGGGCCTGCTTGGCCTCCTGGGGGCAAAGCCCCTCTGCCTGAAGCAATAACAACAGCAGCAAAAGCAGCCCCGGGGAGCTGCCGGGGTGTCTGTCTCTGTTCTCCTTGGCGTTTCCTTCATGGCCCTGAATCCCAGCTCACCCATGGATGGAAGACCTCCCGCCCCCCGCCTTCAACTGAAAGCCTCTCTGCCTTCCTTCCTGTGGCTGTTGCTTTCTCAGGCTTGGACTGTCCCCTGGTTCACCCTGTCTTTGGGATGTGGTCCCTGAGCTGGGCAGGCTCCTTGGGTGGATTAGAGAGCTGGCCAAGCTATAAGCACCTGAGCTACCTGCAAGGGTGCCCAGAGTGGAGCTTGGCCTGAGGGCATGTTGTAGCCCTGGCCCCCCCAGTCCACAGAGGCCCCCAGGAACACTGCCTTTCAGTGGACAGGGTAGGGACTGGTGGGAGGGGCCCCATGAGCCTAGCTTCTGCTGCCCTCTGCTGTCTGCTGAGATGCCAAGCTAGTGGAGAGGGAGTGGGCTGGGGTGGCCCTGCCCTGTGCCCAAGTGGTGTGATGCTCCTTGTGGCAGGATACCAGGGTACTGGGGGGCAATGCTATGATTCACTTGCTTCAAATAAAAAGCTCCCTCCCCATAACCGGCTCTCGGGTGTCATCAAAATGTTTCATTGAAAATGGAGCCTGGCCCTGCCTGCCCTGCCGCCCACGGGGAGCCTGGCAATGGCTTCCAGACCTTCTTCCTCCTGGCTCCCTTCTTTCTGAGAAGTGGGCATCCCCAAGGTCAGCTGGGGCTGGGGTCAGGAGTTCACAGGGATGACACTCAGGTGCTGGTGTGATGAGTCTCCAGCACCTGGGGCTGACTCACAGCTAGTGTTCCTTCCTGGAGATTACAGTCCGGGCACCCACGAAGACTTGAGTCTGTCCTGCCATCAGGCCAACTCCAACCGGTGGGGCTGAGGATGATCTCAGCAGTCCGTCTTCTTTTATCCCGATGCCTGTTCCTCCACTGGGCAAATGTCTGTCATTGCCACCACATCCACCCAGATGAGACCTGGGAGTCCTAGGTGACATCTGAATCTCTCTTCTCCCATATTTCATAAGCCAAGTCCTCTCCATTCTTTGTCCCAAAGGTTTGCTAGATGGGCACTTTTTTGTTTTGCTCTTTCCCAGCTCAAAGCTTTGTCCAAACCCTCCTCATCGCCCATTGTCTTGGGTCACTTGCCAGTCCCCGCCAACCCGCTTCTCAGTCTGATTTTTTTTTTTGAGTTGAGTTGAGTTTCACTCTTGTTGTCTAGGCTGGAGTGCAATGGCGCGATCTCGGCTCACCACAACCTCTGCTTCCCAGGTTCAAGCGATTCTCCTGCCTCAGCTTCCCAAGTAGCTGGGGTTACAGGAATGCGCCACCATACCCAGCGACTTTTTTTGTATTTTTAGTAGAGATGGGGTTTCTCCACGTTGGTCAGGTTGGTCTCAAACTCCTGACCTCAGGCGATCTGCCGGCCTCGGCCTCCCAAAGTGCTGGGATTATAGGCGTGAGCCACTGGCCTGGCCTTTTTTTTTTTTTTGAGATACAGTTTCTCTCTTGTTACCCAGGCTGGAGTAAAGTGGCCCTGTCTTGGCTCACTGCAACCTCTGCCTCCCAGGTTCAAGCGATTCTCCTGCCTCAGCCTTTCGAGTAGCTGGGACTACAGGTGCCACCACCACGCCCGGTTAATTTTTGTATTTTTAGTAGAGACAGAGTTTCACCATGTTGGCCAGGCTGGTGTTGAACTCCCGACCTCAGGTGATCCGCCCGTCTCGGCCTCCCAAAGTGCTGAGATTATAGATGTAAGCCACCACGCTCGACCATCGGTCTGATCTTTCTAACATACACGTTCCTCCTGTCCTCCCCTGCTCAGGAACCTGCCTTGGCTTCCTGCTCAACAAGCCCATGAGCCTCTGCCCAACATGAAGATCTTCTGTGACCTGGTCCCACTGTACACACCCAAGCCCTGTGGGCAGTCAGGGTCCCTCAACATCTCCGTGAGTGGAATTGAGAGAGCCTAAGACCGTCAGATGGGGGCCGGGTGGGGTCAGTGCTCAGGGTGTCAGTGCAAGTAATGAGGTTTCGGGGACAGCACACTGAATGGCAAAACAGGTGTTGTCGAGTGGCTGGGACCCCTCTTCTCCTCTTCCCCCGTGGGCTTGAGTAAACGGAATCCTTTTGTGGCCTTGTGTGGGTTGGTGATAGTGCACGGGACAAGAGATGGAAACGGGGCAAATGATAGATCCTTGGGCGGGGTGCTTGCTGTGTGACCCTGGGCAGGTCAAATCCCTTCTCTGGGTCTCCAGGTTTTCATTTGTCCTTCAGAGCCCCTTTCAGCTCTCGCATGTCACAAAACCCCCTTCATTTCTCTGTCTTCAGCGAGCACCTGTGAGCAGCTGGGCGCAGAGGATTGGGTCATAGTCAGAGAGCCCAGGGAGCTCACAGCCAGCCCAGGGAGTGGAGAACTGGAAACAGTGGGGTCTGGAGCGTGGATAACATGGGTGTGAATTCTGGCTCAGTCCCTTCCCGTGGTGTGAGATTTCAAGCAAGTCAGCTGATTCCCCTGAGCTTCAATTTCTCCTTCTGTGAAGCAGATTTAAAAACTCCACTTCACGGGTTCTTGATTCTGCCAACCGGGTGAAACCAGCTAGTAACACTCAGCCACGTTACTTAGTCTATTTGTGCCTCGGTTTTTCTTATTTGTAAAATGAGTATAATCGTGATACCCACCTGACAGGGTTTGTTTGTTTTTTCCAGCTTAGGCTGGAGTGCAGTAGTGTGATCTTGACTCACTGCAACCTCCGCCTCCTAGGTTCAATTAATTGTCCTGCCTCAGCCTCCCAAGTAGCTGGGACTACAGGAGCATGCCCCCTGCCTGGTTAATTTTCGTATTTTTAGTAGAGACGGGGTTTCACCATGTTCGCCAGGCTGGTCTTAAACTCCTGACCTCAATGATCTGCCCTCCTTGGCCTCCCAAAGTGCTGGGATTACAGGCATGAGCCACCGCGTCCTACCCTGACAGGGTTATTTCTCATGAGAGTGAAATGCATTAGCATATGTAAGTCCATTGGTGTAGTGTTTTGCCTTGGTCTATAGGAATATATGAAAACAGAAGTGGCTCAGATAAGGGTGTTTTGTGCAAGAGGAGGAGGTGGATCTTTGGAGAGAACTGTCTGTGGGTGATGGTTCCTCACCCATCCTCAGTCTCAGAGCCCTTGTGCCCCATATCTTACCTGTAGCCTCTGACCCGGCCTCCTCGCCCCCAGCAATAGGTGACTTACCTGCTTTCCACCTCCTCAAACATGCTCTTAGCTTAGCAGGCACCTCCATCATCCTGGGGAGGCCTGTCCTTCTTTTCCAAATGGGAAACAAGCCCTTATCCTGTGCTTGGGAGAGGTTGCCAGGGAAAGTGGGTTGAGTCTCCCAGACATGCTGGCACTCTGCTGCCCAGTAGAAAGATAAATATCACTTTGACAGCTGCTGCTCCCCGGGGGGAGCTCTTCTGATGGGTGGGAGGCACTTTCCTCCCTTGGCCTGAGTGCCCCGCTTTCTGTGTGTGCCTGCTGGGTCACTTGCCCTGGGGCTTGTCCACGTCCAGAGTGCTGCTTAGCAACCCAGTAGAACTGGGTGACTGTGTCAACAGCTCAGGACCAAAGGCTGCAAGAGGCAAGGTCCACTCACTCTGCCAAGACCAGGGATGGTGACACTCCTCAGCTGCCAGCCTCTTGCCCTCCATGCTGAGCCTTGCTGTCAGCGCAGACCTCTGACATCTCTTCTCTTAGATTTCCCAAGCACAGGCATTGGGACCAGGAGTCTCCATCCGTGAGACCATTCCAGCTGAGTGGGCTTTGGGTGGGCCCAGGGAACGTTTCCCAGCAAATGGGGGTAGACAGAGGCGTGTGATGCTAAGGTCAGGCACGTGGCCCCAGAAGGCAGCCATCGGGGAAGGGACAGTTCTGCAGCACGCACCAAAGGACCTGAGGCTCACATGTGCAGTGACCTCCTAAGTCATGGATGTCCCTTTCCTCCTGAGCTGCTCCCCTCTTCAGTCACACCTTTCCTCCTTCAGGGAGACCCAGGACACTTTTCACCTAGAGAACCATGTCTGTGCCTAAAGATGGACAGGGGCTGGGGCCTTCCTTAGGGGTTCCTCTAGCCCTTGGCCTTTTTGGTTATTCCAGTGTGTGTGTGTAAGGGGGGAAAGGCAAATGTGAGGGGGTGGTTAAGAGAGGAGAGGGAGACATGGGGCCTTGGGGGAGTTTCTGCTGTGGGCTGGTTTCACTGCTAGCTCTCACACCCAGCAATACCAATAAAACTGATGATAATAATTAAGACCATATAATCACCATGTGTTTATTTATCCCCCAGAAGCCTCCTTTCCCTGGCCCCATGATTACCTATTCCATCCTTATGATAGCTGGTGGGCGTTAACTGTGGCTCCAATAAAAAGCAGTAACTGCCTGTGTTTCCACCCCACACGCCCGGACTGCTTTGCTCCCACCCTTTGCAGGGTGGGAGGGACACTATTTTCAGAGGGAACAACAGAGGCAGTAAGCTGAAGATGTCAAAAAGAATGAAACCTCACAGGGCAAGTAGTAGAAGCAGCAAGGTTTGCCTTCTGTTTTAGAGCCTTCCCCCTTCTTCCTGGTGTCTGCCTCCCGCCCAGAGAAACTTCTCCGGTTCCACGACCCTCTGCAGGACCACTCAGCCTGCAGCTGCTGATCTCTCAGAAGACTGATCAAGCCGAGCATGTAGCCACCAGCCGGAAATAAATACCACTGGGTGATACTGGGAAAGTTGCTTTTCACCACTGAGCGTCCTATTTCCTACATGTTAAAAAGGATGTTTGCAAAGACTAAGACCTTGCGTGCAAACGTGCATTACAAAATGGCAATGGTTGATACTACTATTAAGGGCCCAGTGATATTTGTGTATTTGACTCAGAGGAATAGGTGGAATTTCAAACTTCTGCTGAAGAAGGAGTGTGGGAGCTGGGAGCTCTATCCAGAATGCCTCAAATCATCGCGGTCAGCCTGCCCCAGAGTCAGGGCTCTGGAAAGGCATCCCAGAGAGAAGGGAACTCCTGAAACCTGCGGGGGCGAAGAGTCCCTCAGGTTCCCTCTCCCCCCACGCCTCCCCCCTCTCCCTCCTGGACCCACTGGTGTGAGACCCGGACTTGGGGGAGCTCAGCCAAGCTTCCTGCCTGAGCCTGCAGAGATCCTCCCCTCTACCCCACCAACCACATCTCATGCCTTTACCCATTTCACAGAGGGGAAAATGAGGTGAGAGGGAAAGACACCGGGAAAAGCCAGTTAAGGGTCGAGAAAACTCTGGAGTCCAGATTTTCTTTGTGTGCCGACCCCCACACTCCCCCTGCTTTTTCGTTACAGCTTCCCACGCTCTAATCTTTCCGATTGGGAAGGTGACTCCACTGTGGGCCCCGCGCGCGAGTCCCGCTGCACATCGCCCCTTTAAGGGGCCGGCCTCTCGCCTCCCTGACCTCGCCCCGCCCCCGCCGCAGCCACACTGCGCCTGCGTGGCGAGCCGGAGCCCTGGGGTTGGGCAGCACTCGGTTCCGTGCAACTTTCAAGTGAGTTGCAAACTCCGCCCTGCAGGCCGGTGCTGGTGGCCCGGCGCGCTGGCACCGCGGCGACCCGCTCCAGCGCGCGACCAGCAGCAAGGGCCGAGCGCCGGGTTCTCCGCGGCAGGAAGGGCGGGTGGGAGCTGTAACTGTCCCGGCCGCGGGGCGCGCCCGCTCCCAAGCTCCAAAGCCCTCCCCGCCGGGGCCGCTTTGCCTCGGGTCTCCCCGTTCTCCAGGTCCCCTGAACTGCACAGTCGGAGGCCGTGGGCGGCGGGCTCTGCCTCCGCCAAGGAGCAGCCGGATCGCCCCTCTGCTTCCCGCAACTGCCCTGATCCCCCCCGTTCCAGCCCTTGAGTGAACGTCCTTCTGAGCGGCTTCCTGGGGTTCTCCCCACGTCCCCAAGGCCGGCAAGATGGTGTCCTGGATGATCTGTCGCCTGGTGGTGTGAGTATGGCCGCCCTCAGACCTCCTCTACCCCGGGGTGCCGTCCCGCCCCTGTGGTGGAAGCTGTGGACGTCTATGGGAGGGGGAACTTTCTGAGCTCCGCCCTCCAGCACTCCATACCAGGGTTAACGGACCTGTGGGCTTGCACGCGGTGTCTGGGGTACCGCCCACTCCCCGCCCCACCAAGCCTCGTTGGCTGAGGACGACCCCTGCCACACGCCACACACACTGCAAACAGATGCCTGGGGCCGAGGGCCACAGGCCTACTTTACTGCCCCTTGGCAAACACAAGGTGATATGGCACGTTGTGGGCGGAGAATCCAGGTGCCTGCTTGCCATCTGAGCAGTCACATGACTTACCATCCTGCTCCTCACCTTTGAGTACGCCAACACCTGGCTCCCATAGCACCTTCTGCAGCCCGGCAGTGCCAGGTCTGGTGACCCTGGGCCTGATTGCATGCCCATGGGAGGGGACAGTCTGGTGTTCTCACCCACTTCGTGGAGTGGCTGTCCTCTCGCTCCATCACGCACCCATGGGCCACCGGTGCAGGCCTGGGCAGGCTTAGATGTTTGTAAACAGCAGGGTGGGGAGGTGGCCTCCAGGGCTCTGACTCAGGCACAGGTTGTACAAGCCAAGCGAGAAAAACAGGGCGGGTACTGCCACCTTGCACCCCAGTGGGGAGAAATGGCCACCTGGCAAGGTGGGAGTGGGGCATAGTGCCCCTCACACTCCCCATGGCTGCTCTTCCAGGCTGGTGTTTGGGATGCTGTGTCCAGCTTATGCTTCCTATAAGGCTGTGAAGACCAAGAACATTCGTGAATATGTGAGCGTGGGGGTTTGGGTGTGTGTAGTAGGACCCGGTGAGGTGGGGAGGGTCTGAGCTGGCTTCTCCCTCCTCCAGGGGCAAGGTCATGTGGCACTTCCTGAGTGGAGTGGGGAGGGAGAGAGAATGGGCCCTGTTCAAGAGGGTGTAGATAGAGGGCAGGCCATTGGGGTGCCTGTGGAAGATCTCGTGGGTGAAGCTTGTTGGAGGCGGGCATAGGAATGAGCAGCAGTTTCTCAGAGCTCCTGTCCAGCCATGCGTGGGGGAAAGCAGCTATGCAGCCGGACAGGCTCCCTGGAATCTCTGGGCTAGACTGGCCCGGGTTGGGAGTTGGTGCTGCCAGCCCCAGGCTGACCTCTGCGCTCTCACCCCACAGGTGCGGTGGATGATGTACTGGATTGTTTTTGCACTCTTCATGGCCGCAGAGATCGTTACAGACATTTTTATCTCCTGGTATGGACACAGGGTCCGCAAACCATGGGTCAGGGGTGGCCCCTCCCAGCCCTGCTCCTTGGCTCACCCTGCCCCCTGCGCTGTGACAGGTTCCCTTTCTACTATGAGATCAAGATGGCCTTTGTGCTGTGGCTGCTCTCACCCTACACCAAAGGCGCCAGCCTGCTTTACCGCAAGTTTGTCCACCCGTCCCTGTCCCGCCATGAGAAGGTACCCCAGGGGGAGGCGGGAAGGGAGGCTTAGGGGTGTGTGTGAGGGAAAGAGCTCTGGACCTGGGATTTACGATGCTGGGGATACCAGGGTTCTATCCCAGTCCTGCTGCTGTTGAGGTGCAGGACCTTGACAGGGCCCAGCCTACCTCATCTTCTGGGATAATCAGGTGGGGTGCACATGAATGACCTCTGAGGATGGAAGTTGGTTTGGGGGTAGTGGTGGCAGCAGCTGGAGCATGGCCTGTCACTGAGGTGAATGGGTGGTGGCCCTGCTCTTGGTATGTGTTTGTGGCCCAGATTTGTGGCTCTGGGCACCAGCTGGGGCTGGGCTGGGCTGGGCTGGGCTGGGCTGGGTGGTGCCACAATCAGTGGCTTCTCAGAATCTGCAGAGGAAGAGGGACTCTGGCTGTCCACCTGAGCTCTCCTCCCCATCGGGTCCACAGGAGATCGACGCGTACATCGTGCAGGCCAAGGAGCGCAGCTACGAGACCGTGCTCACCTTCGGGAAGCGGGGCCTCAACATTGCCGCCTCGGCTGCTGTGCAGGCTGCCACCAAGGTGCTCCAGGCCCCCAGCCCTCCAGCAGCCCCCATCCCACCGCTAAGGCCCTTTGGGCTCATTCAGCTCCTCTGCCAGGGAGCCCAGAGATGGCAGCTGGGGAGCAGGGGTGAGAAGGTGACAGGGGATATTGGCAGAAACATGGAACTGGAGTCAGACCTTCCTTCCTGGCTCTGGCACGGAGCGTGAGCAGCGGCTCCTGCTCTCTGACTTTGGTTTCCTGTTGGTGCCACATTGGCGCGGGGCCAGAAGCTTGCTAAGCAGTTTTCACTTCTGCGTCTCAGCCCCAGTGATTAGCTGGTTGGCCGATTTCCCTGGGCAGTCTCCCCGCTGAAGCCTCTTCCCCCTTACAGAGTCAAGGGGCGCTGGCCGGCAGGCTGCGGAGCTTCTCCATGCAGGACCTGCGCTCCATCCCTGACGTGCCTGCCCCTGCCTACCAGGACCCCCTCTACCTGGAGGACCAGGTGTCCCACCGGAGGCCACCCATTGGTGAGTGGGCAGAGGGACCCAGAGCCATGCCAGGAGGGATGGCTTCCTTCACTCGCACCATGGCTTCCCCCAAGGCTCGAGGAAGAGCTGGTCTGGCCGCAGGCTTTCAGCTTCACCTCCTCCACACAGGGTACCGGGCTGGGGGCCTGCAGGACAGCGACACCGAGGATGAGTGTTGGTCGGATACTGAGGCAGTCCCCCGGGCGCCAGCCCGGCCCCGAGAGAAGCCGCTAATCCGTAGCCAGAGCCTGCGTGTGGTCAAGAGGAAGCCACCAGTGCGGGAGGTCAGTGTGGGAGGACGACAGGAGGGAGGAGGGCTCTGCTGGCTGGTGCTCCCCACACCCTCATGTTGTGCCTCCTCTCTCCCCAGGGCATCTCGCGCTCCCTGAAGGTTCGGACGAGGAAAAAGACTGTGCCCTCAGACATGGACAGCTAGGGTCTGCCGCATCTGGCCCCTTCTTACCTCGTGCCCTGCAGGGCTCCAGGGCTATTTGGAGCGACCTTTGGCAGCACATCTGGCCTGCACCAACTGCCTGGGCCCCGCCCTCCTGACTCCTGCTGATGGTTAAGGGCCAGGAGCAGATGCTGCCAAGGCCACATGCACCCACAATGTACCAAAGCAGCCTGGGCCCAGGGTTCTATTTATTGCCTTGCTCTGTCCTCTCCCTTCCCCAGTTGTGGGACAAGAGCCATCCCTGAACCCCTGCAAATGAAACTAAACGTCCACCTGGGTGTGTTCATTCCTTCCTGTCCTTCAAAGTACTTGATAGCCTTTCATAAGGCCTGGCGCGTGTGTCCTGGTTGTGTGTGTGTGTTGGTGAGTGAGGTCAGGTTTGCCAATGTTTTGATAAATAAATACATAAAGGGGTTCTGTTTCTCCTGATTCTTACTCCCATTGCTCGCATCACTCCCTTGAAATTGAACAGCCCAGTCCCAGCCTAGGTCTAAGGCTGAAGGAGCCCAGTCCTCTGGAGGAGACAGAACCATTGACAGAGAGTTGCGATGCAGCACATGATCTCACGAAGGAGCTCTTGGGGAGCTTTTGAGAGCATTGATGGGAAAGTGGGGACCAGTCCAGAGGACGGGTCAGAACCCAAAACTTCAGTTAGGCAGAAGTTAGGCCTTGGCAGGAAGGTGCAGCTGTAGAGAAACCAGTGGGAGCACAGGCAGGAGGGGCTTGGGGCAGCACGTTATTCCCATAGGGAGGTCGAAGCTAGACAGAAGAGGCCTGGGGAGGAGTATCTCCTCTAGGAGCCTTGAAGAAGGAGCCCCCTGGGGCAGCTCTGGGGACGTTTAGTTCTGTAAACACTCAGGAAACAGCAGGGGCACCATTGCACCTCCGAGGAGTGGCCACCAGAGGGCAGCAGTGGCCAGGATCTGGGCTGCCCTCGGCTTCCAGGTCAAGGAGGGTGGGGTTGGGAGACTGGCCAGAGCCTCGCCCTGCGGGGCCTGGCGGAATTCAGAAGGCCTCCAATGGCCCTTGCCTGCTGCTTGTGGTCACTGGTCCTTAGCCTGCCCCATCCAAGGAGTCTCCTCTGCTCTCCTGAGACCGAGGCTCTTTGCCTGGCTGGCTCCACTCCAACTCCTCCGATTCCTGAGGCAACTGGGGTACCCAGCTCTGCCCTCTCCTGCCCCTGATGCTGGTCTCGCCACGATGCCCAGGGTGCACCCCTCTGCCACGGCCGCACCTGCTCCTCCTCCCTGCTTTTGATTAAGCAAAGAGGTGGGTGAGAGTGTGGGATGAGAAGAGGGGAAACAGGGTGGTAACCTGGAGTGGCCCCAGAGTGTGGATTAACTCTTGGTGTGGGGATTATCTGGGTTTTATTTGGGGGAGGCTCTTAATCTGCTGCGGTGATTTAGCTTCTCACATATGGGGGCTCACTGGTGTCCAACATGGCCTGCCTTTGCATCGTGGGGTTGTCTTATCTCCTCATTAATTCATTCAAAAATGAATATTGAGCCTCGAGCAGGTACCAGACATGTTGCCAGACACTGCAGGGATGCAGGGAGTAGTAACGACTGGCGCCCAGAGCGTGGCTGCCCACGCAGACGCTGCTCTAAGCCCCTGGCATATATTAATTTAATTCTCATAACGATCTTGTGGGGGGCAGGTACATACTAGTCTTAGAGTCTCCATTTTACAAACAGGAAAACAGGCACAGAGAGGGCAAGTGATTTGCCCAAGGTCACATAGCTAGTAGGTAGCAGAAGGGCTTGGAATCAGGCAGTCTGGCTCCAGAGTCTGTGCACTTAATCACTAAGCAGTACCAGAGTGAAGGAGATGATTCTTGCTTGGGAGGCAAGGACACAGAGACTAACACGTATGGAATATTTGCTGTGTGCCTGACCTTGTACTGGGCATTTTACAGAGATGATTTCCTTGAATCCTCCCAACAAGCCTACCAAGTAGGGACTATATCCATTTTTTAAAGCAGGTTCGCACTGAATCGCCCAGGCTAGAATACAGCAGAACGATCATAGTACACTGCAGCCTTGAACTCCGGGACTCAAGGGATCCTCCCACCTCAGCCTCCTGAGTAGCTTGGACTACAGGCACTCTCCATCACACCTGGCTAATTACTATATTTTTTTTTGGTAAAGACAGGGTCTCCCTATGTTGCCCAGGCTGTTCTTGAATTCTGGGGCTCGAGTGATCCACCTGCATTGAACTCTGAAACTGCTGGGATTACAGTCATGAGCCACCGCACCCACAGGGCTATACTCATTTTACAGATGAAAAACCGAGGCTTGGAGAGCCACAACAACTTGTGTACCATTGTGCTGCTTGTGAGCCGGGGGCCCTGACTCCTGATGCACCTCTGCCTGGGTGTTGCATTGATAGAGGCGGGCTGGCAGGATCCATGTACCCAAACCGAGGGAACAAAACCAAAGGGGCTGGCCGGAAGCGGTGGCTCACACCTGTAATCCCAGCACTTTGGGAGGCGGAGGCGAGTGGATCACGAGGTCAGGAGATTGAGACCACGGTGAAACCCCGTCTCTACTAAAAATACAAAAAATTAGCCGGGCATGGTGGCAGGTGCCTGTAGCCCCAGCTACTCAGGAGGCTGAGGCAGGAGAATGACGTGAACCCGGGAGGCAGAGCTTGCAGTGAGCCGAGATCGCGCCATTGCACTCCAGCCTGGGCAACAGAGCAAGACTCCATCTCAAACAAAAACAAAAACAAAAACAAAAACAAAAAACAAACAAACAAAGAAAAAACCAGAAGGGCGCCAAGCGCAGTGACTCACCCCTGTAATCCTAGCACTTTGGAAGGCTGAGGCGGACAGATCACCTGAGGTCAGGAGTTCGAGACCAGCTGGCCAACATGATAAAACCCCGTCTCTACTAAAAATACAAAAATTAGCCGGGCATGGTGGCACGTGCCTGTAATCCCAGTTACTCAGGAGGCTGAGGCACAGGAATTGCTTGAGCCGGGGAGGCAGAGGTTTCAGTGAGCCGAGATTGAGCCACTGCACTCCAGCCTGGGTGACACAGCAAGACTCCGTCTCCAAAAAAAAATAAATAAACCCAGAAGGGCATGTGATGAATGGCAAAACAAAACAGAGTGAAAGAAAACAGAGTTGGGGAGAGGCCTGAAGTCGTGGGGTGGTGAGGGAGATTTCACTGGGGCGGGGGCTTCACTTGCCCTCCCTCCTAGGATGGGTGCTTGGAGAGGGCCACAGGGCTACCAAGCTCCTTGGCGGAGCTTATGATCCCTTGTCCTCGCCATCTCATCAGACTGTCTGGTGGCTCCGTGTGGCCCTATGCATGCTGGCCTCTGACATGCTCTTCCTCCACCATCCAACTCTGTCCTATTTCTACTTGCCCTTTGAACCCCACTCAGACATCGCCTCCCCAGGAAGCCCTCTGCAAGCATTCCCTCACCTCAGAGTGGTTTGCTGTCTGGACCACACCACCTCTGTTCTTGCACAGACTTCTGTTTTTGCCTTGAGCACGTTGCCTTTTCTCCCCCACTGTGTTGTGACTTCATAAAGAACAGACGTATTTTACACACTGTTGTAGCTCAGCCTGGAACAAATGGTCTAACCACAGAGAAATATTTTTGTAAGTTTGCGACTGGATGGTGAAGTCCTGCTCATTCTCTGACCTTCTCCATGAAGTTCCCCTGACTTCCCCAGGGCGGGACTAGAAGCATCTTGTAATCATTCATGAACAAGCCCAACACCCCCAGCGCCCAGCACCGGGCCAGCACCTAAGAGGCCTGGAGGAGTTTTGCTGGTGAAAGAACAAACGCGCCAAGTGACCATAAGTTCTGGGTGGGGGAGGCCGGGGGTAGGGGTGGGG